>NC_056728.1:1187601272-1187626272 GCF_019279795.1 Protopterus annectens
AGGGCACATCAGTAGACCACTGTTGCATATGCATCTGCATCTGTACAGGTAGATCATGCATATGTGAGATGTCATATATATAGTCTGTTGCTGCATAATAGTAATAAACAGATGTGCATAAGCTGTAGTATTGTGGAATTGTACTGTTGATGTACTGTATTGCTGCATCCACCCTGTAGCAGTACCACAGCTGTGGCCACTGACATCACATCTCTCACACTCTTATGAAGGACCCTCTGGTATACCACCAAGACAGCAGCCTGTAGCTGGTGAGTATGGTTTATGTTCATGCTTGCCAATACACCGGGCATGTAATGGCTATGGGTATATTCCATGCACACATCTAACACACCTACCCATAATACATGCCATACATGTTTATGTATTGTTTCTGTTAAATGCACTGATTCACAGTGGTGACCATGATGGGGTATCTGAAGGGTATGTCAAACACCTGCACAATAACTAACATCCTGTCATTGTGAAATGTGTCCACAGGGATGAACATAATGGTTGGACACATGGCCTACAATAGGGACATGTGTGAAACATCACTCTTATACAGTGCTACGACAGTGTATATGCCAGTATTACAACGGCAACTGTTACAGATCGACATTATGGCATAACATAATACTGTGGTCCACATTATTAGCTGGGACTAGGTTGTTACATGTGGTGTTCAGTGTTTGGGACACTGCAAAATGACACACATGTGTAGGCCGTAGTTGTCAAGCATCTGCAAAAAGGCTGAAGGTGGGGAGGGTGTGCCATCATGACACACACCAGTGCACTGCAGCAAGGATCCTAAATATGCTAGAAATGGCTGTATCTGCACACAGTCAGGTTCACGAACTGTGGCAGAAGTAACCCTAACTCCACAGCAATAGTGACAGCAACGTGTGAACTCCAAGGGATGTGCACATGAGTAGACCTTGAAATCATGCAGAGTTGGGGGGGCATGTGTAGGGCAGACTGACCATATACTGGCAAATGCAGATGGCCCATTCTAGTATACCCCTGCCAGGAATAATGACTGCTGTAGTACACATAATAATAGGTGCAACAAAACATCATGATAAGGGCTTGCACACATATACACCCACGGAGTGTATGCATTGTGGCCAGCATCTGCACACCTAACACATTTCTTGGACACTGCATGTGAATGTACAGGGCATATGTCACATATCAGGCTCATGTAATGTTAATATATGTGATGATGTGGTCCCATGGCATATCAAGGAAGAGTACGTCATATCAATAAGGGTGTGTACATTCCCCATAGCTATGGTAGGATCTGACAGTTGTCAGTGTAATAGTATCATATTGGTCATGCATGCACCACTGATGTTGAGATCTCTAAACCAGACATCAGGCATTCACAAATGACATCTGTCCACATATCATCCCAGGTGTGTGTCGCTCAAACACATAGGGGCTGTGAGCATTACAGCAGACATAACTGACACAATAATACACATTCTGCAATGGTTTGTACACCTGTGAGGTTTACTGCACAGTACATGGCAGGGTGCAGAACAGGTGCACAGCAATACTGTGTACATGGGTGCAGTGTTTTCCAGTGGAAGGGGCATCACCTACTAACACAGCCCATGAATCACACACATGTATACTGTTGCTAGCATGGATTGACTATAGCTGCACTTCAAGCGGTTGAGTACCTTATATTATGCATGTTGACAGATAGATAATGGGAGGACTGTGCGTACTATCTTTGTGCAACCTCACCTGTAGGTTTGTGTGTGTGTGTGTGCGTGTGTGTGTGTGTGTGTGTGTGTGTGTGTGTGTGTGTGTATGTGTGTGTTTGTATGTGGGGGTTATTTTGTCTGTAAGGGCAATCTGATGGTGTGGAGGGGGGTTGATGCATATAGGGTGTGTGTGTGTGTGTGTGTGTGTGCATGTGTGTGTGTGTTTGTGTGGGTGTCCATATATGCACATGTGCGATTGTGGGGCTGTTCATACGGCAGTACTCCCCTTTGGGATCATGCAGTACATGGACATGGACTGACACTTGAGACACCAGGAATACTTGTCTGATATGTAATCACAGGACAGTTGATAGTATAATATGGTCTGTAGCATGGAACATGCATTAGGAGGGAAAGTAGACACCAGGTATACCCTTAATATTACAATCAGCAGAAAGGTGAATGACTACCCTTGTGGGCGGCACAGTGGTGCAGCGATTAACGTTGTCGCCTCACAGCAATGAGGTTCTCCGGTTCGATTCTCGGCTGGGGTGCCTTCTGTGTGGAGTTTGCATGTTCTCCCTGTGTTCGCGTGGGTTTCCTCCGGGTACTCCGGTTTCCTCCCACATTTTAAAGACATGCATCTGGAGCATTTCTCCCTGGGCCTCCGCTGAAAATAGGCTCTGTGGAACCTAGTCGGACTTTCCCAGTCAACAAATGATAAATAAATAAAATAAAATACCCACATATGCAGCACTACAGATGCACTGGGAAATTACTAGACAACACCAGGGAGTGTATCCATATATTACTGTTGTCCACAAGATATGTTGATTGAGCAGCAGATCTTGCATATACTGAGCAATAGTTACATATGGCACTCCAGTGTGTGACATTATGGAGTGAATGTAATAGCCACTAACATATGGGGGCCATGCTCATGATGTCCCGACAAACCCAGGGTGAACACTGGATAACAGCAATGAGGCCATGTAAAGACTACTTCACTCAAGTCAAGGAAGTAATGGAATAACAGTTCTTGTGTTGTGATCACTCATCTAGGCATTTAGAGAAATTATACCTTAATGAGTGGTATTAATGAGTGTATGTTACCAAGTGTCATGCAGGATGGGGAACTTATGTGAATAAACATGTGACTGGCTGTAAACTCAGGGACAGGTAAGTATTATTGTGGAATTTCTGTTTGTGTGTGTGTGTGTGTGTGTGTGTGTGTGTGTGTGTGTGTATGTGTGTACTGTTATGCAATGCTGTACAGGTCGTAAAGTGTGTTTCTTGTTTTTTCCCACAGGTGGCGAGGTGGGTCAGGGTCCCTCCTGCATGCAATCTGATGTTGGTGTCCATACAGACACCAAAAATCATGATAGCACTGTTAAGACACAGGCAGGGTTGTTAGAGGCTAAAACTCCACCATCGTTTGACATCCCCCTCTTAGCCACCTCAACCCTGCACACAATTACAGTGCCTATACATACCCTATCACCAGTGACCATAACAGACGGACAGTTGGCAGTTGGTGGCAGTGCACAAGAGAGTGTGGTATCTATGCCTACTGTGTCTGGTCACAGCAGGCATAGCTGGATGTCCAGCAGGGCAACATATAGACAGATGTACCGGGATGATCATGGTAGGGCTGCTGGTCAGCATGCCTCTGGCAAAAGCGCCACAACAGGTACCGCCAGGCACATGTTTCAGACTGTCATGGGGGTGCAGCCACATATGGAACTGTACACTAGACAGGGCCTGAGGCTGCAGAGGCCTGTTGTCTCATCTGTAAGCAACAACTTCCATGAACTTGCTGGTGCCCTCCGTGATTATACCGAGGTCATGGATAGATGGCTGGGTATGGTGGTGGGCCTCATCAACCGTTGTTTGTCCATGCTCAAACATGTGGTGGGAGTGTGGCGATGGCCGCGTGGACATAGGCCAGCAACACCAATAGCTGGCAGTTGACATCAACATGCTAGGACATCAAGGCACTCTCGTAGTGGCAGTACTAGCCCCAGCACTGTATGAGGGGTGCTGTCCACACCACACCACAGTAGGCCATGTGCACGTGGCCCTGGCCAGTCCGAGGAGGGACCTGGTTCCAGCAGATGTCTGTCATCATCAGGGGAGAGTAGCACATTGAGGGCTGTACCTGGATGTGCCCATGGAACCCCTGGCAGGCACAGTCCATGTGTCAATGGCCAGAGGCGGTGAACTGCACACCCTGCCAGGTATTTTCTGCAGCTGTCCAAGAAACACCTCTATTGGGCAGCCACATGGCAGAACTGTATGCATGCATACCCACACACTATATGAACACACCTTGGGCAACCTCATAACTACACACATCTCATCACCACACCCATTTCAAGTAATTACATCCCTCACCCACACACATGGTGTCAAACGTATGCCCAACTCTTGGTCTCTGGCAAACCAACAACACACTCTGTGCATATGATGATGCATGTGCCACAACCCTGTCATCCATAACATCAATGCAGGGACAGGCTAATATGGTTCTGATGCATACAGTGACTGTACTACAGTGTACCAATATAATGCTGTGTAACGTGTTGTCAGGAGTAATGTCTAATGCATACATGTTGGGTAGAGTAGCTGTCCAGACATGATGCATTATAGCTGTTAATAACACTAAGTGATTGTGGTCTCCATGATGTTATCCATTTGTGTTGTAGGTGTACATATGTCAGCAGGAGGATGGTCTGCAGTCATATTGCACAAGGGGTATTGCACTGTGGTGACAACATGGTTGTGACATATCCTGAGTACAGTTGAACACATGTCACAGGTTTGTATAACAGTTACTGCCTGTGCCACATGGACAGGTGACCTGCTGGGGCATGTATAATCAGCAACCTAATGTAGATCCATAGATCCAGCCACATACACACACACTCTTACTTGGCAACACTGGGACTAGACCCCTACCTAGGTATGTATTGCACACACTACACAGTGTTTAGGGTGAGGTGTGTTCCAGGTTACATGCTACATGCAGAAAATCCCCAGATGTGTACAGTATGGTAATTGGGGATGTAATGGTTGTATATGGACAAGACATAGTGTGACATACCATCATATACACATTAACAGACATATAACAGGCAGACACACATGCGGGAGACCTGGGCCTATCGGTGCTAGCTAACTTGTCAGTGTGTCCAGTGTATTACAGGTAGGCTGCACACAGCACATGCATAACTGGGCTGGATTGTGGTATCAGTTACCTGTATGGTTGATGGTGACAGTGGTCACCATACAGTGGTACATGGGACATATTCTTACTGTACCATGGTATAATGACAGTGTACACAGCACCCACATCTCACAGTGGATATTGTACTCACTGGAACCCATGATGATGATCTGACATACCCACCATCACACATTGCCCACGACTGAAATACAACCCATTGTACATCCCAACAGTGGTACTACAGGGTTATGAATCTAATGCACATGCCACAGGCATAGTAGGGTATTGCATTATCATGCCACACCTATTGGAAACAACAACACTATCCATACTGCCATGTGGCAATGCATACTGTAATAGGGGTATGTGGCCTCAGAATGCTGTACCCTACAGATATACAGACATGCACACATACACACACTTGCCAGAACTCAATGGGTATCCCATGCCTATCAACCCATTTGTACAACATTGTTGTGCTGATACTGCAAGGCTCATGTAGCTGTAAGGTAGAGGATCATAATGGTCTGATATGTGGAAAGTAACTGTAGACTAGTGTCTGTACATCACATATCAGTGAGGGATTCCAACATGTAGTAATGGCATACATATTGGTGCCAGATGTCTATCTGTTGACACATTTATCCTACTGCATAGCTACATGCCAAAATTACATCTGGCAGCCCCTGTACAGATGTACAGATGGCAGGTATCCAGCTTGGATATGTACAGGCAACCTATGCTTGACTGACACTGACATGTCTGCCCAGCTGTATTATAACTGGCACATATAGGAGACAACACCCTGTAAGCACCACATGCCACAGGTACCTCCACTACACTACCACAGTCAAGAAAATATGCTTGGGTACAGGTCTCCATCACAGACACTAACCATGTGTTGTAATACATGTTGCATACATGTCAACTGGATCACCTCAGTGGCCATTTGCAGGAGGCACCCAGAGGATTGGCTGATGCTTGTCATTCTAACTTTGGGCAGTGGAGGTTGTATTGACTGTGAATGGCCTCAAAAGCATTACTCCCTACACAGACAAGCAACCACATACACAAACATCCACACTTGCCATGTCTGGGAATAGAATCCCTATGGAACTACTATATCACACTACGGCATTATGCTGTTCTAGGACACACCAGGGAGATTACGAGCTACTCTTTATCCAAAGGTGTATTTCAAGGTGAACAAAGCACTTCCAGGAGAAAAGTAACCATGGCTCCTCAAGTGGAAAAAAATGGTTTATTTTTAACGCACCAACACTACAAACACTGCGTTTTCGTCCTGTAAAGTCAGAACTTCTTCAGAAATTCTTCAGAAATACAATTAAACCAGCAAGTGTTCTTTATATACTAATTAAAACACTATTCATTAATTAAGCAAAATACAAATTACCCTTTTAACTATTTCACCCCAAGATGAAACTACATTTTGTGTCAGAGTTGTTTCCTAACATAATTAAATACATTCTCCACATTTTTAAAAATTGTGTGTTTTTATAAAATTCATGTACCAATATGCTTAAAACTTCTTCTAAATGTAATAAATACAATAAATAAATGGAGTAAAATAAAATACAGAATTAAGTCGTTTTAGTCTGTATTTTCCCTACAACATAAGTTTTAAAACAGTATCACAGCACCATCTGTTGGTTAAACAGCCATAATAATTCTAAATAACTTTCATTCTTAAAACCAAGGGCAGGTTTCATTGAGTCATATGTCCAAATATGCTATTTAGATAAAATTCATGATCAAGTGTACACACAAAATATGAACCAATTTGTTTTGAACTAAATATGAAATTAATAAACGTATTAAATTTGTACAATTAATGTACGTATAAAACAAAAACCTATTTACAATTTGGCTGACCTAAGTTTCAGGACAGGGGCCAGGGAGATGTGGTCATTAAGACTTGGAAACCTATTTGCCTCTAATTTTAACTGCCAAAATAGTTCTCTAAATTCAATGGTAGTCTCCCAAGTTCCTCCCCGTGGAGCTATGTCCACTTTCTCGATGACAAAGAAACCAAAACATGGTTCTTTACATTCTGTACTGTGTTTGTAAAGGGTGTTATTAAAATCCTGCTTCCTAACATCATTCAGGTGCTCATAAGTTCTCCTTTTAAATTTCCTGTGGGTCTTACCTATGTAGAAACAACCACAGGTTTTACATATAGCAACATATACCACCCCCACCAATTCACAGTTACAATATGTGTTGGTCTCAATACATTCTTTCCTACCCTTTAGGTTCACCTTATTACCAACCAAAACGTAGCAACATTGGGCACAGGAACCACATTTATATGTTCCTTTCCTTTGCTTACTTTGCTTGTTAACCCATTTTTCCAGCATATCTTTTATATTTTTACCCTTCCTATATGTGAATTTTAAAGGATCATTAAATAATTTGCCCAAATCTGAGAATTTTCCAAACCTTTCCCAATTCTTCAGTATAACGTCCTTAATGCAGTTAGAGTTACCACTAAAATTTAACATAAAATTGTTGTTCCATTGCGTATCTTTTGTCATGTCCTTCACCTGAAGGTTAACCACCTCTGATACCACTAGAATTGGACTAAATTTACCCCTCCTTTCCCTAAGTACTTCTTTCTCAATTCCCTCTATCAAGGCTAGGGGGTATTTCCTATCCAAAAACATTTTCTTCAATTTGCTACTCTCCTCCAAATAGTCATCTGCAACTGTCAGATATGTACTGACTGCTGTTGCCAGACATGGGCTTAATTTCTTTAAGTGTGGGAGCATGCCCAGTATGACCTTTTGTATTGAATGTGTGAATCCATTCCAGGTAGATTTTACTCCTGTGCAGACTTTTGTGCTCTACACCTACAGCTAGCAAACTGTTTCTGCAGGATATCTGTAGATCACTTGACAATATGGGGTCAAACTGGGCAAGGGATAGCGGGTACTGTAGGTAATTGTGTCTGTGCTGCTTCTGCTACATGGCACTGGTGTTAGCAGAACTATTCAGACATGTGTACTTTTATACACTGTGATGTTTTATGTCATCAAGTACTGTCAGGTAGACATTTTTGCTTGCAGTGATGTCCTGGGGAACACAGGGTGAATGCAGCTGTAACAAGTATTGTGGTCAAATGCCTACATATTCCCACAAACTAATGCCATTCTGGAGGAGGAGCTGCAGACACTTGCTGCTGGGTCTGTGTAACTGGTTCAGCACCTTGGTACAGTGGTGGCAGAGGATCCCATACTTGTACATCCATCAACGTGACAGTATGGCCTTATCTTGCTGTGGGAATACCTCACAGCTGTACAAATTCACACAGGACATCCAGAGGCAGGGGTCATAAGTCAAGACATTACCTCTATTGTGGTTTATGAGCAGGTTTGTAGCCACTCATTTTTGTGTTTGCAGCCAGGGATAGTATCTGCACACTGCTGTGTTTCGGACTTTGCACACTCCATGCTGCCCATGCTCCCACCCCCCCATCTATTATTCTATCCTCTTCCATACATTATGCAAACATTCTCTGATACTTTCCCTATAGTTATCACCTCAACACAGCAGTATATTGGTGTTCATCCACAGTTCATGCAGTGGGATATGGCGGATATGTTACTGTGGTTTGTCCACATGGCCTTGCATATGGGTGCTGTGGACTGTGTTATGTTCTTATTTGGGAGTCGATGACATAACATACATTGGCAGTATGGGTGAGACACAGGGCTTTGGCAGAGGACTGTAGGCCATTTGGTAATGATGCAGGCCAGCTGTGGGAGGCTGTTGCATTTTGTTAGTCCTACAGTCCCAGACTGCAATACAGTATATTCCCCTGGGGTGACAGGGTAGGTGTACTAGGTATTCATGCCAATACTTTCTGTCAGTATTGATCCATTGGTGTGTAGTCTGGCAGGGTGCTGCTTGCAGCTAGTGACACACCTGCACTGCATGCTTCATTCTTTCACTATTGCTATACACAGGTGGGGGTCATATTGTACCCATTCCCAACAGCAGGGATAAGACTGGAGATGTACCTGTGGGTGGTGGTTTGGTGAGCTGGGTGCATGTGTGCTATGGACATTAATTGCATCTGACTCACAGATATGCATGGGGCATTCCACTTATGCTGACTTGTGCAGGGACATCATCTGTTTCGCAATACATCATTCTTATGACCTTTGTGGTCCGTGAGTGTTTGGCCAGACGACATCGGTATTCCCTACTACAAGCCCATATAATGCTCTGCAAACCTGTATGTACAATTCCAAGGGTGTGTCCATTTAACAGTTACACATTATACACTGTCTGTCTGGGGTACTTTCCCCTGTGTACTGCTTGTATATATGGCCCAACAGTCATGCCATGTCCATCTTTCAGATGGTGACACATATTACCTCCAAACATTTACAATTGCTTACTGCTAGAATGTGTTATACTTGGGAGCACTGTGTTTAGCACTGCAGTTGTGAGGACTTGGCCCGGTCATCGGCAGTACTGGGCAATGGCCACCAAGACAAATCTCACCATGCATACATGCTGACCACACTCACACAATATGAAACACACACCAACCTAACACATGCATGCCTGCATATTGTACAAATGCTACAATCTATCCAGCTACCTTGGCCACCTCAGGTAATCTGTGCTCCACTGGTATTATACCTACACATACATGTTACTACATTTCTACATAGGACTGGGAGGTACACCTGACTGTTACTACATGTCAACATCTGATTGGGGGGGGGCACACTAGACTGTTCCTACATGTCTACATAGGAATGGGGGGCACACCTGACTGTTACTACATTTCTACATAGGATTGGAGGGGGCACACCTGTGTGTTATTACGTGTCTACATAGGACTGGGGGTGGGTACACCTGGCTGTTACTACATTTTTACATAGGATTGTGGGGGGCACACCTGTGTGTCAATACATGTCTACATAGGAATGGGAGGCACACCTGACTATTACTATATGTCTACATATGATTGGGGGGAACACCTGACTGTTACTACATGTCTACATTAGATTGGGGGGGGGGGTCACACCAGACTGTTACTACAGTTCTACATAAGAATTGTGGGGGGGCACACCTGACTGTTACTACATTTCTACATATGATTGGGGGGCCCACCTGACTTTTACTACATGTCTACATCGGATTTGGAGGGTACACCTAACTCTTGCTACATTTCTACATAGGATTGGGGGGGCACATGTGACACTTGTACACATTTGCTATGACTGTTCTGGCATGTCAGGTACTCCATTTCATTCTGTATTCTAGCCTATCATGCTGCCTAGAGGCATATCAGTGTAGTACATGCCTTAGGTTTGATTGACCTACATATCATTTTCTGACTTCTTACCCTTCAGAACTCACATCCCACTGCCTGACCTGTTGTAGTCTGTCTGTGTAGGCCTGGGGGGAGGTTACCCATAGCCATCATTCAGAGGTCTTAGCACAGCCTTTGTTTGTGTTTGTCTACACCTGTCCTGTTGGCTGAGACTGTTGTTGGGTATGTGAGCCTCCCTGACTGGCATGTGTGTGTCATATGGACACACATGTAGCCCAGCACATGTCCTGCGGTTAGTTTTGTTACCATGTGTAGTACTGGCTACTATGGTGTCACCAGTTTTTGTTACATATCTCATGCTGCCACTATAGGTGTCTACTATCTGCTGGCATCCCATTCAGCCACCTGATTCTTTTGCATGCCCACATCCATACCATAGATACAAGTAACGACACATACTATGCCATTCGGCAATTGATAGGAAGAGTGACTTACCTTGTGGCTGTGCCAGTATTGAGGATGGTACTGAAGGTCTGCCTATGTCAGATGCACATGGTACACTCCCTATACATGATTGACCACAGGTAGTGTCATGTTTGGCATCTCTTTTACTGTATGTTCATAGGTTCATAGGTAGGTACTGGGCTATTGGCCCTTGGGCCTATACAAGCCTATCCAAAAAGCTACCCTGGCTTTTGCCACCCAAGAAAATTATTTTCCTGTGCCCCTGTCGAGCAGAGCCACAGAGGTGATTCCATGGGCTGATTTTCTTAATTCCCATCAGATCAACCAGATTTTTCTTGAAGAGTGCTAATGAGGAGCTTTGTTTGATATAGATAGGTAGTTTGTTCCAGAGTATGGGAAGTCTCTGGGACAGGAATCTATCCCTCCAGCATGTCCTGTTTATTGTGGTGACAAGGTTTAGGTACCTAGAGCGTGTAGCTCGGAGGGATTGGGATTTCTTTAAGTGTAGCATGTCAAACAGCTCTGGGTTTGACATAGCTTTGTATGTTAGGCAGAGATTGCCTCTGAGTAGGCAATATGCGACAGAGTACAGCTGGAATTTTTTGAGACGGTCTGTATAGGGCATCTGTTTGAGGCCGGTAATCCTCTTTGTGAGGTTTTTCTGCGGCCTTTCCAGTTGTTGTAGATGTCTTGTGAAGTGCATACCAAAAGGGGCATTGTACTTTATAATGGGTCTAATGAGTGATGAGTAGATGGGAACGATGACCTCTTTTTCTCCTGGATGAGAAACCTTTTGTGATGAGGTGTGCCATGTAGAAGGATTTCCTGACTATTGTGGTGATGTGATTATCAAAGGAAAGACTACTGTCCACCTGTGTCCCAAGGTCTCGTCACACTTTCGGTGTTAAGTAGACTACCACCTATGTGGTAGCTCATGGGTACAGACTTTTTACCAAAGGGGATGACAATGCACTTTTTGGCATTAAACTTGAGGCCATGGCTTTGACACCAGGCATCTGTCTCAGTGAGGCCCTTTTGTAGGATGTCCACATCATTAGGAGTTTCAGTTATGGCTCCTAGTTTGCAGCCATCTGTGAACTTTGTTAGCCAAAGACCTTCTGTGTTTACCTGTACTTCAGAAAGGTAGATACCGACCAGGAGCGGACCCAGGACTGAACACTGTGGTACTCCACTTGTCACTGGTCTGAAGTCGGATTTGGAGTCTGCTACTTTCACAGTGTGGATTCTGTCAGTGAGCCATTTGACAACCCATCTTGTGACATAGGGATTTATACCTAGTTTAGTGAGTTTATCTATAATGCCAGCGTGGGGGATGGTGTCAAAAGCCTTGGCAAGATCTAGATAGGCTGTGTGATCCACCTTACCCTCAACTAAGGCTTTGGTGACTGCTTCAAAGAAGTCAATCAGGTTTAGGAAACATGATCTGCCTTTTACAAACCAGAACTGGGTGGGGTCCAGAGTTTGGAGATTACCAATATCTTTGTTTATAACTTCCATGGCCTTGCAGACCAGGCTCGTTAGGCTAATGGGGCAGTAGTTCCCAGGGTCTTTGGTGGCTCCCCCTTTGCAGAGTGGGATAACCGTTGCTGTGTGCCATTCAGTGGGCACAAAGCCTGAGGTGAGGCTATGATTGAACATGGTGCTTAGGTGGGGTGCCAGTTCATTCTGTAGTTCATGTAGAAAGCAGCCTGGGATGTTGTCAGGTCCCATGGATTCTGTGTTCTTGGCTTTGGAGAGTGTGATTTTTACCTGTGCAGCTGTGATTGCAGGAACTTTGCATTCTTCTGGTATAGAAATGGGCCCATTAGTGGGTGGGGGATCTGTAGCAAGTTACAATTTGGATTGCAGTCTTGCCCAGAGTTAGTTGAACTTGGATAATCTCAGATGCAATATGCTGAGAAACTAGCCTGGAGGTGTGGATATCCTTAACGAATATGGACAACCCTCCACCTTTAGTGTTTCAGTCCAGGTTAGGTGGCTAAAAGGAGTGGTATGAATTATAGCCTGGTAATGCAGGGGTGCTCTCTGGATCCTTGAGCCAGGTCTCTGTCACTGCACGGATGTCGATATTTTCCATTTTAAGGAGTGCCTCGAGTGAATGCAATTTGAGATTTAGACTTCTAGCATTGAATAGCATTAGCCTCAGATTTTGCTTGCTTGTACGTGTTACGGTGGTGAATTTGTCATGTGAACCTTGATTAAAAACGGCACTATAGGGGTGGCAAGAGCCTTAGCTAGTATCCAGAATCCCAAGGGCAACAGGTGCAGGCTATCTCTGGCAAAGCATCGTGTTTTGTCGATCATGTCATCCCAGGCAGATAGATACTGGAGTCGACTGTGTGAGTCAGAGAGAGGTGTCATTCCCTGGGTCCCTCCTGTGTCAGTGTATGTGCTATGCGCTGTGTCTCTTCCAAGGCCAGGTCATACTGGGCACTCCTTCTTTTGACTACTGGGGCAGGCTCAGGTTGTGCCTCCTCCGAGTCACTCTGTGCCTGTGCAGGCCTAGGCAATGGTGGGGGGCTGTGTGGCCCTGCCCCATGCTGCTCCTGCCGCAGCTGTTTCTGCAGGATCATATTGTGTAGCATAGCACATACGATGACAATTTGAGTACATGTAGCTGGTGAGTACTGCAAGGCTCAACTGGATGTGTCCAGGCATCAAAACCATAACCTGAGCATCCCAAACACACGCTCTATTATAATTCTGGTCTGTGCATGTGCTTCATTATGGAGTTCTTGTTTAGGTGTGTGTGCATTTCTGATGGGTGTCATCAGCCATGGCTCAAGTGCATAACCAGCATCCCCACTTGGTGACCGTTAGGGATGTCCCTATTGGCAAATCTCTGATACAGCTGTGTCAGATGCCAGATGTGGGAGTCGTGATAGCTTCCAGGGCAGCCAGCACACACATTCATAATAATGCTCTGGGCATCACAGACAACCTGGCAGTTGATGGAGGGGAAGCCCTTGTGTTTGATGTAGACCCTGCCCTGCTCACCCAGGTGGTGCTTTGATGCCTATGTGCATGCAGTCTATAGCACCCACTACCTCAGGGTATTCTGCTATTTGGTGGAAGAGACCAATATTGCTGGCCAATGCTTCACGGGTGTTGGGGAAGTATACGTGCTAATTGGCATGTGCTGACATGGCATCCAGGAATTGGTGGAGTACCATGGATGCTGATGCCTGTGAGATCCCCATGATATCCTCAGTTGATCTTTGGAAGGTACCTGTGGCTAGTATTCTTAGGCCTACACATACCTTGGTATCCACTGGGATGGGTTCTACTCTGTTAGTTCTGTGTGTCATGCATGACTGGCACAGCTCAACAATTTGCTGTAGGTCCCTGTCCACCCTATTGCACTCCACTATCTTCAGCTCATGTAGCCCCTGGTAGGTTACCCTGAGTCTGTACACTCTTCTCCGTCTCCTGACTGTGGGTTGGTCAACAGCATTCTCATCCTCACCACCCTCAGCCTCTTCCACATGTTGATGTTTGATAGCTATTGCAGCCCCTGTCATTTTGTTGTTTTTGATTGTTAAAATGTCCCCACTTGTATACACCGGTGGTGTACAGTATGTGGGAAAAAACAGAAGGAAAGGTGTTTACATAGTTTATAGTAGTGTTCTGGGCTGGGCTGCTGCCTGTGTAATTGGCTGATTCTGATACATTTCACCTGCCAGCTATGCTAGTTCTCCTTGATTACCTTCCTGCTACTATTTTCCCTTCCCACTGCCTTCCTGTTTAAGCCCAGGGACGCGCCACGCAAACACAGTGCTCAAATGTGCACAGAGCTGCTATTACCTGTTTTACTTTTTTTATCTTTTAAAACCCGGTGAGCGGTGTGCACACCTGCTTAGGCAATGTTAAGAGTGCTAGGCAGCCTCAGACACATCCACTTGCTTAGCTCTGCTAAGCTAAGGGCAAACCCGAGCCACATGGCTCCAATCCGCGTACCGTATGCCTGACACACACCCTCTATGATGTCAGTTAACTCTTAGGCATGAACCATACTATTGTAAAACCACCAAAACAGATCCTTAGAATCACACAACAAAGAAAAAAGACCAGTGAAATGTTCTTCCGTTCACCAAACGTTATTTAATGCCACTATAAAATTCTCTAATGTGTTCTGGAATTATCCCCTCGAAAATGCTGGAAATGACAGTGTTGTATATTTGTATACAAACTGACTACATCTGCTGTTATAAAATACATATCCTCTGTCCATACTATTCCTTCTATTTTTTTCAAAAAATCAAAGGAATCTTTAATATATGATGGCAATTTTAGTACTTCCTTTAACAGGAATTCATGTAGAAAACAACTTAGGTTTTGAGTAAAATAACCTGTTGCTGACACTACTGGACGTCCTGGAGGTTATGTTAAACTTTTGTGGATTTTAGGGACGCAAAAAACTTAGCCACTGTGTTTTCCTTAATTATAAATGTATTATTCACATCACTAACTGTGAAATAATGTAACCTAACCCCCTTCTTCAATAATGTTTGTAATTCATGTTGTGCTTGAATTAAAGTAATATCATCCACTTTACTGTATACTGCTTCATCACTTAAATGTTGCATACACATTTTATAATAATCCAAAGAATTCATGACCACCAGTTTACCTCCCTTATCTGATGGTTTAAATACTATACTGTCATTAGTACTCATTTGTTTTAGCTTCATCCATTCCGTTTTAGTTAAATTGTATTCTTTACCCATGCCTTCAAAGTCATGCATTTCTTTTTCTAATATCAAATTGAAGGCATTGAAAAAACGCTGTATATAAGCATTTTTAAATGGAGGCATAAAAGTACTTTTTGTTACTATTTTAGTTTTGGCAAACAAACTATATGCAATGGTCTCAGTTCCAGAATCACAGGAATAAAAACTGTCATTATTACTTGAGTCAGTTTCTATTTCTGGCACATTATCATTTTTACATCCATTATTATAAAAATAATCTTTCAAGTACATTTTACGTACTAGCCTAAATATTTCCCCTTTCATTTCATACAATCTCGGCAATACTGTCGGTACAAATTTTAAACCTTTATGTAAGACCGACAGTTCTATTTCATCAAAAACATAATCGGACAAATTCACAACATATTGTACTGTGTTAACATTTTCTACCTGTTTAATTTGTCCATTTGCCTCGTTTGTATCGACCCTGTCCCGGGTCTTGGTAATTGTCCTGTCCCTGCCAGTCACGTTTCCTGGTTCCATTATGTTGACCATTGGAACCTCGAAATGTTCTCAGAAAGGACTCGGCATTATCGGGTCTCGGTAGATCTGGAAATTCTTGGCCTACCATCTCTTCTCCTTCCAATGAAGATGCCCCGCTCTCTCCAGATAAAAAAACTTCTGTTCTTACACTGCCCGGATGTGTTCGTCTCCTTTTGAAAACTGATGCTCCATCATTTTGGTTGTCGATTGGATGAGAGCACAAAGGCTCTCCATACTTTTCCTGCACTTACACTGTTGGGTGCTGACTAGCACTGAGGGGAAATCTGAGATTCTGTATCATTCCCCTCATTTGCATAGGATTGCCTGCTAATGCATAGTTTCTGGTCCCACACAAAGCCACCCCCCTTAGCAGCCACTATTCACTGGCCATGTTTTCTTCTTCCTGTCATTGAATCTTCTTCTTCTTTCGGCTTTTCCCGGTTAGGGGTTGCCACAGCAGATCACCTGTCCACTCATGATTGCCAGTGTAGTTTTACTGTGTCGAGTTGCCAGCCCGGTGCCCAATCTTCCACAGAAGGCACACACACACACACACACACACACACACACACACACACACACACACACACACACACACACACACACACACACACACACACAGTCACACCTAGGGCCAATTTAGAGTATCCAATCCACCTACAGCATGTCTTTGGGATGTGGGAGGAAACCGGAGCACCCAGAGGAAACCCACATGACCACAGTGAGGACATGCAGACTCCACACAGAAGGCACACCAGCCAAGGATCAAACCGGACAACCTCTTGCTGTGAGGTGGCAATGCTAACCGCTGCACCACCATAGCATAATGGCAAAAGAGTGCTTTTGGTTAGAATGCTTATTTTGGGTTATTTTTTATATTTTTGGCCTGATCCTGTTTGCGTGCCGCTGCCCTACGCTTAAACATATGAAACTGGCTAAAAAAATATAAAAGTTTTTTTTTTATTTTTGAAACTGTTTTCCATGCCAATGGCCATATATTTGGCCATTGGCATGGTTTCCCATAATATACGCACTGTGTTTGGAGCTATCTTGGCTCCATTTTGTAGTTTGCAAAAATGTACTCGGTTACTGACCGAGTACATTTCTGCACACTACACTAGTCCTACACAGCCGGATAACAGCTTCCTGGATCGTAAATTCACCTCATTTGCATGGTTTTCATCTGCAAATGGGGTAATTCGCATACAGGAGCTGCATCCATGTAGGAATAGTGCAGGAGCACTCATGCATGTCCTTGCAGCTTACTCCTGGATCGCACAGCGGACATATTGTCTCCTGGAGCTCCTGCACTGTTCCTGCACACCATGCAGGGCTTGCTGAATCCGGGGGATGAATTTTATTTTATTTGTTATAACTTTACTTGGTATGTGCATCACAGGGTAAAATGAATGTTAGATCTAAGTAATATGCTAATTAGAAGTGTTAAAATGATGGCAACTATATATTTTTTTGTTCATGTGTAACACATTCCTTTCACATGTCATTTATGAAGCAATTAGAATTTTTAAAAGCTTGAGATAAAAAAAAAAAATAATAATAATTTAGTTATGTAAAACTGCTTGATTCTTGTTTGCTTTACTTTCCATCTGCTTCTCGAGATGTTTAGATGAAAATCCCAGTCCTAGAAGAGGTCAAAGTTCATCACTAAAATTTGTAAAACCAGGAGGTGCCTGAATTGTGGCCATGACAATGGGGAGAAGAGATATGAACTTCTTTTCAAGTGTATACATGAAAAATCTGCTCAAAGTAGCATTTACTTTATAAAAGTATTTATTTAGAAGTGAAGAATTGGAAAAAGGATATAGTAAAATTTTACATTGTGGTGTTTCTGATATATAATTTTCTTGCATTTAACTGAATGTTAATAGCCTATCCTGCAACTTTATTATCCCCATCTGTATACATTAACAGGAAGGAGTAAAATTAGGTGTAACTGATAAGAACAATTTAGATGAACTAAAAGGAAAGAGAAACTTACAGAAGTAATTACAAGCTGCTGTATGTTGTGAATTGTTATTTTCACATGTTGTAATTAAATACTAATGTCAGGATGTGAAACTCAGACCAGAACAACAGTACACAATTGCTAAGGACACATATCTAAATTAGACCGGCATTAATTCTTGTACATATAGTCAAGATTGTATATGATACTAGAATTAATAAGAAGATTAAACATCTTATGAATGATATGCAATTGCAGAAGGAATGAAGCATTTTATGTAATATTAATAAAAGAGCAGTATCTGTAAGTTAAGAAATATACACACATGCTGTGATCTCTTAATAGAGAGCTGATGATTATGGGTTATTTTAGAAATGCAGGTTATACAAAATAAGGTAGCATAGCAGTGGACAAAATATATATATATATATATATATATATATATATATATTTGAATAGCAAACTGCTTATAAGGAAGATATTACATATACTCCCATATGTCAAAAATATGAATGCATAGGATCCCATAGAATTTATACAGAAATTACATTAAAAAAAATTCAAAACATTCTGAAAGCTAATATTTGACATATGGTGGCATAAACGTTGTTGCTTTTTACAAATTGTATATCATTGGATTCACTAAGACTACATGAAATAACACATTTCATAAGTCAGAGCTGAAATTTGAGTGTTTTATTGCTGACTCAGTTCACTCATTTTGGTTTATAGGTTCACAGTTTCATAGATTAATAGGCTCATAGGAGGTTACTAGGCTAATGGCCCTAGGGCCTTAACAAGCCTGGCCATGTGATATCCTTGTTCCGTAGTTGACCATGGTTAGATGGTCATTGTTAACAGAGTGAATCAGTGATTAGCACCGACTGCCCCTGTCCATGAGGAACATAAGTGCCACCCCCGTGGTGAATTTATGGTCTCCCATCCAATTGTCAAGGCTGCTCTTAAATAGGGCTATTGAGGAGCTCTGCTTCACATGAAGTGGGAGTTTATTCCAGAGAAGCAGCAATATCTAAGAGACATATCTATCCTCCAACATGTTCTGTTTATGTCACAGGCTAGGATGAGATCCTTGGAGCGGGTGACTTTTGTCCAATTTGATTTGCAGACATGGAGTATTTCCATTATGGTAGGGTCAGAGATCACTCAGTAGGCCAAGCTCAAGTCTTTCTGTGTAGGTCATGTTTTGGAGGCCTTCAATTTTCTTGGTTAGAAATATCTCTATTCTCTCCAGTTGTTGTAGGTGTCCAGTGAGGTACATGCAAGAGGGAGCATTGTACATAGTTAGTGGGCTGAAGACTGTCAATTATAGAGGAATTATAACATCCTTAGTCTTGGATGCAATGCCCTTATTTATGAGATGCGCAGCATAGAAGGCTTTCCTTACCACTTGGAAACATGGTGATCAAAGTTTAAAGTGCTGTCAACCTCTGTTCCCAAGTCTCTCACCACTATGTTTGAGCTTGGGGGGGTGCTATCTATAATGTAATTTGCAGGGCCCATTTATTTGCCAAAGGGGATACATAATAAAATAAATCAATGGTTTCTACTGAAACCTTAAAACTGCATACGTCAACCAGTCACATGGTCATGGAATACAGAACGGCAAAAATGTGGCTAGGTCAAAACTGAATATATCAGCACCCACAGTTCAATATATTTGACACAGCAGGAGGTGACGTCAATCACCTATGCTATGCAGCTTACAATACCATTGCATTTCCTAGTCAACGGTATGTGTCTTTTACTATTTTGCAGGAGGGCAAGCACCCTGCTCCCCCCCACCCCCTTGCAAACTATATATACAAACTATGAGGTCAGACTACAGTGAGAAATGGATTAGTACTTGTTCCTCAATGAATTGCAATCTCCATGCTCAATGCCAAACTCAGATAACTGAGCTATCCATTCGCTGTAGTGTAGTCGAAGTATTTTGTGTCGGCATTCTGCCCATTTGAAAACTGCCTTGCAACCACATGCTGGTTGACAGCAGTCACTTTGAATATTCATTTGTAAACCTAAATCAGCAGATGATAAGAAGAAAAGAAAATGTTAAAACATAATAAGAAATAAAAATACAAACAAAATGGAGAGGATAAGGTGAAAATTAAGAGAATAGTTGATCAGGCAAAAAAAAATAGAAAAGATTAAAGATTTTTTAAAGTTAAATTTAGGCTCTAAGAAAAAATACACTTAGGGCCTAATTACAAAAGTGTTGCTATTGGTGTAAGTCTGCCCTGATTCCAAAAACCTGCTGTCTAAGTGATATACTTCAGTATAAGGCCTATCTATAGATGGGTTTACTACAGGGACCAGATTCCATAACCCCTTCTCTCAGCCTGCTGTATGTGTAAGTGGTCACTTAAACTGAGCAAGTCTTTTGGAACTCGGCCCTAAGAATCATTGTGCTGAGATAAGGAAATAAGTTTAAGTCCCTCTGAGCATTCAACTAGAAAACAAAATTAGGGCTTAGAGAAAAATTAACAAAGACAAAGGGAATTCTAAAGAAGTATGAAGTAATGTATATTTACCTGGGATAAGTGAAATTAGCATGGATGTGTGAAAGAAAAAAGTTAACAGATGCATTTGGAATGAAGGAAGCTATTGAAGATGGCATGAAAGAATCAGGTTGTAATGCTATATTTTAAATTACTGCCCAAAAGAGAGGTAGAATAGGCTGTGTGGAATATGAAGAAAGAAATGAAAAATAAAAAGGTGATGTATATTCTTCTGTAGAATTCACAAATGTAGAGAATGAAAGAGGATATATTACTGATAAAGGACAAAGCACATTGTTTTTTGTTTATTCAACCACCCCAAATCATTGCCACCTCTGTTTTTTCCCGATATGCTAACTCACTACCCAGTAGGGATGAGAGGCAGAGTCTATCCTAAACTGAATGACAGATACCCATCCTTTCCTTATCCAAGATTGAAGCTGTTTAACCACACATTCCTCAGTGTGAGGGTAAGGTAGACAGCAGCACAGCATGGGAGTCATGTGGGTCCCCCTCCCTGTCCCCACTTAACCCCATCACTGCCACAGCTAGTGACTGTGGTATGCTATTATCAAGAACTGATAATACTTCTTGAGGATAACTTTCCAATTCTTCAGGTTAGTGCGACTGTGGAGTTGGTATATATATATATATGTCCAGGGATGTAGTGTTGGTCTCACATCAGGTGTGCATTTTTTTTAGCTAATTTAGGGATTTTAGTCAACAGGTTGAACTTCATCCAGTCATAGTGGATGTTTATGAGTTAAGTAAAAAAGTTACAATAGAAGGACCAGACTAAAACCTTAAAACTGTAAGAAAGGACAGTTCTCCACATCTGACGGGGTTGCAATGAGCTATATTTTTAGAACTTAAAAAGTGGCAGAACTGCTCATATGTAACTTTAAATAATTATCTGTCCTGCTTAATGCTATAAAATTTAAAGGAACAGTTATCTAGAATAACACATGTAACATACAGTTTACAAATACTTTTATTACCTATTCAATTTATAGTTGTACTGAAGCTTCCTATGGAAACGTGAAGGGAAAGAAGTTATCCAAAATAAGATTTTTAAGGCAAATTATAGCGATAATATCAGCCTAACATAATTCCGTTTGTGCAGATATTAAAATATCAATGACATTATATATTTTGCAGAAATATAATACAAATATATTTATTTTCTATGTTACATCATCACTACTTGTCTTTTCTTGGTAAGTATGTATAACATATTCTCAGGACTGAAATGTGCTAGTAAAGACATCCACAGACTATATACGATTTATATCCATCACAAGGATATGGTGGTAATTTATTATTTATAGCAATATCATATGAGATACTAAAACATACTGAGTAGTTAAATTATTTGATGACAACATACGAAGTTTTAATCAATATTTCACAGACAAAATTTATGATTTTTTATCATAAACGAATGACAAATAATAAAGTAAGATTATTAAGGGAAACAGTAGAAATTATCAAGACATTTATTTATGTTAGAATGACCTTTGGAGCCAGCATTATTTGGAAAAGACATGACAAATAGAGAAGGATAAGGACTGATGTGCTTTCGAAAACATTTTTTGGTAAACCACTGCCTAGCAGGCCTGATACTGATACTGTGAATAAGAATTACAGAATCAAACACTTCAGTGAGATGATCACCAGCAATTCTTTTCCATCTTTTCCAGTTGTGACTCTTCCTTCTGTGTCTTATGGTGCAAAATTATTATTTATTTAAGAAAAGAAACACTTTTCTTAAATAATGGCATAGTATAATGCCTGTTAAGCAAGATCTCTGTTGCGAGATGTCCGTTGCTTATTTTTATGTTAAACCCATTTGAGATCTTGCTTTCTCAATTGCTTTTTTAATTTACCTTCAAGAGTTAATTAAATGGAGCATAGCATGACACAGCTTTTTCTGATAATGCTTCTTTTTAGTTTTTTCAATTTATGTTAAACCCATTTAACAACTAATGGAAAAAAGTCCAGGCGACCGGACCTTTTTCCATGAGTATAACTCGATTTATAATGTGCACGCTGGCCAATCAGCGTGCACGTTTTGGAGGGGGTCATGGTATAATATTCAATACAATAATGAAGTACATTTAACTCATTCCTTCCAGTACAGCTCTAATGAGTGTGATTTTTAATTCCCAGTGAACGTGGCTTGAGCCTTTAATTAAATGAAATTATCACCTTACAGTTCAAACAAATACCCATATCTCTGGAACCTTAAGTGCTACTAGAAAAAAGTAAATGGTGAACTATTCAGGATAAATTCATCTTTATATTAGTGCCATTCATTCAGTTCAATGTTTTAAACTGGATTTTATAAGACAAAATAAAGGCAGTGAATATTAATTGTGTAATGTATAAACAGCTTATGTTATTTCAGTAATTATTCAAGCAGGGCACATACTGTCAGCAAGATTTCCTTCCTACAGTTGTAAACATTCATATGAGGCTATGCAGTTCTGTCTGTGTTTCGTGAACGTT
Source organism: Protopterus annectens (assembly GCF_019279795.1). Lineage (NCBI taxonomy): Eukaryota > Metazoa > Chordata > Ceratodontiformes > Protopteridae > Protopterus > Protopterus annectens. The sequence goes on from NC_056728.1 coordinate 1,187,624,232, forward strand.
GGGATATTTAGAGAAATATGAAAATTTTTACAAATATAAATAATATACAAATAGTATTTAATATATGTTTAACTCCATTAGACAGAGGTCAGATATCAATACAATTGTGTTTGCCATCATTTATGCTTAAAGATGAAATCTTCTGATACCTTGTACGTAGCATGGTTTTGGAATTATTAATGCAAATATGAACAAGCAATGTTTTGCACCTAGAGGCATCAGGAGGAGGTAACTGCACTTGGCTGTAATGAGGAAAACCAGTCTATATGGCCTTAAGAAAAGCGTTATGCTTATCTAGAGTTTTACAGAACTGTGTCACAGTAATGAACTTGGATTAGTAAATGAAGAGACTCTGACCAATGCACAAGTCTTGGAATGTTGAATGAAGACAATGCATCTATAGAAAATTAGGTAAAAGCCAGTATTCAGGTTGAAAAGAATTTTAATTAAGTTATCATTTTAGAAATTGCAACCTATTAGCTTGAATCCAAAATCTTTTGACAATATATGGAAAGCAATTGGGAAGGTATATGAAGAAAGGTATATCTTTAGTTGTACAGTATATTACTTTATTTTTGCAACTATATAACATTTATATCTAGAAAACTTATATAACATTTATATCTAGAAAACTCCAAATAGTTTGATTTGACAGAATGTTGAATGAAATTAAAATAAACACATTTAACATGTCTTTGCAGAAAGCCTAAGTAATTGCAATAATACATACTTCTTATCTGATTCAAAGAGCAGAGAGCAGAGAACTGAGAGCTACATATGCAAAATGCAATTTAAATTTTAGGAAGACAAACATTAAAAATAAAGATTTAATCCACATAGTGTTGCATATAATAGACTAAACAAAAAACATATACTAACAGTCTATATATATATATATATATATATATATATATATATATATATATATATATATATACCTCCTAAAGGGCCCATATATATACCAGAAGAATGCAAAGTTCCTGTAATCAACATCCCAGGCTGCGATCTACATGAACTACAGAATGAACTGGTACCCCACCTAAGCACCATGTTCAGTCATAGCCTCTCCTCAGGCTTTGTGCCCACTGAATGGTGAACAGTGATGGTTATCCCACTCCACACAGGGAGAGCCACCACGGACCCTAGGAACTACCGCCCCATTAGCCTAACAAGCCTGGTCTGCAAGGCCATGAAATGTATCATCATGCAACATATAAACAAAGACATTGGTAATCTCCAAACTCTGGACCCCAACCAGTTTGGGTTTGTAAAAGGCAGATCATGACTCCTAAACCTGATAGACTCCTTTGAAGCAGTCACCAAAGCCATAGATGAGGGTAAGGTGGTTCCCACAGCCTATCTAGATCTCGCCAAGGCTTTTGACACCATGTCCACACTGGAATTATAGATAAACTTAATAAACTAGGTTTAAACCCCTATGTCACAAGATCGGTTGCCAATTGGCTCACTGATAGAACCCACACTGTGAAATTAGCAGACTCCAAATCTGACTTCAGACCAATGACAAGTGGAGTACCACAGGGTTCAGTCCTGTGTCCTCTCCTGTTTGTTATCTACATTTTTGAAGTACAGGCTAACACAGAAGGTCTTTGGCTAATGACTTTCACAGATGATTGCAAACTAGGAGCCATAACTGAAACTCCTAATGATGTGGGCATCCTACAAAAGGGCTACACTGAGATAGATGCCTGGTGTCAAAGCCATGGCCTCAAGCTCAATGCCAAAAAGTGCATTGTCATTCCCTTTGGTAAAAACTCTGTACCCATGAGCTACCACATAAGTAGTAGTCTACTTAACAACAAATGTGTGATAAGAGACCTTGAGACACAGATGGACAGTAGTCTCTCCTTTGATAATCACATTGCCACAGTATTCAGGAAGTCCTTCTATGTGGCGCACCTCATCACAAAAGGTTTCACATCCAGAAAAAATGATGTTATTGTTCCCCTCTACTCATCACTCATTAGCCCCATTATAGACACAGTGCCCCTTTTGATATGTACCTCACAAGATAGCTACA
>NC_056728.1:1187631272-1187658772 GCF_019279795.1 Protopterus annectens
GTAAATGTATGTGTCACCATCTGAAAGATGGACATGGCATGACTGTTGGGCCAGTTATACAAGCAGTACCCAGGGGAAAGTACCCCAGACAGACAGTGTATAATGTGTAACCATGAAATGGACACACCCTTGGATTTGTATATACAGGTGTGCATCACATTATCTGGGCTTGTAGTAGGGAATATTGATGTTATCTGGCCAAACACTCGCAGACCACAAAGGTCATAGGAATTATGTACTGGGAAACAGCTGATGTCCCTGCACAAGCCAGCATAAGTGGAATGCCCCATGCATATCTGTGAGTCAGATGTAAGTAGGGTCCATAGCACACATGCACCCAGCTCACACAACCACCACCCACAGGTACCTCTCTGGTCATATACCTGCTGTTAGGAATGGGTACAATCTAACCCCCACCTGTGTATGTCAATATTGAAAGAATGCAGCATGCAGTGCAGGTCCCTAGCTGTAAGCAGCACCCTGCCACCATCCACACCACCTGATCAGTACTGATAGACAGTATTGGCATGAACAAATAGCACACCTACCCTGTCACCCCAGGGGAATATATTGTATGGCAGTCTGGTACTATAGAACTGACAGAATGCAATGGCCTGCTACAGCTGGCCTACATCTCTACCAAATGCCCCACAGTCCTCTGCCAAAGGTCTGCATCTTACCTGTACTGCCAATGTATGTTATGTAATGGACTCCCAAATAACAACATAGCATAGTCCACAGAACCCATATACAAGGCCATGTGGACAAACCACAGTAACATGTCCACCATGTCCCACTGCATGAACTGTGGACCAACGCCAATACACTGCTGTGATGAGGTGATAACTATAGGGAAGGTATCAGAGAATGTTTGCATAATGTATGGAAGAGGATAGAATAACGGGGGGGGCATGGGCAGCATAGAATGTGTGAAGTCTGAAACACAGCTGTGTGCAGATACTATCTCTGGCTGCAAATACAAAAATGGGTGGCTACAAAGCTGCCCATATACCACAGTAGGGGTAATGTCCTGCCTCTGGGTAACCTGTGTGAATTGTACAGCTGTGAGGTATTTCCACGGCAAGATAAGGCCATACTGTCACATTGATGGATGTACAATATGGGATCCTCTGCCACCACTGTACCAAGGTGCTGAACCGGTTACACAGACCTAGCAGCAAGTGCCTGCCACTCCCCCTTGAGAATGGCATTAGGTTACAGGAATATGTAGGCATTTGACCACAATACTGGACACAGCTGCATTCACCCTGTGTTCCCCAGGACATCACTGCAAGCAAAAATGTCTACCTGACAGTACTTGAGGACATAAAACATCACAGTGTATAACACTACACATGTCTGCATATCTCTGCTAACACCAGTACCATGTATCAGAAGCAGCACAGACACAATTACCTACAGTACCCACAATCCCTTGCCCAGTTTGACCACATATTACCAACTGATCTACAGATATCCTGCAGAAACAGTTTGCTATCTGTAGGTGTAGAGCACAAAAGTGTACACTGGAGTAAAATCTACCTGGAATTGATCCACACATGCAATAGAGAAGGGCATATTGTGCATGCACCCACACCTAGAGAAATGAAGGCAATGTCAGACAACAACATACTGAAAGGTCATACTGGGCATGTTCACACACACTTAAACAAATGAAGCCCATGTCTGGCAACAACAGTGGACCATACATACCTGACAGTTGCAGATGTTAGTGCATGCACCCCACAGTGTGCACCATTCATGCTTTGCACACACATTGGATAGGAATACACACATATATCCAAGGACAACACACTATAATATGCCAAAAGTACACATACATAGATGTGTGGAAGAGAGTGACAGTGACAAAGAGTCTTCCATCATGAGACCTGTCCCACCCAGCACACAGACAAACAGCTACAACCACATGATGTGTAAATGTCACTCACCGTAGAAATTAGCCACTCATATCCCTCAGCATCACAGACTATGTGGTGCTAGTGCTAACTGTGCAACATGACTGTACAAGGCCGTAGTCATCTAGCTGTTGTATATATGTACCTGCGGAATATAAACCTGTGTATGTCTGAGTGTGGTGTATCTACCTCTAGATTAATGGGTTATGGCCCATGCACACACACAGCCCTCCCATAGCCCTACTATGGCAAGCCTGCTGATGTCAATCACTGTGAAATACACCTTTCGGGAAAGAGTAGCCCAGTAATCTTTGTGGCGTGTCCTATTACTGTATTATGCTGCAGTGTGATGAAATAATTAGTTAGAAGTTCTAATCCCAGACATGGTAACTGTGCATTTGTCTGTGTAGTGAGGAATGCTTTTTAGGCTAGTCACACCCACAACAATTCAAATACCCTAACATGGCAAGCCTGCTAATGTCATTCACTTTGAAATACACCTTTGGGGAAAGAGTAGCCCAATAATCTCTGTGGCATGTCATATTACTGCACAATGCTGTAGTGTGATAAACTAGTTATGTAGGAGTTCAAATCCCAGGCATGGCAATTGTGTGTGTGTGCCACTGTCTGCATAGGGTACAATGCTTTTTAGGCTAGTCACGCTCACTACAATTCAAATGCCCTACTTTGGCAAGCCTGCTGATGTCATTCACTTTGAAATACACCTTTGGGAAAGGAGTAGTCCAATAATCTCTGTGGCATGTCCTATAACTGTGAAATGCTGTAGTGTGAAAAACTAGTTAGGAAGGAGTTCTTTTCCCAGACATGACAAGTGTGGATGTGTGCGTGTGTGTGTGTGTGTGTGTGTGTGTGTGTGTGTGTGTGTGTGTGTGTGTGTGTGTTTGTCTGTGTAGGAAGCAATGCTTTTGAGGCCATTCACAGTCACAACAACCTCCATTGCCCTTCTTTGGCAAGCCTGCTGATGTCATTCCCAGTGAAATACACCTTTGGGGAAAGAGTATTCCAGTAATCTCTGCGGCACATTCTGTGACTGCATAATGCTGTAGTGTGATAAACTAGTTAGATAGGAATTCTAATCCCAGACATGACAACTGTTTGTGTGTGTGTCTGTGTTTGTCATTCATATCCTATGTGGAGGTGGCTGTGACTGTGTAACAACTGGACTCATTCTGGAGCGGGTTTTGCAAATTTCTTATATGGTGGGCCTATTATATGTCCCAATGTCCACCTTACAAGGATAACAGATATCAAAGATCCAAGAGGCTGGGGTGACAATCCATACCCCTACATGTGACATCAAGCCTGTCAAACAAAGTGAGCAAAACAGCCAGCACTCAACTGGAGCAAATATCTAGTTTTAATGTAGAAAAACAGACTGGTTTTGTCCCACAGGCCTTTTTCAATGTAAAACACGTCAGTACATTCCCCATCTTATATAGCATAACATAATAGAATAATTATATCCCATTAAACAATTCTTACAAACATTCATTAAGACCAGGGGGAACAGATCCCCCAATTTTACTATCCAAGACTTTGCTTTTTTGTTCAAAACATTATGCCAACCACTTTTCATTGATCTATGTCCTAACAACCTGTCAATAATAATGAATTTAAACATCACTGTCTTGTGTATAACAGTATGTTTATATAAGGCATTAGCCAGATACTTATTTCTAATGCTACTTAAATGTTCTGAAATTCACAATTTTAATGGTCTGGAAGTTTGATCTACATAAAAGGCTGTTCAAGAGCAAATAGCCAGATATATAGCCCAGTCATTATTACAATTGCCAAACATTCTAATAGAAAAAAACCCAAGATGTTTTCTTACTTGAAAATTCCTTAGTTGAACATATGACTTTACAAAAAGAGCAATGGCCACAGGGGAAACAACCGGCCACTTGTGTACCATCTATAGTAGTTTGTACAGAATTTATAGAGGGTAAAAAATGTTTATAATGGCTAAAGTAACTACTTAAAGATTTCCCTTTCTGAATAGAAAAAGAGCATCTCTGACCTAACAACTCACACAACCTGTCATCTGTTAATAAAATGTCCCAATGTTGTTGTATCATATCTAAAAATCTATGAGTGTTCCTACCATAGGTGGTAGTGAATCTAATTTTGTTGCTAGAGCAAGGGCTACAATCTTTGTATTTCAAAAGCTCCCTTCTTGAATATGATTGCACTTCCCTACTAGTCTGCCTAACATGCCAATGAATAGCCTCATTCAACAAAATGACTTACAATGTCATTATCAAAATGTATGTATTCTTCAGTATTGGAACATATTCTATGTATTCTCATAAACTGTAATTTAGGTATGTTTTCTGTAATGTGCTTAGGATGAAAACTGGATGTGTCGAGTAAAGTGTTGGAATGGTGGGGTTTTCTATATAATGTACTAGACAAAGTTCCATCAGATTCTTTAGACACTTTAACATCTAAAAAGGAAATATATATAGCATCATAATTTACTGTAAACCTGATGCCCCACTTGTTTTCATTCAAATACTGAATGAATTCCTGTAAATATACAACATCTGACTTCCACACCATCCAGCAGTCATCCAAAAATCTACGCCAGATATCAATCTCACCAAGAAAAATGTGATGTATATCATATATTATTATCTGTTCCAAATACCCCATAAAGAGGTCAGCATAGATGGATGCAAATGATGCACCCATCGCTGTACACCTCAATTGCAAAAAAAACATTAGGTATCGATGAAAAAAACATTTTTAGATAACACATGCTCATTTAAGCATAACAAAAATGTATTGAAACCAGGGCTATATAAGGACATTCTATTTTAGCCAATATTCTAAAGCACACAGACCAGCCCAATGAGGAATACTAGTATATAAAGACGTTACCTCTAAAGTACATAGTAACCAGTTCTAACTGGGCATCTGAAATAATATTCAAAAATTCAGTAGTATCTTTTATCCTGGCTCTGGGGGGGATTGTTTCTACCTGGTCTTAATGAACAATTGTAATAATTGTTTAATGGGATATAATTATTCTGTTATGTTATGATATATAAGATGGGGAATGTACTATGTGTTTTACATTGAAAAAGACCTGTGGGCTGAAACCAGTCTCTTTTTGTACATTAAAACTAGATATTTACTCCAGTTGAGTGCTGGCTGTTTTGTTTTTTGATATTGCCTTTTGAGCCTGTGCACCTGCTGTCCTTACAGAGGTTTTGGTTTGGGGAAATAAAGTAAGCAACCCTTGTATTACCCAGAGAACACTCTCAACCCATGTTTCATACACAAACACACTTGCCTAGGCAACAACCGCTATGTTGGTAGTACCCTGCATATTGCTCACAGATAGTAACCATGGTGTGATTGCAGTGGACTACAGAGGGCATGGAACCCTATCCCATCACTACAATAGACACATAATTGCAGACAGTGTGCCTTTACTATGTTCCCCATTGGACGTCTGCAACAACTGTGGTGCTGTCAAATGTGACCCAAAAAAGGATATACCATGCCTTAAACACATGTCCTGTATGGACAGATACCACTGACACCAGGGAATACCTGTATCATGCTATCAATGTAGGTGCAGGGTCAACCTGGTGTCCATTACCAATGCACGCCACATGTGGCCAAGACTAGCACATCTGATGATAACAATCTGTCTACACAACATGGGCCAGATACCCCAGGTACCTTTCCACATGTCACTGAACATGCATGTGGGATGTGTGCACATCCCAGACACCATCCATGTCATGAACTATAGAACACATACATGGCAAGCATTGCACACCACTGGCCACACACAATAGTATCCCATGTGACTGGATGATGAATACAGTACCCACCTGTGTGGACCTATCTAGACACTACATCCCTGAGCCACACTGCAGACCATTGTCATGTGGCCTGATGTAGGTATACCCTTCAACAAGCCTTGTGTAGCCTTCTGGCACAGTCAACCACTACACACCCATGAAGCAATGCACCCATGCATGTCAGTACTGGAACCCTGTGTCTGTGTGTGTGGAGTATGATGCTTTCAACCACATTCACACTCTCTACAACTCTCATTGGCCTACTGATGCATGCTGTCTGATGTCAGACACCTTCACATTCCCTTTGCCCATATAACATCTGGATACCCTTGGGGTGCATGTGATACCCGAGCATTACTGTATTTTGGCAAACTAGCTAGTTAGGAAGTCTATTCCTGACCCTGCCAAGTGTGTCAATGTGTGTGAGTCCCTGAGAGAGTGTGGCTGTGTTGATGTTGACACCTGTCATGTGGACAGGCACGTGTACTACACCTACCTTATCGCTACTATAACTGCATAGACATGAGATAACAATACATAGTCAGTCAGGGGATTGAAACCCTGTACTGCTAGGTATGTGACACAAACATGCTGACTTACTTTGTCTCTCTCACTTCTTCTCTGGTGGATTTGAAGAGGTACACCTGCTTTACTTAGGCAGCAGCTTGTGTTTTGTAAGTGATGCTCATGATCAGCTTATGGACTCTGCACAAATTGCAGTTCCCCTCTAGCTGATTGTATGTGGAACAGCTGTGGTAACATTTCCATAGCCAATTGCATGGAAACACACTCTAATATCTCAGAACATCATGTTGGTGTTGGGCCTTTTCATTCACTGTGAGCAGGACCTACATTTGGTGTTTGGCAAACAGCATCACAGATGGTATTGGGATTTACCTCTAACAACATACACTGTGGAAACAGGCAAACAGACCAGATGTGCCAGACATCACTACAGAATGTAAGTGTTGCTCTTCTGAATTTGGAGTAATGTCAGTTTAACAGGGTGTGTGTGGATATGGCTGGTCTACAGGATTTAATACCTGTCATGACAGTGTTATGTGTTTGAGGAAACTCACATCTGTAGGGTTATCTGCAGACTGGGCACTGTGTGGAGCCTTTTGTTTCTTGTGTTACTCACACAACACCTATCTGAGAACTGCAGAAGCATAGTGTGAAGACTGCAGTCAGTACATGGTGACAGCTATGAGAGTTACTGACTTCATATCCCCTATAGGACATATGTCACAACAAACCCTGGTAAGACAGAAAATGTATGAGGTTATCACAGCAACATGCCAATATTGGACCAGTGTTTGTAGCTCCAGCCATATGTCTATCAACCTTTGCACATATGTCATGCAGTAAGAGGTGCATATGTTCTGTACACCATTATTTATTGACATTATACCTGATAACAAGCCAGTCAGATAGCAAACTGCTAGACATGTTATGTATAATAGGGGTTGTTTCTGAGGATATAACTTTGGCATTCTGCAGTTGTGTGTACAGTACTAGGGTCTGTGTACTTATGGTGATTGTCGACAGTATGAGTATTGCACAAATGTCTCCAGAACAAAAGAAGGTTCTGCAACATTGCACCAATGCACTTTTAATAAAAAACAAAGCTTTCAGACATAAGTCCTTCTTCACTGTTAATAAAATTCCTATAAGGATAACATCTCCTTTATACATAAAAGTTAAAAATCACATGACACAGCCTACCTATCACAAATAAGACTTAATCAAGCCATTAGAAACAGCAATTAGTCAGCCTTTTCATTGAACAAATCTTAAAAGGACAGTACAGTATAAATGCATATAAAACAATAGTAATGTTTCTAATCCATATAAAAAAAATTTATATATAATGTACCATGTACAAAAAATAAAAAACATATGTGTATGTATATATATATATATATATATATATATATATATATATATATATATATATATATATAAAAACATATACATATAACACATGCATTAATCACTTTATTTGTTGTTGTTGTTTCTTCTTTAAAATAGGTTTAATGGTGGTTTGCTTATTCAAAGCAAGATGTTTGTCAGCCTGCAAGTGAATAATCCATTCATATTCTTTATTATCTAACCTATTTCCCAAATCCCCACGCCTGATATCTGCAGTCAAGATATCTATCACACAAAAAAGAAAACGTGTGATACATCCATTTCATGTATATGCTCAGCTAAAGAATTTGCTAACAATTTCCTTCTAATCTCTGATTTATGTTCAGTTATCCTGTCTCTCAACCTCCAGGTCGACTTGCCAACATAGAAACATGAACACTGCTGACATAGCACTAAATACACCACATTTTGGGTATTACATGTAGCTGTACAATATATGTCAAATTTCTTACCACTAGTGGGATGTATGAATTCAGTCATTGCAGTTATATTGGCACAGCATGCCCAATTCTAACAAGGATAAGTCCCTTTATTGTTGTATTGTGTGTGTTCTATTTAAGTCAAAGTCCTTATACCAAAGACTTTTTTATACTATTACAATTTCTATAAGTGAAATATGGTCTATCTGGAATCCATTTCCCATAGCCTGGTAAAGCCTTCAAGATGTACCAGTTGTGTCTAATGACTTGTTCTATACTTCTACTTGTTCTGCTATAAGTCATTAGATATCTAAAGTTATTATCAGATCTTAAATGTGAACATGTAGAAGTATCTGGTTCAGAAAAATAAGGTTTTGCTTTTCCTTGTCTCATAGATAAAAACCTAATTTTTGGCCATTTCCAAGTCATCTCTATTATATCCTCTTTCCAAAAATTAATTTGTCGTATCTTGCATCTGTCCAAAGCAAGTAGTATTTTGGGTATAACCTACTGACACGTAAATATTGTCCTTTAGGTATACCCTTGAAAGCATGCTTAGCATGCATGTCTGTCTTCTGCAGATATTTATTAGCTTTTGTATCCTTTTAATAAATGCTAGTGTCTATTCTAGTGTCTTTCTTTGACACAAGTGACATCTAAAAAAGTGATGCTAGTTGCTGAATGATTTGTCTCAAACTTCAAAAAATCATTTACATTATTCAAATAGGAATAAAAATCCAACAATTCATCAGTTGTATCATGCCAGGCCAGAAAAATATCATCTACAAAACGTTTGTAGATTAGTACCTTATGTGCATCCTTATTTTTCTGGCCAAACACATTAATTTATTTCCATTTGCTTAGTATTAAATTGACATATGTATTAAAATTGCTATTCCCACAACTATACCAGAAACCTGTTGGTATAGTTGTTTATTAAATACAAATATATTATTCTGTAAGACTAGGTCAAGGAGCTCACATATTGTTTCTGTATATCTGGCAGGAAGACATCCATCTCTCAACAATATCTCTCTGATTTTCTCTATTCCATATTCATTCGGAATCACAGTAAATAAGGATGTTATATCCATTGTCACTAACAAAATATCTCTTACTACATTTGTATTATACCATTCATGAAGCTGTTTGAGAAAATCTCCTGTATCCTTGATATAACTAGGAACCTTGGCCAAATAGCCTTTCAGATGTTTTTCAAGGTACACAGACAAGGGCTCAGTAACACATCCTCGACGTGAAACAATTGGCCTCATAGCTGGTTTATCCCTTGACTTGTATACCTTGGGAAGACAATACAGAATTGGTATAGTAGGGCATGGCACAGTAAAAAAATTAAATGTGTCAATATCAATGTCACCAGACAGCTGCAAATCATATACAGCCATGGTTATTTTAGTGATAATAGTGACATTTTTATCCATTATCAATTTGAATGCCATTCTGTCAGATACTAAGTTGTCCGTAGCTTTAAGATAATCAGCTACATTCATAATCACTATACTGCCACCCTTGTCAGCTTCCTTGATGATCAACTCCTTATGGTTTTGTAAATCTTTTAGTGCTGCAATCTCTTCTCTAGTCAAATTATACGTTTTTCTATAGTGGTTGTAGTCATATATTTCCCTAATGTATTGCTCACATATATCATTAAATACAGTAATGATCAGGTCACTATAGGGTATAAACGTACTGTTCTCTTAAATTCATTAGTCATACTAGGACCCAAATCTTTATAAATATTTTTCAAATTTAAATTGCGTGTAAACAGCTTTAAGTCAGTCAATGCATTTACCACACTATCAGTACACATAGGAATGAATTTCAAATCCTTTGAAAGTAATGAATGTTCAGTTTCATTCAACTGATAGACAAATTTATCACAATATTCATCCTTTGCAAGTCAGAAGTATTATTTATTGCCCCTGTATTATTCATAAAATCAAATGTATCATTATTATTTGCATTACTAGGCAGCTGACCTACAACATACATATCAGCTAGTGCATTCTGTTCACCTTCAGTGTCAGCTTGTATATTTACCATTGTGTTTACACCACTAGGTGGCTGACCTGCAGCAAGCACATCAACTAAAATAGTCTGTTCACCTACAGAATCAGTTTGCAAGTTTACCATTGTAATGTTATTCTCAATTAAATTAGATGAATTAAATACAGGTGGATTATGTGCAATAAAATTACTGGCATCGTATACACCTACCTTAGTAGGTTCACTTCCATTATATCTTTCTGTGGTGTTATCAGTCACGTTCATATGAATACATTCCATTTCTTTACATTCATTTGTATTTTTTAGAACCATTCCTAGTTCTACACCATGTGTGTAATTCACCCCTACATCATAAGTAGGGTTGGATAACTCTGTTACAATAGTTCGCTTTTGTGCTGAGTCTATACAAGAGACATTTGTTTCAAAATTATTAAGTTTACACACATTCTTGAAAATATTTCACTGCATAGTTTCTTCAGCTTTAGGCAGGACATATTCGGAAGCAGAGGATTCAGAAATAAAACATTTGGAAGCATAAAATTCGCTCCTACTACATTTATCAGTTCTATTATTAACAAACTCGCTTTCCACTACATTTAGATCTTGAACATGATTTGTATTTTTATGTTGCAAATCTACATTTCTTACTGAAGCATTGCTAACTGCTGATGTATTATATGCTGCCGAATTACTTGTATAATCAGTATCATGTGATTCTATAGCAATACTGTGCTCGTCTACTAAATATATATGTCGTTTAAATTCCATATTACAACAAGCAACAGATGGCGTACATTTATAAAAATGATCTTCACAACAATCCATTTCAACAATTGAGTCAGTAATAATCTCATCAGTCTCTGTTATTACTCGCTCCATTTGCGGCAGGTTACAAACAACAAATGGCACTTATTTAGAAAAAAATGTAATCATTGAAACAATCCATTTGGGCATATAAACTAGCAACAGTTTCACCAGTCTCTGTTATTACTTGTTCCGTTTGCTGCAGGTAACTGGACCTTGTCTCTGTCTTCCTTTGGACTGTGAGTGGGGTCTGGAGCCGTTGCGGTCTTTGGGCGCTACTTGTTCGGGTAGCTTGATGAAAAAACATTGGTTCCCTTCTAAAAAACAGGATTTTGCCCCATTTTGAGGTTTTCTTTATTATTAGAGGTCAAGAAAAAACTGATCAGTTCTTTCTTTCCTTCATACGGCATTATCAGTTGGAGGCGTTGACACCAGACCCTCATTTGTAACCTCCCCTTCCTCATTTGCTTGGCTATTGGCATTAGCATTCTGATTTACTACAACAGTATTGGCTGGAACAGGGAGTTGCCTTTTCTCATTGGGGAAAGTGTCTAGCTCATACATTGAAGCCAAAACAATTCAGAGAACGGAACCAGGAACAGAAGTTATGACCACGAAGCTGAGCCACCAACTTTAAATAAATCCAAAACTGGTCTTTTATTGTACAAGAACAAAACGCTGAACCACGTATCACAAGCGCTTTCGCTCGGATGTTCCGAGCTTTTTCAAGTTGGTAACAGAATGTAAAGCACAAGTTTAAATAGCTGCTTGCATTAATTAATAATTAAACAATTTTGTAATTAAAATATTATTCAATTACAGACCACCATTTCAAGTATAAAACTGCATGAACAAATGCATAGAAACTTTCATTAAAGTATGAAATAACTTACATTCTTTGCAATAAAATAAATATTCATGTTACATGAATTTCCATGTCCACCTAATTGATAAAATATGCTGAATGCATTCAAAATGCTGCATTTTTAAAAAACTTTAATATGAATTCATTATTATTTATACTGTGAATTCCTTTGCTAGAAAACCTATTTATGGGTAGTTGTTAACAGGATCCTGCTCTAGTAATTAAAAATAAATATAGGTAAATCTATGTGTGTATCAAATACTTCTCCATTTAAAATGTGTACATATTTAAATGTTATTACTTTAGACTCTCTCATAATCTGGCCCTTCTTAGTTTTAGCACTGGTTTAATACTGATTGTATCATTTAACCCAGGCCAGTTTCCTGCGTTCAGTCTAAGTTGCCACACCAATTCCCTATATTCTAGAGTGGCTTCCCAGTCTCCCCCTCTTAAATCACGATTTACCTGCTCAAGAATCATAAATTTAAAATTGTAGTTCAGACATACAAGGGAATGCTTGTAAAGGGCATTTGTTTCTTTACTTTTAGATATTTCGTAAAAATGCTCATACATTCTCCTCTTGATTGCCCTTTCCGTCTTACCTACATAAAAACTTTTGCAAAACATGCACACCACCAAATAAACCACTCCTCTTGAGTTGCATGTGAAATACGTCGGAGATTCAATTCTCATTTTTCTTGAAGGCAAATATATGCCTTTATCATCCAAAATTGCATGACATTGGTGGCATGCCCCACACTTGTACGTACCTGCTCTTTTTGTACGATCATTATCTTTTCTTTTTTTCTTTTCAAACATTTCTTTTAAGTTAACACCCTTTTTCCTAATAAATCTCGGTTTAGTGGGTAAAACATTTTTGAAATCTTCGTGTGCTGTTAACAATGGCCAAAATTTGTTGATAGTTCTTTCTATCTCTTGTGCTTGGCTGCAATGTGTGTAAATGAATTTAGGTCCCATAAACTAATTTCCCTTTATGCTAGTTAATTGATTTGGTGTGAGACCCTTACCTAGTAATGGGTAATACAATGAATCTCTTTTGCTAACTACCTCCCTATGTAATGTTTGAAATAGGTCCAAAGGGTAGCCTCTCTCTAGGAACATTTGTTGCAGAACCAGAACCTCACAATTGAAGTCGCCCTCTGTACTGCACATCCTAGATGCTCTAATTAGCTGCCCTTTAAGAATCCCTTTTTTCTGTGTGAAAGGGTGAGCACTTTGGAAGTGTAAAAGTGAATTAGAGAATGAAGCCTTTCGATAAATTTTTGACTGGAAGGTTTTGTTGTCATGATCTTTATACAAATTCACATCCAAATAATGGAGTTCATGCAGCCCTATTGTATGTGTGAATTTCAGGAAACTAGTCGAGTTGTTAATGTGTGTTAAAAATTCTGAGAGTAAGTCATGTGTTCCTTTCCACAAGATACAAATATCATCCAAAAACCTTCTGTAAAACAACAAGTGTTCTTCCCATGGGGATATGAATACGTTCTTAAGTTCCCACCTGTGTAATACAACATTGGCATAGATGGTAGCACATGGTGCCCCCATGGCGACTCCCTTAAGTTGTTTAAATAACTCTCCATTAAAGAACACAACGTTGTTCTCCAATACAATACTCATTAATTCCACAATTAAGTTGGTTAAGTTAGCACTCAAGCATGTTTCTTGAGTAAAAAATTTGCTAAACCATTGGAGTCCGATGTCATGGGGTATGCTTGGAAATAAATCTTTGATATCAATTGTTACCATTAGTAGATCTGGTTCAAAGTTGTTACAAGGAACATTTTGCAAAAACTCCCATGAATCCCTACACACATACCTTAACAAACAGGAAAATTTCTTTGCCACATGATCAATGAATTTTGATAAGGGTTCTGTTATGCTACCACTTCCTGCCACTATTGGTCTAAATACCAAAGGATCAAGTCCTTTGTGTGTCTTTGGAATTCCAAATATTATTGGTGACCTTGGTTTCGGAACATGCAAAAAGTTATATAATTTCTCATTAATGACCCCTTGCAATAGGTAGTCATTCAAACAATACTTTATCTTAGACCAATATATATTGACTTCATTCCTAGAAACCGTTGCATATTGTTCATCATCTTGAAGCATTTGGTGGAGGTGCTCATCATAATTGCTCTCATACATAAGCACAATACCTCCCCCTTTGTCCGGTTTCATCACTCTTATGTTTTCCCTTTTTAACATTTCAATGAAATCAAATTCAATTTGCTTCAAATTTGTTTTGTCAATTTGAGTGAATTTTAAACTCCTGAGTTCATTTTCCACTAGTTGTTCAAAAAGTTTGATTAACAAATGCATGGGAGGGTTGAATAAACTTTTCCTATCCAATTCGGAGGGTGTGTGTATTTGCTGTTTAAATAAATGTTGTAGATTAAGGCTTCTAGTGAACAATTTTACATCTATTAAAGTAAGGGGTATGTTGCAATTTTTAAAAGGAACAAAGTGTAAGCCTTTAGTAAATACATTGAAAGCAATATCATTAAGTGCTACTTCCGTATAATTGTAAATAGTAAAGTTAGATTTAGTATGTAGCTTACATGTCCCTTGCACTGTGCTTGAGATTGCCTCATTTACATTTTTGTTTTTTTCTTTCTTTTTTCCTTTTTTACTTTCTTTCTTTTTTCCTTTTTTACTTGCAACAATACTTGTGCCCCCAACTTTTACTGAGTCATGGATTTCCAATGTACCTACATGTTCCAGTGTCGTGGTACTTGTGGTTTCTGCTTCCACCCCACTGCTCTCCCTGGATGCTGGTGAAAATCCTGTGTAGACCCTTTTTGTTCTTTACCAGCTAGTCTTTCACTTCTACGTAATGCCCCCCCCCCCAGTTGATTTGAGCTTCATTTCCTTCATTGCTCACATTCTGATTTTCAGCCCTGTATGATCTGTGTAAGGGATAAGCCACCCCCTCCCTATATTCAATTAAATCCCTCTCCAACTTGCGCATTTTCCTGTTGATCACTTTATTACAAAATGTGTCTACATCATCAAACACTTTACTATATTCGATTTTTACTGTGGAAAAATTGGAATCAGTAACAATATTGTTATTCAGCGTGTTCAAATCACTTGTAAGAATATTCTGCTTAGCTTCATATTCCTTTATCATAGCACCCAACATTTCAACCCCTGCCCTGTTGAAAATGTCACAAAGTTTAAAATAATAGGGTGTTCCAGTTTGCACATTGTTAGGAAATTTAAATAGTCTCAAACCTTTTGGAATGCGTTTTAACTTTACGCATTCTTTTAAATAATCAACTTCAATTTGATTATTCTTTAAAGCATACAGTTTCTTTTTGAATTCATCGAATTCATTTTCAATGATAGATATTTTGTTTGAATGAACAGTACCTTTGTTAAATGAAAATTGCTGCTCTACCCAGTTCGTAAAACAAAAGTCTTTGTGTTGTTGTTGCCGCTCTAGAATATAGGGAATTGGTGTGGCAACTTAGACTGAACGCAGGAAACTGGCCTGGGTTAAATGATACAATCAGTATTAAACCAGTGCTAAAACTAAGAAGGGCCAGATTATGAGAGAGTCTAAAGTAATAACATTTAAATATGTACACATTTTAAATGGAGAAGTATTTGATACACACATAGATTTACCTATATTTATTTTTAATTACTAGAGCAGGATCCTGTTAACAACTACCCATAAATAGGTTTTCTAACAAAGGAATTTACAGCACAAATAACAATGAAGTTATATTAAAGTTTTTTTAAAAATGCAGCATTTTTGAATGCATTCAGCATATTTTATCAATTAGGTGGACATGGAAATTCATGTAACATGAATATTTATTTTATTGCAAAGAATGTAAGTTATTTCATACTTTAATGAAAGTTTCTATGCATTTGTTCATGCAGTTTTATACTTGAAATGGTGGTCTGTAATTGAATAATATTTTAATTACAAAATTGTTTAATTATTAATTAATGCAAGCAGCTATTTAAACTTGTGCTTTACATTCTGTTACCAACTTGAAAAAGCTTGGAACATCCGAACGAAAGCGCTTGTGATACGTGGTTCAGTGTTTTGTTCTTGTACAATAAAAGACCAGTTTTGGATTTATTTAAAGTTGGTGGCTCAGCTTCGTGGTCATAACTTATGTTCCTAGCTCATACATTGAGCCATGAACATTTGAATTTGAGTGCATTTGAGTTTTGCTAACTATATTCCATTTCGGCCACGAGAAGATCTGACCATTATTAAAGTTTGATATATCTCTATACAACTTCTTACGCTTACTGCCTTCAAGTTGTTCATCTAAGGCAGTTAATCTCTTCAACATTTCATCATATAAGCCCAAGTACTGTTGGAATGAAACAGAACTAGATATGTTCCCTTCCATTTCTGCAATTTCTTTACATAGCTTGTCTTCTCTAGGCAGAAAGAAATCATTCATTAAACACATATAGTTAAGACTAAGGTTAATGTTCAATTCCTGTCATTTTTTTTTTTTTTTTGCACATACGTTCCTTGGACTGTGCACAGACTGTGGTAGATGCCATTGTCCTTGGTCCTGTTTATCTGATGTTACATGCTGCTCCAGTGTATGGTACCCCATTGGCTCACATGTCTGTAGGGCCAGACACACACGTGTCCCATACCACAGACAGGCATCGGACCACACTATGTCATGAACCAGTGTATGCAGGGTTAGTGTGTGAGTGGCACATATGAGGATGGTGTTTATCAGACAGTCCATATAGTGTCATATTAAGCTTGCATACCATATGTGGCAGTGGCTGTGTTTACATTGGTTGTGGGTATGCACTTTCTCATAGGTGTCTGTTACTCTGTGCTATGACATGTGTGTAGAGCCTGCTATAATTATAGGTACATGTGTATTCCCCCATACAAAATGTAGTCCAGTGTTGTGGCAGTCTGCCTATAGTTTGCACAGTGCTGTGTGACATGCCTAGCAGCCTAATGTAATTAACCAGTGTGCTGTTATGTCCAGTTATTTGCAAGACATACTGCTGCCAGGCCATCAACTGCTGTGTATTTCTGACAAAGCAGTGGGATCCTGTACAGATGTATGTCACTAACTACTGGGTAGTTTGTGGCCATGTGACCTCTGCATCACCAGGTAATATATGTCAGGGCAGACTGACGTGTGTGAATGCATAAACTGTGTGGGCATATGTAGTCCAGTATTTACGTGATATACCCATGTACATGGCTATTAACATCCACTTTATGAGGTGTGGTCCACATGTCTCGCATTAAGGGGATTTGTGTACACCTCTGGACTAACCACAGGGTGCCAGACTGTCCACATATATTGGTCATATCTCTGCTGGAATCCACAGGATCATTACTGTGCTAGCAGTGGTACTGTACTATGAAGCCCTTAGCATGTCTGTCAGTAGCCAATGGCGCACATGTCAAAAGCAGATGTAACCTCTCACACACAACATGTCTGTTAGGACAACCCCTGATACAGTAGCAACAGTCGACATATATGCCTGCAATACATACATGACATCCCCTTGCACTAAGAGGTTGGGACTATTGGTGCTGAGGTAGGACTACACTCCATGTTCTGGACATATGGTATATATATATATATATATATATATATATATATATATATATATATAAACACTCAAATATATACATATACACAGCAATATATGTCTGCACATATGCAGATATATAGATGCATATGCACATAATAGTTATAGATATCTACATATATATCAACATACATAGCTCTATCTGTACACGTAGGATGTGCATATATATATATATATATATATATAAATATATATATATATATATATATATATATTCAAAGAGATCTACAAATATATATATATATATATATATATATATATATATATATAATGCACTATACAGATGAGTAGACATACATATGTAAGAATGTACTTGTGTATGTACATGTAGACATATATCAACATATGTATATGTATATATCCATATTCCTGTCATATGTAAACATCACAGTTGTGTATACCTTCCCAGATGTATCTCACCATATGTATGTGATATGTGTACATTTAGATTTAACAACGTATGTGATGCAGCAGTAATATCAATAACAAGTACTACACAATTGTGGAAGTCAACGCAATTGTTCAATACTATTCAATATGTGTAGTGACAGATATATTGGAAAAACAACAGCTGTCTTTACAGGTGTCATGGTGTAGTGGTTAACTGTTGTGACTATAGCAAACAGGGATCTGGGTTCAATACCTGCAAGAACTGTTTATTTTGTTGCTGGGCAGAACAAGGGCTGCTGGATACAGAGTGGTTAAGACAGCTTTGAGCAGCTTTAAGCACGTTTGCATGGGTTTGCGTGAAGCTAAGTGGTTCTAAGCTATGGTTAAATGTATGGGCACTTACACCATGTAGGCTTCGCTTACCAGTGCACAAACATGCTTAGCTGTTACATTGCAACAATGCTGACACCTGCTTAGCATGGCTTAGCCCTGGTAACCAGTGCTCACATCCCAGTCTGATAACATAGCAGGGTAATGACATCTGTAGTAAGTGCATGCAATGCCTTGTACAATACATGTGTCTATGTGCTGTCGTTACAGTAGCAAGGGGTGTGATTGTTATGTCTGGGACACACAAGCATGTAAGACCTGTACAGCACTGTTATCCATGTGCATGTGTTACATACAACGGCAATAACCCAAGTTACGTGCTGTCACACCGGCATGTAGTGTATCATAGTGGTACTACTGTTGACAGGCTTTTCCCAGGCAAGAGTAGAGTGCTAAATGTAGTACTGACAACAAGCACACCTGCAGGCATAGATGGACTCTGATGTCTCACTGTCATGTTCCTGGTGTGTGTGAGCTGTTTCACAGTATATATCCCCTACTGGATAATAATGTGGAATGTAACTGTAGACTACCATCTGTACAGCACATGTCAATGAGGTGTTCCAGTATGTAGTAATGGCATACATAATGGTATTAAACATCTATCTGTTGACACATTCATCCTACTGCATAGCTGCTTGCCAAGCTGATGTCTGTCAGTCCCTGTACAGATGTGCAGATGGCAGGTATTCAGCTTGAATATGTACAGGCAACCTATGCCTGACTGACACTGACAAGTCCGCCCAGCTGTGTTATAACTGGCACATATAAGAGACAACACCCTGTATGCACCACATGCCCTCTGCACCCTCAGGCCCTTTCTGGCATACAGATTCACATGTGCCTGCACCCCCATGACAGTGTGAAACATGCACTTGGAGATACCAGTTGTGGTGCTTCTGCCAGGGGCATGATGACCAGCGGCCCTACCATGAGCAGCGTGGTACTTCTGCCTATATGGTGCACTGTCAGACATCTGGCTATGCCTGCTGTCACCAGACACAGTAGGCATGGATACCACACTCTCCTGTGCACTGTCACCAACCACCAACTGTACCTCCACTATAGCTACTGGTGATGGGGTATGTATAGGCACTGAAATTGTGTGCAGGGTTGGGGTGGCTAAGAGGGGGATGTCAAATGATGGCGCAATTTTGGCCCCTGACAACTCCACCTGTGCCTCAACAGTACTATCATCATATTCGGTGTCTGCATGGACACCAACATCAGATTGCATGCAGGAGGGACCCTGACCCATCTCGCCACCTGTGGGAGAAAACAAGAAATGCACTTTAAGACTTGTACAGCATTGCATAACAGTACACACATACACACACACACGCGCTCACACACATGCACACACACACACACACACATATGCATACACACGCACAAACACGAGCGCACAGACACACACACACACACAGACACACACACACACACACACACACACACACACACACACACACACACACACACACACACACACATACATTCCACCTTAATACCTACCTGTCCCTGATTTCACAGATAGTCCCAAGTTTATTCACATAAGTTCCCCATCCTGCATCACACTTGGTAACATACACTCATTAATACCACACATTATTGTACCATTCCTCTAAATGCCTAGACGAGTGATCCCAACACTTGTTACTCCATTACCTCCTTGACCAGAGTGGAGTAGGTTTTACATGGTCTCATTGCTGTCATTCAGTGTTCACCCTGTGTATGTCTGGACATCGTAACCACGGCCCCCTATATTTTAGGGACTACTACATTCACCCATAATGTCATGCACTGGAGTGTCATGTGTAAGTATTGCTCAGTACATGCCAGATCTACTGCTCAATCAACCTATTTTGTGACAACTGTAATATATGGATACACTCCCTGGTGTTGTCTAGTAATTCCCTAATGCATCTGGAGTGCTGCATACATGGGTTGTCATTCACCTCTCTGCTGATTGCAATATTAAGGGTATACCTGGAGTCTGGCCTGTGATTAACATCAACTTAAATGTAAACCCATACATTACAAGATGGGTTGCAAACTGGCTGAGTGACAGAACCCACAGGGTCAGAGTTGCTGGCGCCATGTCAGACTCAAAGCCTGTCACAAGTGGTGTCCCACAGGGTTCAGTCCTGGGCCCACTCTTGTTTGGCATCTACTTTTCTGAAGTACAAGCAAACACAGGAGGGTTATGGCTGACAAAGTTTGCAGATGACTGCAAACTGGCCAGAAGTTGAAAACACATCCGACACAGATATCCTTCAGAAGGGTCTCACAGAAACGAATAACTGGTGCCAGAGCCATGGCCTTAAGTTAAATGCCAAGAAATGCATAGTCATACCCTTCAGGAAAAATAAGGTTACCCCTAGCTACCATATAGGTGGCAATCCCCTGAACACAGAAGAAGTTATTAGGGACCTGGGAACCCAGGTCGACAGTAGCCTTTCATTCGACACTCATATTGCTAAAGTAGTTAGGAAGACCTTCTACATTGCCCACCTCATCATGAAGGGATTCACATCTAGATCAAGGGAAGTCGTAGTCTCCCTATACTCATCACTCATCAGACCAATGATCGAGTACAATGCCCCATTCGGAATGTATCTGACCCGACACTTGCAGCAGCTGGAGAGGCCACAAAATTTCCTCAGCAAAAGGATAAAGGGTCTCAAAAATCTGTCTTATGCTGCCTAACTGAAAGAACTCCAGTTATATTCAGTTGCTTACCGCTTGTTCAGAGGTGACCTATGCCTGACATACAAGGCCATGTCAAACCTAGATTTGATGAACATGCTTCATCTCAAAAAATCTAGATCCCTCAGAGTCACAAGGGTGGGAGACTTAAACCTCAACATGGTTATTAATAGGACGTGCTGGAGGGATAGATTCATCACCCAAAGACTCCCTATGCTGTGGAACAAAATCCTGGTTTATGTGAGGCAGAGCACCTCGCTGGCCTTGTTCAAGAGGAATCTTGACCAATGGATGGGAGATCGCAGATACACCCCAGGGGTTACCTCAGTGTCACTGCTCGACAGAGGCACAGCAAAATAATGGGCATAGTTTCTCCAAACTAAAGGGGTGGCGTAAGCCACAAAACTATGGGCTAGGCTTATAAATGCCCTCGGGCAGATAGCCTAGTATGAATCTATGAACCTATGAACCTATGATTACATATCAGACAAGTATGTCTAGTGTCTCGTGTGTCAGTCCATGTCCATGTACTGCACGATTCCAAAGGGAAGTGAAGCCATATGAACTACTTCACAATCACACACGTGCATACATGGACACCTACAAAAACAAACACACATGCACACACACACATCCTACATGCATCACCCCCCCTCCACTCCACCAGATTGCACTTACAGACAATGTAAAACACACACACACACACACACACACACACACACACACACACACACACACACACACACACACACACACACACACACACACACACACACACACAAACACACGCACATATACAGATGAGGTTGAACAAAGATAGTACACACAGTCCTCCCATTACCCATCTGTCAACCTGCATAACATATGGTACCCAACAGCATGCAGTGTAGCTATAGTCAATCCATGCTAGCAACAGTATACATGTGTGTGATGCATGGGCTGTGTTAGTAGGTGATGGCCCTTCCCCTGGAAAACACTGCACCCATGCATGCAGTATTGCTGTGCACCTGTTCTGCACCCTGCCATATACTGTGCACCAAACCTCACAGGTGTACAACCCATTGCTGAATGTGTAGTGCTGTGTCAGTAATGTCAGCTCTAATGCTCACAGCCCCTATCTTTTTCAGCGACACACACCTGGGATGGTATATGGACAGATGTCATTTGTGAATGACTGATGTCTGGTTTATAGATCTCAGCATCAGCGGTGCATGTATGGCCAATCCAATACTATTACACTGACAACCGTCAGACCATACCATGGCTATGGAGAGTGTACACACCCTTATTGATATGATACACTCTTCCTTGATCTGCCACAGGACCACATCACTGCATATATTAACAGCACATGAGCCTGATATGTGACATATGTTCTGTACTGCAGTGTCTAAGAAATGTGTTAGGTGTGCAGATGCTGACCAAAATGCATACACTCCGTGGGTGCATATGTGTGCACACCTTTATCATGACTGTTTGTTGCACCTATTGTTATGTGTACTACACCAGTCACTATTCCTGGCAGGGGAATACTAGCATGGGCCATCTGCATTTGCCAGTGTATGGTCAGTCTGCCCTACACATTTCCCCCAATTCTGTATGATTGCAAGATCTACTCATGTGCACATCCCTTGGTGTTCACACACTGCCATCACTATTGCTGTGGGTGTAGGGCTACATCGGCCAGAGCTACTGAACCTGACTGTGTGCAGATACAGCCATTCTTAGCTTCCTTAGGATCCCTGCTGCAGTGCACTGGTGTGTCATGCTGACACACCCTCCCCACCGTATGCGGTTTTACAGATGCTTGACAAGTATGACCTACACGTGTGTCAGTTTGCAGTGTCCCATACACTGAACATCATGTGCTACAGCCTTGTCCCAGCTAATAATGTGGACCACAGTAATGAGTTATGCCATAGTGTAGATCTGTAACAGTTGCCATTGTAATACTGGTATATACACTGTTGTTGCACTGTATAAGGGTGATGTTCCAAACATGTCCCTACTGTAGGCCATGCATCCCACCATTATGTTCATCCCTGTGGATATATTTCGCAAAGACAGGATGTTAGTTATCTTGCAGGTTTCTGACATACCATTCCAATACCCCATCATGGTCACCACTGTGATGCAGTGCATTTAACAGCAACAATACATGAACATGTATAGCATGCATTATGGGTAGGTGTGTTAGATGTGTGCATGGAATATACCATAGCGATTACATGCCCAGTGTACTGGCAAGCATGATCATAAACCATACTCACCAGCTACAGGCTGCTGCCTTGGTGGTATACCAGAGGGACCTACATAAGAGTGTGAGAGATGCAATGTCACTGGCCACAGCTGTGACATTGCTACAGGGTGGGTACAGAACTGCAGTACATCAACAGTACAAGTCCACAGTACTACCACTTATGCACATCTGTTTATTACTACTATGCAGCAATAAACTATATAATGACATGTCAGATATGCATGATCTACCTGTACAGATGCGGATGCATATGCAACAGTGGTCTACTGATGTGCCCTGTGGCCTTGCCTGCACACTCCTCAGCTGGTGTGTGGGTAGCACCCACCCCCACAATAGTATGTGCCAGTTGTTGGGTATGTGGGCGGACAGGTGCCATGAGGGTGGCGAGGAGCTCCTCAACACTTGTCAGGGGGGGTGGATGGCATGACCCCCCTTGTTGCGAGTTGATCCTCCTAGACTGCAGCAGCATGCTGATGGACATTGTGAAGCAGGTCAGATCAATGATGCTGGGTCTGCTCATAACTGCGGCTATACAGGCTGGCAACATTGACCCTGTGGACTAGATCATTCCACAGGGCGGTCGGCTCCTGCTGCTCATGGGTGGCCCTGCCAAAATGGAACAGGATAGTGCTGGATTAGGTGGTTCAACACAACCTCATTTTCTGCCGCTGAATATGCAGGTAGGTGGCCATGTACCATCTTGCCTGAAAGCCATAAAGATGGAAACAGGTCTGAGAAACTCATACAGTAAGCTTACCATAATTCTTAAAACACATCTCTGTCACCCCTCCACCATATCAGTGACAACAAACTGTTCACACAACTCAGTAGGTATGGCTACAGCTTACCTATCAGTGGGACATATATTGTATAGTACCACACTTTGTGCTATGTTTTTGTAGCCATGTTCCCTGTGTGGACACTATCATTGCTGGCCTATTACGGACTATTTAACATGCATGCCATTGTCAGGGCCACTATGGATCCATATATGCATGTGGTATGCTTGCTATGTGATTGCTGCACATCTGTCATTCTGTGTTATTGGGGATATCTATGCATGCTGTTGGACATGTTCGGGATTGTGTAGACTATTACTACCCACAAATGTTCTATAACAGTGACACAATAGCATATTTAGGGAATAGTTGCCAGCAGACCCACCTCTCCAAATTCATATGGCCATGTTACCAGGCCACATCACATGTGGGACCCACCCTGGGGCCTCCTCATCTACTGGTCCAGCACTACCTTCATGTGGAACCACCTCAGGGGATGTTGCCCCCCCAAGGGGCACACACAGATATGTCACCCAAGGTCAGGTCCAGGTTCTGTTTCATAGGGGGCTCCACAGACACTTGTGGGATGTGCTACAGCACCTTGAAGCACTCAGTACACATTTACAGGGTCCACATGCTCTGCCTGCTCAGCCTCCAGGCCAGGCACCTTCAGGGCCATGTACTGCTGTTGTGAGTAGCAATGGGTGGGAGCCTTGTTCCCATTGTTTCCATATGGGGGCCCATGGAGCTTCCACATCACAGACCACACACACACCATCCAGGATGTTTACCCACCAAATGTGTCATATACTACCCTTATAGGCTGTCCTCTATATCTACCAACCTGAACCACCTCCACAAATATACTTGCCATCCTTCCCCATATACCCATTCCCTACTTCACGGACAAGGGCTATGTGGTCCCAACAAGGGGTTCACATGTGACATACCAGTCCATGTTGAACACACGTGCAACTGTATATATCTCTTTGTATTGCTATGTGTGCTGTTCCCCTCACACATAGCATGCAGCACTGTGGTGGTAATATAGGGGGCATGTGTTTATATACATATATGTGTGTGTGTGTGTTTGCATATATGTAGACTTACACACACACACATATATATTAATATATATATATATATATATATGGGTCTACCTGAGATGGTCGACAAGCCATTTGATCGACACTCATTTGGTCGACAGGCAGATTTGCCCCCCTCCCCAATGTTGTGTGACCCTGGAGTTGATATATATAGTTAGGGGTGTGGGGCACAGCCCCCACATAAAACTGCCTGTTGACCAATTGAACTGTTGACCAAATGAGTGTCGATCAAATGGCTTGTCGACCATCTCTGGTAGACCCATACACATATAGATAGATATATATATATATATATATATGTATATATATATATATATATATATATATATATATATATATACATACATATATATATATATATATATATATATATATATATATATATATATATATATAGATGTATATATATATATATATATATATGTATATATATATGTATATATATATATATATATATGTGTGTGTGTGTGTGTGTGTGTTTGTGTAGATATATATTATGTTATATATGTGTTTTATATATATATATATATATATATATATATATATATATATATATATATATATGTCTACATATGTAGATATGGGTATCTATATATCTGTAGACATACATGTATACATATATATACCTATATCTTCTTCTTGTTCTTTCAGCTGCTCCCGTTAGTGGTCGCCACAGCAGATCAACTATTTCCATTTCTTCCTGTCCTCTGCATCTTGCTCTTTCACACCAACCCCCTGCATGTCCTCTCTCACCACATCTATAAACCTTATCTTAGGCCTTCCTCTTTTCCTGTTACCTGGCAGCTTCATTCTTAGCATCTTTTTCCCAATATACTCTGCATCCCTCCTCAGCACAAGTCCAAACCAATGTAATCTTACCTCTCTGGCTTTGTTTCCAAACCTTCCAACCTGAGCTGACCCTTTAATATACTCATTCCTAATCCTGTCCATCCTCATCACACCCAGTGCAAATCTTAACATCTTCAACTCTGCCACGTCAAGCTCTGACTCCTGCCTTTTTGTCAATGCCACTGTCTCCAACACATATAACATAGCTGGTCTCACTACACTCTTGTAGACCTTCCCTTTCTCTTTTACTGGTACTTGTCTGTCACAATTCACTCCTGACACTCTTCTCCACCCACTCCATCCTGCCTGTACTCTCTTCTTCACCTCTCTTCCACACTCAATATTACTCTGAACTGTTGATCCCAAGTACTTAAACTCATCCACCTTTGCCACCTCTACTCACTGCATCCTCACCATTCCTCTATCCTCCCTCTCATTCACACACATATATTCTGTCTTAGTCCTGCTAACCTTCATTCCTCTTCTCTCTAGAGCATATCTCCACCTCTCCAGGGTTTCTTCCACCTATTCCCTACTCTCATTACAGATCACAATGTCATCTGCAAACATCATAGTCTACGGGGACTGTCTGAGCTTGTCTGTCAACCTGTCCATCACCATTGCAAATAAGAAGGGGCTAAGAGCTAATCCTTGATGTAATCCCACCTCCACCTTTAATGCATCTGTCACTCCCACTGCAGACCTCACTGCTGTCACACTACCCTCGTACATATCCTGTACCACTATTACATACTTCTCTGACACTCCTGACTTCCTCATACAATATCACAACTCCTCTCTTGGCACCCTGTCATATGCTTTCTCTAAAACCACAAAGACACAATACAACTCCTTCTGACCTTCTCTGTACTTCTCCATAAACAGTCTCAGAGCAAACATCGCATCTTTAGTGCTCTTTCCTGGCATGAAACCATACTGCTGATCACTAATCATCACATCCCATCTTAACTTAGCTTCCACTACTCTTTCCCATAACTTCATGCTGTGACTGATCAGTTTAATCCCTCTGTAGTTACTACAGCTCTGCACATCACCCTTATTCTTAAAAATCGGTACCAAAACACTTTTCCTCCATTCCTGAGGCATCCTCTCACTTTACAAGATTTCATTAAACAATCTAGGGTACATTCAGACATTTGATCCACAATCTCTAACTCTCCTTCCTGCACAGCTGCACTGTTCTGCCTTGCTACAACACAGACAGGTGGCAGATATGGATGCAGCCTAACATTAAGGGGGTATATATAGGGACAGATTGCAAGTAAGCCTATTACACACCTATGGCATTTCAGCATGCTACAATACATGCTAACCTGAGTGTCCTGCAACTGCTGGGCTCTGGAACTCACGTGTCCATCATTATGGCATTACTTCCACCACCAGCTATTGGCCACAGTAATATACATCCTTTCCATTACACAACACACACTATATTGGCTTACATGACAAGTGCTGTTCTGCACAGTTGACGTGTATGGCCCACTACCCACAGGGACAGACTCTATTGTCCAAAGCAGTTGTCCAGCTGAAGATTATTACAACAGCAAATAACTGATGGT
>NC_056728.1:1187663772-1187716893 GCF_019279795.1 Protopterus annectens
TGTATCTCTTATCTAATTTCTGTCTATAATTCTCCTGTAATTTTACATTCTGACCTTGTATTACAAGACTCTTATACAGGATTTCCTAGACAGTTGTATTATGTAGCACAGTGTGGGTGACAGTGATGAGTAATACCTTATAATTCAGAGCGACTGCAACACTAACAATGCCATACAGTCCCAGAGTAAACAGTACCAGTACAGGATATCAATCTTTTATTTTTAGGCACAGTGTTCATATCTGACAGACTTGTGGGAGCAATGTCTGTAAGCACTACCTGAATGTTGCCACATAAATTACCAGATTCCACATTAGTATTATGCACATACATCTCACTCCGTTACAGTACACACTCTGGTCACAGCTTGACAACATCGGGGTGTAGATGGGACAAACTTGGCTTATTACTCTCATATAATTTTGGGGATTTGCTAGAGTGACAGGTTTGTTCTTATAGATGTCTGACTGTCACTTGTATTTCTTGTTTGCTGCCGAAATATCTGGCATCATCCCACTGATTTCCCAGGGGGACAGGGTGACAGGCAGCAGATATGGGCTGATTTATTTGACATTCTAGACATATCTGTACATTTGTGGGGTATGATTCTGTATGCAGCCTACTACCACCCCCAGGACTCGAAC
The DNA here is from genome assembly GCF_019279795.1 of Protopterus annectens. Lineage (NCBI taxonomy): Eukaryota > Metazoa > Chordata > Ceratodontiformes > Protopteridae > Protopterus > Protopterus annectens. The sequence continues at coordinate 1,187,664,416 of NC_056728.1, forward strand.
CATGGTTGTGTGTCCTAAAAAAATGGAACAGTTCACGTCTCAGTTGAGTGTGCTATTTGGATTTTGTTGTCTGTTTTTTCACTGTTTTCTTTCTAAGTCTTTCTCAGTTATACTATATAACCTCTTGGGATTATACCAGTCATATACAGACATTCCTACACATTTTATTTATGTAGCACAGTGTGGGTAACAGTGCTTAATGCAGCAGTACTATTAAGTGATTGCAAATCTACATTACCATATGATACCAGAGTAAACACATGCAGTCCAGCAGTTAGACCTTTATTGTCAGGCTATTATGCTGTTATTTACATACAACCTATATGAGACTTTTCCTGCCATATTCTCAGGTTGTATGCAGTACATGCCTTAAACAATACAGGTTTTATACAGGCAATTAACTTACTAATACTTTTAGATTTATTTCCTCTTACAGTACATGCAAGAGTATTACTAACCTGCCTCACGTTACATCCACTCCAATCTACATCCTTGGGCCTCCTGGTTCTTAGCCTGCTCACTTGCCGCTGTGAAACACATAAGAGGGTTATTTAGCCATGCCTATCCATAATATGCATGAGCTGGCAATTATTAAACAGGTAGGGGACTGATACTTACACATGGCTGAGACTTCTCCTGTCCTCCTAGCCTCTTGGATCCACTGATCAAAGAGATCCACCTTTCGCTGCTTCAGGTCGGCATAGTGATGCCTGACCTGCTCACCAGTTTGGGGTATGCCAGTGGGACTGGTGAGGTCATGGGCAAGATGGTCCCAGGCTTCTGCTTTGTATTGGGAACCCTGGAACTATCCCTGCAGCAGTCTCATGTCATGGTCTTTCACAAGGAGTCCTGCCATGACTCTGGACTTCTGGATGCTTTAGCACTACACCCGAAAGCACACGCCCTCTCCCATTCCAGACATAGTGCCTACAAGGGGAAGCTACAACCAGTTATGAGATGTATTCCCACCTGTTGGGTTTAAATAGGGCAGGTTTCCCTCACTTTGCCATGATTTGACAGTTTTGAAAAGGCTAAGCTATGAGCAAACCTGCTCACCTAAGGTTGGCATTGCTTAAAGAGGTATACCAATGGGCAGATTGAGTTAGCTGGCCTACATACTGCTTACACCCACTAAGCTGGGCTGTGCAATGCTTAACGTTGTTTAATATTTAAGTTGCATTATATTTGCATTGTGGCATTGCTTTATTATTCATTACATGTTATATATGTGTACATGCACTGTATGGGGTCCTTGTGTTTAATAGGGGATTTCAACACTTTATTACATTGACACCTCACATCTGGGCTTAATGCAGTACTCCAGTTCACATATTTATGTCCTGTAGTTGGTTATACAATATTAAACTGTCTATAGATTCCTTTCACATGTTCAGTTTGTATTTCCTATGGTGAGGATCTGTTTGGTGATACCTCAATCCTATGTATTGCTGTGATAGCTTAGTGGCTAACTACTGTGACTGTAGTGTACAGGGTCCTTGATTCAAGATCCGCAAAGGCTGTTTATTTTGTTTTCTGGCCAGAACAGCAGCTGTTGCATACAGAGAGCTTAAGGCACTTTTAAGCAATTGTAAGTGGGTTTGGGCGGGTTTGCGCAAAGGTAACCACTGCTAATTTATGGTTACAGTTTCTTATACTCAGTTAGCTTCTAAATTGCTTAACCTGTGTTGGCATTGCTTACCCCCATGCAAACAGGCTAAAACCCTCTTACTACTGCTTACATAAGCTTACTCCCACTTACTACTTCTTAATTATGCTTACACTTGCTTACTAGTGCTTACTCCCGCTTACTCATTCATTACACATTTTACCTTCCATTTGTATCCCTGATTCCTGTGTACATATACTGTATGGGGCACTTGTGATTATCTGTGGACTTTGCAACATTATGACAATGACACCTCACATCTGCATTTAATGTAGTACTCTAGTTCACAAATCTAGGTTATAAATATATAAATGTTATAAATATATGTTATTGCAGGTTATGCAACAAAATAAATTGATCATGCAGTGATTTGACATAGAAAATGTATTGTACTGGAGTGGGACTTGAACTGGGAATGATTACTTGTAAGGCGAATTCTCTGCCCACTACACTATTGCTGTACTGCTTCATTTGCATATATCTTGCCTTTTATCCTCTTGTGCTATTTAAGCTGCATTAACTGTAGTTAAGCGATGGGCAAACCCGCGCAACTACGGATAAATTTAATTATTCATAAAAAAAAAACTTCTTTATATTTAATGTTTTAACTATTGCTATTATAAACATGGGGGGATGTTGCTGGGGTATGCAAACACCTATGAGCAGTCTCGCTCATTCTTTTTCATACTCTGCTGTTTTTTTATTGCAGGGGCATGTATATTCTGAGAGCTCTGCTGTCAGACACGCCCCGTGCACTTGTACATGCTCTGTGTCTGTTTAGGAGCTCAGGCAGTGCACCTTCATTAATATGCATTGTGCGCTGCTGTCTTGCTCCTAAACAGCCACTTCTGTGCAGGACTAAGCTAGTCCTGTACGGAAGGATAGTGAATCCAGGGGAATGTTTTTCATGTGTGTGTGTGTGTGTGTGTGTGTGTGTGTGTGTGTGTGTGTATGTGTATATATATATATATATATATATATATATATATATATATATATATATATATATATATATATATATATATATATACATTAAAGTTCTTCCTTCAGGCAGTTCAAAAATTTTCTCTTACCCTATATTCCTAAAGAAAACAACAGCATATATTACCAAACCACCAGCCTTCATATACAGTTTTAAAGTAAAAAAAGCTATTATTCTCAGTGAAAGGAAAATTGGCACAAATAACTCACTCTGTTAAAAAAAAAATGCAGCTCCATAACACTTTTGTCTCATAGTTGAAGTAAATACTCAAAAGAAAATAATTTACAAACAGCTTCTCATCTGCATCTAATTTAATAACATTCACATTGATGCCTAATATAGAGGATTAGGATCCAATTTACTATCATAGACAATTTGCTACATGTACGAGATGTGGATGTCAAGAAACTCACTTTGAGTATGAGAAGGTAAACTGACACCAGGACAATTTTTTGCCATAATTCAAGGAATACCATATGATTTATTAGAAACTACTTTCATGCAGCTATTCCCCATATTTCCTGACAAAATTGCAGTCACTGTAAAGTTTGAACATTATATCTTTTGTCTCTAAGGTCGTAGAGAAGAATTTGATATATACAGTGGTTTCCCCTAGAAAGAAAGTGAGAGACCCCAACTAACACTGGAAGCAAGTTTGTTTACTTGAGTGTTGAGCAATGTTGTTCATTTATTGGCTAGATGTTTATAAACTTCTATACTTTATTAACTACTTGTACTTGAATTTGATGATATACTCCACAATAACTATATTCAACAAAAAGGTCAAAAATGCTAATTGGAAGGTCTCATGTACATTTTAGGTTATGAAAGCTTGCTATTTTTTTCTTTGCTAGTAACTTTGTCAGTTATATATTAGTAGGCAAAGTAAAACATAGATGAGACCAAGAACACCTAAGTATTTCTGTGTCTGATTATGAATAATATTGTTATTTTATGAATCTGTCTGTTTGAGGAGATCTATGCAAACAAAACTTGGTGCTGCGAGAATTAAGTTGTCACTGTAGTGCAAAGTAAAATCCAAGAGTAAAAACCAGTAAGAGACTGCTAACATATCTGGGTACATCCAAATAAAACTACTTTCTCATTATAACAAATTCAGCCCTGTTTGCTGTCTCTTACTGTTTTTTAATCTTGTATGTTTGGGGAGATGACTGCTTTAAGTTATGTTAAGTCCCAAACATAACTCCAGCCATTTAACCTCAAAATTATGGGCAAAGCAAAATCTAGTTGGGAAACATAGAGATGCTTTTTAAGTACTGGGACATTTAATGTAGAAACTTTCTAGAAAAAAAAAATCAAAGAAATAGCCATGGCAGTTAAGTCAGCATCTCATAATGTGTGCATAACTTACTTCTGTGCAATCAAATTCAGAAAAGCAAGAATATTAGCTGTTGTGTGAGTGCAAATTGGTAAGCAAAATTGTAAACTGCATAAATATTAAAACAATGATTTAAGGAGCTCAGTCTTTGCAGTTATCATATAATGTTTTCTTGTGGACTAATGGTTCATTCAAACTGAGTCACTCTTCTTCATTGTTTGAAAATCAAGAAGCATAACTTAAACTATAAGAAGAGAAAAAAGTTGTTTCTTTACAGGAAAGTAAGCAAACTCACCCCCAGCCCTCCCTTGCTTGCTTGTAAATGTGGACCACTGACAAAAATCCAAACTCTTTTATTCCACTCAGTTGCGTTAAACACTACACACTACCAGTGTTTTTCGTCCCAGTAATTACCGGAACTTCATCAGACAACCACTTCCTGTCATCCATCACCTTATACTAGTTGTCACAGCATGCTGTGCATTATAGCATGCAAAGGTACGCTAAGACCTGTAGTCGTCATTACCTGCTGTCCTGGGGACGGTCACCTACCTCCTAGTTCTTGTGTGTGTGTAATTGTGTCTATGCGTGCACAATCACAACAAACTAGGGGAAACCAAACAGAGACCATATCAGCGATCAACGCGATCCTTGATCCCTGGGTCTCTTGTCAAAAACAGCACTCAACACGCATAGGAGAGTAGTCTGCTCTACTGCTTTCTACCAATTGTGGGTAATTAATTTCTACCAGTATGGGTAAATTAATGTGATGAATGAATTGCTTCACAACAAAATTACCCCTCCCCTGTAATCTTAAAACATAACAATTTCTTAACCTGGTAACGCATTACCTGTCCTGTGGGCGATACTGCTCCCTGGGCTGGTCCTGTTCCTGTGGTCTCTAGCGTGCTGCGCATTGTCTAAACTCAAGGCTGCGCAGCTGCATCAACTAAGGGTACACAGAATCTCAACGAGGTTGGTCATACCCATCATAGCCTTTGCATTAAATGTATTGGATTTGGCCATGTGTATCCATTAACTTATCTATTCCAACTCCATGGTCACATGACGATGCAGTAAAGTAAAAAAGAAGCACTGGGGTTTGCCAGCAGCTCAGCTCACACAATGCAGGAAAATGTGGTTTTAACAAACCACAATCAAAAATAGTAAAAACCCTTAATCAAATGCCTTGACATGGTACAGGAATGCTGTTTATTATCATGGTTTATTATGGATTATAGAAAAGGGAAATAATTTGCGACAGTGTGACAATTTTAAGTATGATGCAGAGGTCAACCCAAGTATCACATCTTCTTAAGAAATATTTGATTTCATCTTAGCATACAGGATATCTTTTCAAGAATGTTTTCATTTCTGTTTTTTTTGTCCCCCCACCCCACCCCACATAGTTGACTGCCACTAACTATGACTTTGATCCCCTCCTAAATCTTCTGCTCTGACATCCTTTGCACCTGTATGACTTACAACTGACAGAAAAAAGATACTGCAGATGGGGATGGGGGGATGGAGAGGGAACCTTTAAAATATATAACCAATGGAACTGCTTTTCTATGTGGGTTGATTGAGCACTTAATGCCAGTAACTAGCAGGTGGTATACATAGTGTATTGAGTTACTGCAAGAGACAAGAAGTAAAATAGTCTCAAATAGTTATAAGCTTCATTACTAGGTATTTTACAGGTGCCACTGACAAAGACAAATGTATTTTGATAGCTTCTGATCTAACAGCATCATTCTTTTAAAAAAAAAAAAAAAAACATTGTTATCAGAAATAATAGCATGTGTAAGAGCAATGGAAAGGTTCAATAATGCTCTCACATGTAAGGTCAGCCTGAAGCAGAAAGTAAAATAACTGATTATATAGCTTTCGCTATGACTGGATGAAAATAAATGCAGTGAAAATTGGCATCCCTGAACTGCAATAGCTGAAAATAAAATGCTGAAAAAAATTTTTAACTGTTCCGAACTTATATATATATATATATATATATATATATATATATATATATATATATATATATATATATATATATATATATATATATATATATATATATATATATATATATATATATATATATATATAAAACTTCCCGGTAGTACTAACTAGAAGAACAGGGAAATTCCTGCAAAAAGGACATCACCGTCAGCACAACTCACCAAAAGTGATTTCCTGTGGAAGAACTCCAATCCTCACTGGGTTGAACATCAGGCAATTTGTCCACTTGTAGGTTATCCAATTATATACGCTAGTAGTGTTAGAGAATAGAAGTGCAATATGTTACTCAGTTTCTCTGTTTCTAGGTTTTGTGCCTTGCATTGTTACAGACATTTCTCATTCATTTAAACTGAAGGTTCTGCAGAATGCATTTCTTTAGAAAACTGACTTGGAAAGCAAAGACTGTTTAATGTGTGAGTTTAAAAGAGTGGTGATGAATTTTTTGGATAAAGGATAGCTCTTTCAAAAAGTGGAAGGAGGCACTGATACACGGCACAAATCTTATCAAAGTATTTTAATAAGCTATTAAGTTCTCCACAAAAAAATTAAATACATGCATGTCCACCAGTTAAACAAACTGTTTAACAAACTGTTTTGTTAAACAAAAAGTTAACTGAAATTTGCAAACAGGTGACAAAAAAAAAACACATCAACAGGAGGAAAATAAAGTAATTATATTGGCATTATAGAAATTTTAAGATGGGAAACTATTTCCATCTAAAATGTGAATTTTAACTCTTTGTAATTTTAGTAGAATAAGACTATGAAATAGCATTAGGAAAATCTCACTATAAAAACACATCTATGTCACTTTACCATATTGATCTCATTTAAAAGGATGTGCTTGATCACACCTATATAACTCTCTAATGGCTAAGGCACAGAACTACAGAAGTAGTGACTATTCAGTTCTGATAGGAACAAAAAGCAAACAAAAATAAAAAAAATACACTGATATGAAAGAAAGAGTTGTATCTCTTTTTACATTTAATTGTGGGCAGAATTCACGTGTCTTCATCTTCTTCCCCCTTAGGCATAAATTAAACACTTCAACCCCTAACAGGAAAAAGCCGGAAGAAGAAGAATTAATTTGAATATTTGGTATATGTAATTAATTCCCCAGAGAAGGTTACCTCATTGGTTTACTGTATCTAGGCTTAAAATTCATATAAATCATATTTTAAAACTGTTTAATTAACTTGTGCAGTAGCTGTTAATAAACTGTCATCTCAAAACTGTTATATCTTTGTACTGATTTCATTGGAGTTCCAAAGAAGTTACACAACAACAAATTGAGAAGTGCTTCTGAGTGTCACAGATAAGAAATGTTTTATTTTCTGAGAAATTGCAGGTTAATGGACCACTTTGAGTCAACTGCAATTTAATTTATGTTGAACATATAATTTTGGATTTCCAAAATCTCTTTATATTCCACAGTATGACTTTGCTGAAAATGTTAACTTCCCTTTCTGTCATAGGATGACATTTCAGTTTTATGTCTAAGGAATCTTAAGTTAAAAAAAAATGTAGCAATGCAGTTATCGAGCATTGCAGTTTTTTATATGTAAACACTGTCAGTTTCAGGTTAAGTATTGTGACCTATACCTTGTTTAAAAGATTACACAACTCTGTACTATTTTAATATGCAGTCCCACAAGCAATTTGACAACAGGCCATAATTGCCTAAGAAATGCACATTTTCAAAGCACATATTATTTTAACGCAATTCCATTTACTAGGCCACTAAATAGAAGATGCCAAAAATGTCAGTTTATGAATGTCATTGAACTGGGTCAAGGCAGATGAAGTAAAAGCTAATTTTGCAACAATTCTTTTCATTTTCCACACCAGTGGCATTTCCTGTTCTTTTCCCCATCTGATTTGCAATGGGCCTTAGTAAAGTGTCTGATTAGTTTCTGTTCTTTCTTCAAGTATTAATCAGAATTCACATGGTTGTCATTCTCTTTTCTACTTGAAAAAGGCATCAAGTTCATTAGCAACGCCGACTGTGATGGCTGGTTTTTAATTGCCAGGAATTAAGTCTTTGTGCATTGTATCCTCACAAAAATGGAGATTGTTTAAATGTTAAAATATGAATCTTTAGTTAGCATTAATTCTGCTGTCCTAAAGATGAAAATGGGAACATTTATGAAGTAAAGGAATCAATAATTACTCTGCCAGAAACCCCATTTTATGGTTTGTAATACTGGTTGACTTCCTGGATCCCTGATGTGTAAAGAATGAATGCATTCCATCTAGCATGCTGTTTCTTTTAAATTCAGCTAATGAATAGCACACTGCTGGTTGGCACATTTAATACATATAAACAAAAGGAGCAAAAATGTCCTTGGAGCAACCACGTTAAGTGTTTATGTTATTCCAGCAGACGTTTTAATGACATTGAGGTAGTGTATTCTCATTGTCATCATTGTCATCTTGTTCTGATCAGAATGTGGGGAATTGGCACTTTGCCAGCATTCCATATATGGAATAAGGAAAAGAATTGTGTGAATCAAATGTTTAGCTTTTTAATATATATTTCCCAGCGTCATTCAGCCAGTGTTAATACCAATGACCAAGATGAAGCTGGTATACACATGAAAGAACCCACAGTCCAAGCAATCAGTTGTCATAGTTCTTGACATAGATGTATGCCCAGCATTTCCAAGTCCAATATCAAAAATACTTTTACCACACTTATCAAAAAACTGCACACACAATTTCTAACTCAGTCACACACACAGACACACACACACACACACACACACACACACACACATATTAACATGCACATTTACATTCACGCATGCACTCACGCGCACGGGCACAAACACACACACACACACACACACACACACACACACACACACACACACACATTAACATGCACATTTACACTCACGCATGCACTCACACGCACGGGCACACACACAAACACACACACACACACATTAACATGCACATTTACACTCACGCGCACGGGCACACACACACACACACACACACACACACACACACACACACACACACACACACACACACACACACTGTTGACGCATGTCTCATTAGTGTTGCTGCACCTTGCATGCTTTCTAACATAAACTCGGATTTATTAATGAGTCAAGGGTTGTCTGACTTCTACTGACAACTTTTACAGTTCATACCCTTCCGCATCTAGTATTAAGCTATATCTTGAACCCCACATTTTAATATAAAGCAAAGATCACTCCCAAATAAATCTAATGTATGAATATTTCTAAGAATGGTCATTCTACCACAGCATTTATTCAGACTATTTTCTGGAAGGTACCCTAGAGCTCAGCACTAACATATTAGAAGTTACATAACCCTTATTTTTTTATTATTTATTTGCATTTGTTTACCAGGAGGTCTACTGGGTCAGGGTCAGCCCGTTTTCAGTAGAGGCCTGAAGAGAAATGCTCCAAAAACAAATAACATGATAAAGCTACAGAATCAAAACACAGAAATCAGGCAGTGATGGTACAGAGAACTGCATTACGGAATAGGTGATACAATAAAATAGATAATACTAGTTATACAGATGTTAGATTTTAAGTATGCAAGCCAAACAAGAATATAATTGATGGTATGAGATAATAGCAAATGTGTGAACAATACAGTGTTGCAGTTTTACAGTAGAGAGAGAAAGATGAAGAGTGGCAGAATGCTGGTTCTGAGAGTAGGGTATAGCCTTAGAGCTATTGTTATGTAGACATCAAGATTGAATAGAAGATGTGGTAGGTAACTGATATTGTAGATTATGTGTGGCTGGGTGGCACATGTTGGACTTAGTAAGTTGGAAGCACTGAATGTATATATGAGGGGTCTGAGCCATAAGTGAGATGGGGAGGAAAAGTATGAAGGCTAGGGATATTGTTTTTTTTTATAGTCAGTGCTGGTACATGTACATAGCCAATGGGTTTTTTTCAGCAAAGTCTTAAAGCATTTGGTGTTGCTAGAAGACATAATTGAAGGAGGGAGAGCATTCCATAGTTTTGCTATGCAATATGGGTAATGCAACTGACCAGCGGAAAGGTTAGGTTTTGCTACATTAAGGAGCATCTGATTGACTGATTGCAGAGGTCTATTTGGGTGATACATGGTGAACAGAGAGGAGAAAGCAGGACAACTAGAGGGCTTATAGACTAGCTTATGAGTTGTGAATAATTGCGGATATGTTAGATGTTGCGGAAGTTATAGTCAGTTTAGACGCTAGAGTAATATGCAGTGGTGAGAGGAGTGGGAGGAGTGTTTGGCACTGGTTACAAAGTTTGCAATTTTATTGTAGCATGAGTTCCATTTGGATTTAAGAGAGAATTGCATATTAGTAAGGAAAAGAGCACCATAGAGCAAGGATGGAAGTAGATAGGAAGAGGCAAGGGATAGTCTTGCTGCATATGTGAGGAAGTGTTTATGCCTGTACAGAATGCCTAGTTTCTGATGTTTTTTTTTATGTTGTGTTAATATGCTGGTTGAATGTTAGGTGTTCATCTATGATGACTCTTAGAAGTTTGGTATATGGGACTACTTTGAGGCAAGTGTTGTTGAGTGAGTTGATGATAAATTCATTTTTGGTTAGGGTGTTCTTTTTTGGGGTGGTGAATAACATGAGTTTGGTTTTATTAGCATATAGGACTAAATGGTAATTATACATCCAGGTTTCAGTGGAGATGAAGGTATTTTCAGTGAGTGTAAGTAGTTCTGAAGTACACTTGGCCATACAGGTGGTGGTGGAGTCATCTGGATATTGGATGACATTAGCATGAGGTATGCTTGTATATAAATCATTAATAAAAATGCTGAAAAGCAGTGGACCTAGTATGGACCCTTGTGAGACTCCAGTATTGATGTTAAGGAAAGGAGAGAAGGATTGGTGCCATCTGGTTGCTTGCTGTCTATCTGTAAGGTAGTTGGAAAAGCAGCCTAGGGTAGGGGAAGATATGCCTAAATTGGAGAGTTAGGTCAGAAGAAGCAGTTGGGAGACAATATCAAATGCCTTGGAAAGATCAAAAAGTAGTCATGAGACAAGGTTTCCTGAGTCTCAAGCATGGTTGACTGTGTCCAAGAAAGATATAAGAGCAGTGGTGGTGCTATGACTAGGCCTAAACCCATGCTTGGTTGGGGAGAGGAGGTTGTGTTGTAGTAATAGTTAAGTAGTTGGCTATGTATACATTTTTCCAGAATTTTGGAGATGGTAGAAAGGATGGCAATTGGATGGAAGTTAGATATATCATTATTGTTTCCACCCTTGTAGAGAGGGAGGATAAATGCCTTTTTTTTCCAGATGGCGGAATGAAGGACTCTTGAATGGATCTGTTTAGTAGTATACTAATGGAATAGGCTATATCATCTACTCATTTTGGGAGAAATTCTGGTGATAAGTTGTCTGGGCTATTTGATCCAAGTTTAAGTTTAAGCAGGTCTTTTTTTTTATAGTGGAGATAGGTATGGGTATGAGAGAGAAGTTTGGTCTTGTTGTAGCAGATGGCCCTGTGGGTAGTGGGTTGATTAGTAGGGAGCTGGCAGTGAGGTTGACTATACTGTTTTTAAAGAATGAGTTAAAAAGTGAGGCAGTTTCAGCTGGGGTCATATCTGGATCAGAACAGGGATTATCACTTTTGCCTGGTATGATAGAAAGTTTATGGACCTCCAAAACCTTTTTAGCATTTTGCATATGGTTGTTTTGCAGAGTAATGTAGTAGTCTTGTTTTTTTTTTGATGAGTAGTCACTTTGATTATGCAGTTGCTTATATTGGGCAAGGTCTGCAGGGTTTTTACTTGTATGCCATAATTTGTAGGCCTTATCCCTAGCTTTCATAAGTTGTTTGGTGGATTTAGTAAGCCAACTGGCCTGGCTGGCTTTCACTTTCCTATGTTGGAGAAGAGCGAGATTGTCTAGTACATGGAGGAATGCTGAGTTAAAAAATTCAACAGCATCATTCATTGGTAGGACTTTATCTGGATGCCAGTTGATATTTTGTAGGGTATTGTTAAAGGTAGTTGAGCAGAAGTGGGATAGGTCTCTGGTATGCTTATAGTTGTGTATATTTAGCACTGGAGTTGATTTGTGAATTATATACACTAGTAGGTGATCACTAATGTTGTTATATAAAGTGCCAGTGGAGGAGACTTTACTAGGGTCAAAGACAAGGACCCAGTCTAATACTGAACTGTTGTTTTTGTTGGGTCTGGTTATGGTAGTAATGAGTTGGGTGTACTTAAATAGGTTGATACTGTTTGTTGGGTGGTGATGTATGATGTCTAACCAGTTAATATTCACATCACCAAGTATGATTGTTTCATTCTCTATATTTTTGGATGACAAGGCTAGTATTTCCTCAAGTATTGGGATGTTGTTACCTGGGGGAGAGGATATATATGTGGCTATAATGCAGATGTTTTTGCTGCTATTCATTTTAAAGTAGGATATTAGTATTTCAGCTGTAGAAAATGTGGGAGTGGGTTTGTTATATGGGACTATATTAAAAGTATTGCAGTATATGAGAACAATGCCCCCACCTTTTTTTCTGGGCTTATCTGTTCTCAGACAACAGAAGCCTGCTGGGAGGAATTCAGAGTTTTTAATATAAAGTTTTAGCCAAATCTCAGTTGCTGCTACAATATCTGGCTTATAGTGTTCAGTCCAGGCATGGAAATCTGGAATTTTGTTTCTGATGCTTTGGAGGGTGATGGTAGTAAGGTTCATAGTTGTGTACTAGACAAATGGCCCTGGAGCCTTTACAAGCCTAGCCCATAGAAGTGCCCTGGCATTATGCCGCCTGACATTAGCTCCCAGTACCTCTATCAAGTAGAGCCACTGGAGTGATCCCCGGGATGAACTTTCTATTTCCCAACCACTCATCAAGATTTTTCTTGAAGAGTTCCAGTGAGGTGCTCTGCTTGACACATGTCAGGATGGGCAGTCTCTGGGTTATGAACCTGTCCCTCCAGCATGTTCTGTTGATTATGGTATTGAGGTTGAGGTCTCTGGAGTGTGTGATGTGGAGGGATTGGGATTTCTTTAGATGTAGCATTTCTAACAGGGCTGGGTCAGACATGGCTTTTAAAGTCAAGCCAAGATCGCCTCTTAGTAGACAATATGAGACAGAGAATAGCTGGAGATTTTTGAGTCTGTCCATGTAGGACATGTGTTTAAGGCCAAAGATCCTCTTCGTGAGATACTGTTGTGCCCTTTCCAGCTCTTGCATGTGTCTAGTGAGGTACATGCCAAATGGGGCATTATACTCCATGACTGGCCTAATGAGGGAAGAGTAGAGAGAGAAGATGACCTCTTTCTTCCTGGATGCAAAACCCTTGGTAATGAGATGTGCTACACAGAAGGACTTTCTGACCACAGTGGCAATGTGCTGGTCGAAGGACAGGTTGCTGTCAATGTGTCCCCCAGATCTCTTATAATGCCTTCAGTGTTCAGTGGGCTCCCATCGATGTGTTAATTAGTGGGAACTGAGTTTTTCCCAAAGGGGATTACGATGCAATTTTTGGCATTAAGCTTAAGGCCATGGTTTCAACAGCAGTCATTGGTCTCAGTGAGGCCTTTCTGTGGGATGTCAACATCACTTGGGGAGTTAATAATGGCTCTCTGCTTGCACTAGTCTGCGAACATGGTCAGCCAGAGTCCCTCCATGTTGGCCTGGAATTCTGAGAAGTAGATGCCAAACAGGAGAGGACCCAGGACCGATCCCTGTGGGACTCCACTCATGACTGGTCAGCAGTCTGACTTGGAGTCTACTACTTTCACACTGTGGGTTTGATTCTGTGAGCCAGTTTGCAACCCACCTAGTGATATAGGGGTTGATGCCTAGTTTTGTGAGTTTATCAATAATTCCTAAGTGGGGAATGGCATCAAAGGCCTTCACCAGATCTAGGTAGGCTGTATGAATTGCCTTGCCCTCATCCACAGCTCTGGTGACTGACTCAAAGTAGTCAACCTGGTTGAGCAGGCATGATCTACCTTTCACAAAACCAAATTGCGTGGGGTCTAAAGTTTGGAGATTCCCTATATCCTTGTTAATTAACTCCATGATGATGTGCTCCATAGCCTTACATATCAGACTTGTCAGGCTAATGGGGCAATAATTCCCAGGGTCTGTAGTCACTCCCCCTTTATGGAGAGGGATGAATGTAGCAGTATGCCATTTGGTAGGGACAAAGCCTGAGGTGAGGCTGCGATTGAACAGGGCACACAGATGTGGTACCAGTTCACATTGTAGTTGATGTAGAACACATCCAGGGATATTGTCAGGTCCCATGAAGCTGTATTCTTGTCCTTGGACAAAAGCAACTTTAACCTGTGCTACAGTAATGCTGATTACCTGGCATTCCTCAGGTATTGTGATTGGTCCTTTGGGGGGGAGGGGTAAAGTTGGGACTGAATCTGTCAGCAAGTATGTTGGCAATATCTGTTGGCTCAGTATAGGAGGTATCATTGTGCAGTAACTCAGAGCATACCTGGTTATTGCCATGGAGATTTTTGATATAACTGTAGAAGGCTTTGTGGTTGTTGTTAGTGTCTGCTGCAATTCTGCATTCATAGCTAGCTTTAGAGGTTTTGATGCAGGATCTAAACTTTTTGTTGAGGCTAATAAGAGAGTTTTTCCAGTCTTGGGACTTCATCTTTTTCTGCAACAGTTTCTTCCTTCTGTTGTAGTAAAGTTATGCATTTTGTGACAGCTCTTGTGATAAAGAAGGGAGTGAGTGGATCCGGGATTGGGGAGAATGTCACCACATAATATTAGGTTGTGGTAACTGTGTATGGGATTAGTGTGTAGCAATTTTTCTTTATGTTGTATTCATGTATGGAGGTTAGTTTTACTTTAGTTTTTACATGTAACGTTAGAATTTTTAACTTTTTAAGGAGGGAGGTAAGTGTTGCATACAGAGACGGTGCTATGTCAGAGATGTAAGTGTGTTTGGGCAGAATAGTGGCAGTTACATGAGTGGGCTTGTAATATTCATGTATGGTTTGAGGAGAAGTAAGTAGTTATAGAAAGAGTAAGGATAGAAAGAGAATATGTAGTGCTAAGTTGGTGATGAATGGCATGTTGTGATGGAGGGGTATGTAGATCAGTGAAAAGTAAGATTTATTTGTAAGATAAACTAGAATGTGAAAACAGTGTGGTGGAGTATAGGGGGTGGGGTAGGAGATGGTCAGTTATGCAATTAGTTAAATGGGGAGTGAAGTGAAGAAATAATTAGTAGAGGGTTATGACTGGGTGAGCAGTAGAGGTAGGTGGAGCTTTGGTTAGCATAAATGTAATTGATGTTGGGGTAGGTGGGTAGGGGAGCTGGGTGAGCCTGTGCAAAGTGAGGGCAAACAGAGGGGGCAGAGCCAGGAGCGGCAGATTGCTATGCTTCAAAAAAACTATCATTAGGACTTGCACTTGTTTATCATTGAGTAGTACAGTGTCTAGAGTGTTGAGACTAAGTGAGTAAGGACACATGCTGATAAAGTATGGAGTGAGCCCTTGGTTTAGAAAAGAGGAGACTGGCAGAAAAGTCTTAGCCTGTAGCACAGTTTCCTGAAGTTAGTTAGGTGCCAAAGTGATACAGATACTAAGGAGCAAGATGCACACTCAGTGGGGGTGGAAGAATGGTGGTGGTGGTGGTGTTGGCGGTGGGGGTTAGTGAAACAAGAAATATGTGTGCACACCGCAGGTTAGTTTAATTTGAAAAAAGACAAAACAAAATGCTTTTAACACCAGGTGAGGAAGAAGCAATTGGGACACATATGTATAGCTTGTGATAGTGTTTTTTTTTTTTTTTGTTTTGTTTTGTTTCCTCTCACCCTTAGCAAGAGAGCATCCAGCCAGTAGATAGAATTTCAGCCAGGTGTGTTCAGGGTGGGGGGAGGACTGAAGTCACTTTTCTGTGTAGGTGACTAGTATATTTTGTGGTTATGTTTTTTTTTTTTTATCCTTGTTTTGTTTCCTCCCATCCTTGGCTAGAGAACAGCAGTACTTGTATCAGTTTCAGGGCCAGTAGCTAGAATTTCAGCCAGGTGTGTTCCTGGTTGGGGGAATTGAGGTCACTTTTCCATGTAGATGACTAGTATACCTTGTGATGGTGTTTTTTATTTTTTTTATTGTTGTCGTTTCCTCCTATCCTTAGGTAGAGAACATATACTACAGTTTCTAGTAAGTGAGCTCGACTTTCAGTGTTCCAAGTACTGAATTTAAAGAAAAGTAAATTTAAAAAATATATATTTTTTAAATGTTGTATTATTTGCTTCTCCAGCTTCACTCATTAGTATCCCAGTTCACACTGATTTTTTTTTTACTGAATTATTTCCTGTGCAGACATTTCAAAATTACGACAGGTGTGTTGCCTTTTAGCATACTGGACTGAGAATTATATTATTGTTATTCTTCTGTTCAGATCACTCTAAAGATTTCATTTTTGAAAATGCCAGTCCTGCTGCTGCTGCTTTACAAGGGATGCAGAATTTTCAGCTTTTACTCTGTATGTCGTTTATGTAATGATGAGTTCTGCCAGCATCAGTTCTCACATCTGACAGTGAAACTTTCATTAGGAAAAGGAATCTGGGAACAGACTATCCCTGGATTCTCTATGCCCTGCACAGCGTGCAAGATCAGTGCAGGAGCTCTAACAGGCAATATGTCTGTCGTGCGATCCAGGAACAGCTTGCAGGGGTGTGCACAAGCTCTCCTGCACTATTCCTGCATGGACTAAGCACCTGTATGCAAATCACCCCATTTACAGGAGAAATCCCATGCAAATTAGGTGATTTTGCGATCCAGGAAGCTTGCAACCAGCCAGGCAGGACTAGTGCAATCTGCAGAAATGTAGCTGTGACAGCTCCAAATAAAGGTTGCATATCAGTTAGTAAGCATGCCAATGGCCAAGTACAATGTCATTAGCATTGCATCAGGCAAAAAAAAAAATCAACTTTTATTTTTTTTAGTCAATCTTGGCTGTTTAAGCGTAGGGCAGCGGTGCGCAAATGGGATCGGGGGGAAATAGCAAAATAAACCTAAATTAAGCATTCTAACTAAAATCAGTATTCTACCATGCAAGTCAATGGCAGGCAGAAGACAACATGGCCAGTGAGTAGTGGTTGCTAAAGGGGGAGGCTCAGTGTGAGACATGTAACTATGCATTAGCAGGCAATCCTATGCAAATGAAGGAAATGATAGTGAATCCCAGTTTTCCCTAGCATGCTAGTCAAGTCCCAATAGTGTAACAGTAGGAATAGCTTGGTGCAAGCCTAGGAGTTAGCTGACATCACAGGGGTGTGTGTGTCAGACATACTGTAAGAAGATTGGAGCCCTGTGGCTTGGGTTTGCTCCTAGCTTAGCACATCTAAGCTAAGGGGCGTGTCTGAATCTGCCTAGCACTCTTTGCATTGTATAAGCAGGTGTGCGCACTGCGCACTGGGTTTTAAAGGAAGAAGACAAAAGTTAAACCAGGAAATAGCAGGACTCTGCACATTTGAGCACTCTGTTTGCACGGAGTGCCCCCGGGCTTAAGGCAATGAGAAGGGAAAACAGCAATAAGAAAGTAATCAAGGTGAACTAGCATAGCTGGCAGGTGAAATGCATCATAATCAGCCAATTACAAAGGCAGCAGACCAACCCAACCCAGAACACTACTATAAACTATGCAAACACCTTCCTCTCTGTTTTTTCCCCACACAAAACACTACTGGTGTATACAAGCGAGAAACTTTTAACAAAAAGACCTACAAAATGAGAGGGCTGCAGCAGGTAACATAGAACAACATGTGCAAGAGGCTGAGGATGGTGAGGATGTGAATGCTGCCGATCAACCCACAGTGAGGAGACGGAGAAGAGTGTACAAATCCAGGGTAACCTACTAGGGACTACACGAGCTGGATATAGTGGAGTGCTATAGGGTGTACAGGGACCTTCTATAGCAAATTGTTGAGCTGTGCCGGCTATGCCTGACACACCAAACTGACCAAGGGGAACCCATCCCAGTAGATACCAAGGTATGTGTAGGCCTAAGAATACTAGCCACAGGTACCTCCCAAAGCTCAACTGGGGATATCATGGGGATCTCACAAGCATCATCATCTAGAGTATTCCACCAGTTCCTGGATGCCATGTCAGCACATGCCAGTAAGCAGGTATATTTCCTCAACTCCCGTGAGGTGTTGGCCACCAATATGCATCTCTTCCACCAAATAGTAGAATACCCTGATGTAGTGGGTGCTATAGACTGCATGCGCATATGCATCAAAGCACCATCCAGTGATCAGGGTAGGGTCTACATCAACAGCAGGGGCATCCCCTCCATCAACTCCCAGGTCATCTGTGATGTTCAGGGCATTATAATGAATGTGTGTGCTGGCTGCCCTGTAAGCTATCACGATTCCCACATTTGGCATCTGACGCAGCTGTACCAGAGATTTGCCAATGGGGACATCCCCTATGGTCACCTAAAGGGGGATGCTGGTTACACACTGGAGCTGTGGCTGATGACACCCATCAGAAATGCACACACACCTGAACAAGAACGCCATAATGAGGCACACGCACAGACCAGACTTATAATAGAGCATGTGTTTGGGATGCTCAAGTCATGTGTCTGGTGTCTGGACACATCTGGTGGAGCCTTGCAGCAGTCACCAACTACATGTACTCAAATTGTTATGGTATGTGCCATATGACACAATATGATCCTGCAGAAACAGCTGCAGGAGGAACAGCATGCGGCAGGGCCACACCCAACCCCCCCGCCAATGCCAAAGCCTGCACAGGCACAGAGTGACTCGGAGGAGGAACAACCTGAGCCTGCCCCAGTAGGCAGATGGATGCATGCCCAGTATGCCAAGGCCATGGCATTGAGACAACGCATAGCACATACACTGACACAGTAGGGACCTGGGGAATGACACCTCTCTGACTTGCACATACAGTAAAATGGATGTCAAACATGACACTACCTGGGCTCAACCATGTATAGGGAGTGTACTGTGTGCATCTGACTTAGGCAGCCCTCCAGTACCATCCACAATTCTGGCACACCCACAAGGTAAGTCAATCAACCTACCAATTTCCAAATGGAGTACAATGTGTCATTACCTGTATCTATGGTATGGATGTGAGCATGCAAGGGAATTGTGTGGCTGAATGTTATGGCAGCAGAAAGTAGACACTCATAGTGGCACCATGACATCTGTAAAACATACTGAAGTCACCATAGTAGCCAGTACTACACAGGGTGACAAAACCCAATGCAGGAAATGCCCTGGGCAACATGTGTATCCATATGACTCACACATGCCAGTCAGGACGGTTCACATACCCAACAGTCTCTGTCAGCAGGATAGGTGTATACAAACCCAAACAGAGCCTGTGCTATGGCCTCTGAATGATGACTATGGGTAACCCCCCCCCCAGGTCTACACAGACAGACTACAGCAGGTCAGGCAGCAGGATGTTAGTTCTGAAGGGTAGGAAGTCAGACACTAATATGTATGGCAACCAAAGCTAACATCTGTAGTATACTGCTAGGCCTCTAGTCAGCATAATAGATAAGAATACAGAATGAAATGGAATAGCTGACATACCAGTACAGTCATAGCAAATATGTACAAGTGTCAGGTTTGACCCCCCCATCCTACATAATAATGTAATAACAGTCAGGTGTGCCGCCCCCCCAATCCTGTCTAGAAAAGTAGAAATAGACAGGTGTGCCCCCATCCTAAGTAGTAATGTAATAACAGTCAGGTGTGCCCCCAATCCTGTGTAGAAACGTAGAAATAGTCAGGTGTGCCTCCCCATTCTACATAGTAATGTAATAACAGTCAGGTGTGCCTCCCCCAATCCTGTGTAGAAATGTAGAAATGGACAGGTGTGCCACCCCATCCTACGTAGTAATGTAATAACAGCAGGTGTGCCCCCCCAATCCTGTGTAGAAATGTAGAAATTGTCAGATGTACCCCCTCATCCTACATAGTAATGTAATAACAGTCAGGTGTGCCCCCCAATCCTGTGTAGAAATAGACAGGTGTACCCCTCATCCTACGTAGTAATGTAATAACAGTCAGGTGTGCCCCCAATCCTGTGTAAAAATGTAGAAATAAACAGGTGTGCACCCCCATACTATGCAGTAATGTGATAACAGTCAGGTGTGCCCCCCCATTCCTGTGTAGAAATGTAGAAATAGTCAGGTGTGCCTCCCATCCTAAGTAGAAATGTAGTAACAGTCAGGTGTGCCTCCCAGTCCTGTGTAAAAATGTAGAAATAGTCAGGTGTGCCCCCCCATTCTATGCAGAAATGTAGTAACAGTCAATGCCAAATGATCGACGGATACCCTGCAGAAACAGCATGCTACCTGTAGGTGTACAACACAAAGGTCAGCACTGCAGTACTAACTACCTAGATTCGATTCACACATTAAATACAGACAGGCATACTGGGCATGCTGACACACTTAGACACATGAAGGCCATGTCTGCAAATACCAGTAGACCAGACATATCTGGCAGTTGCAGATGTTAGTGCAGACACTGCTCAGTATGCACCACTCACGCCTTGCACACACAGTGGATAGGAATACAGACATATATGTAAGGATAACACACTATAATAAGCCAAAGGTAGATGTACATAGATGTGTGGAAGAGGGTGACTGTGACAAGGAGCCATCCAGGCCTGTCCCACTCAGCACACAGCCAAAGGGCCCCAACCACATGAGGGTCAGATGTCACTCACTGCAGATACTATCCACCGGTATATGTCAGCATTACAGATTATGTGGTGCACGTGCTAGCTGTGCAACATGACTGTACAAGGAAGTAGTCATCTATCAGTTGTATACACGTACCTGTGAAATATGACCCTGTGTGTGCCACATGTGGCATGTCAACCTCTAGATGAATGGGTTATGGCCCATGCACACACATTGCCCTCCCCATAGACCTACTATGGCAAGCCTGCTAAGGTCATCCACTGTGAAATACACCTTTGGGAGATTTGTAGCCCGGTAATCTCCATGGTGTGTCCCATAACTGTGTACTGCTGTAGTGTGATAAGCTAGTTAGGTAGGAGTTCCAATTCCAGACTTGGCAACTGAGTGTGCATGTGTGTGTGTGTGTGTGTGTGTGTGTGTGTGTGTGTGTGTGTGTGTGTGTGTCTGTCTCTGTCTGTGTAGAGATCAGTGCTTTTTAGGTTAGTCACACTCCTTACAATTGAAATGCTCTACTTTGGTAAGGCTGCTGATGTCACCCACTTAGAAATACATCTCTGGGAAGGTTGTAGCGTAGTAATCTCCGTAGTGCATGGCATAGCTGCTTACTGCTGTAGTGTGATAAAAAAGTTAGGTAGGAGTATTAATGCCAGACTTGGCAATTGTTTGTATGTGTGGCTGTCTGCCTGTGTAGAGATCAATGCTTTTTAGGGTAGTCACACGTCCTACAATTGAAATGCTCTACTTTGGTAAGGCTGCTGATGTCATCCACCTAACCTCAGGCTTCAGCTCAGGCTTCATGCCCACTGGGTGGCGCACAGCTACAGTTATCCCAGTCCACAAGGGGGGATCCACCTTGGATCCCGGGAACTACCATCCCATCAGTCTGACGAGCCTGATCTGCAAGGGCATAGAATGCATTATCATGGAAATTATAAACAAAGACATTGGCAACCTTCAAACACTGGACCTCCCTCAGTTTGGGTTTGAGAAGGGCCGATCTTGTCTCCTGAACCTGATTGACGTCTTCGAATCAGTTTCCAGAGCAGTGGACAAGGGTAAGGTGGTCCACACAGCCTATCTGGACCTCACCAAGGCCTTTGACTCAATCCCCCACTCTGGAATCATAGATAAACTTACTTAGCTGGGCATAAATCCCTACATCACTCGATGGGTTGCCAACTGGCTTACTGACAGAACTCAGACTGTAAAAGTAGCTGACTCCAAATCCAGCTCCAGACAAGTGACAAGTGGAGTATCTCAGGGTTCAGACTTGGGACCACTCTTGTTTGGCATCTACTTCTCTGAAGTACAGGCCAACACTAAAGCACTCTGGCTAACAAAGTTCGCAGAAGATTGCAAACTGGGAGCCATTATTGAATCCCCAAATTATGTGGATATTCTACAAAAGGGTCTTACAGAAGCAGATGCCTGGTGCCAGAGCCATGGGCTCAAGCTTAATGACAAGAAATGTATAATTATCCTCTTTAAAAAAAAACATGTACCCATGAATTACCACATAGGTGGCAGTACACAAAACATTGAAAGTGTGATGAGAGACTTAGGGACACAGGTGGACAGTGGTCTCACTTTCGATAACCACATCACCACAACAGTCAGGAAATCCCTGGCACGCATCATCACTAAGGGCTTTTCATCCAGAAAAAAGGAGGCCATTGTCTCACTGTACTCATCCATCATTAGACCCATTATAGAGTATAATACCCCATTTGGTATGTACCTCACAAGACATCTGAAAAAGCTGGAAAGGCCACAGAAATACCTCACTAAAAGAATTACAGGCCTAAAGCAGATGCCATATGCTGACCGTCTAAAAAAACTCCAGCTATATTCTGTGGCATATCGTCTACTCAGAGGTGATCTCTGCTTAACATACAAGACCATGTCAAACCCTGAGCTATTGGACATGCTCCACTTAAAGAAATCCCAATCCCTCAGAGCGACATGCTCCAGGGATCTAAACCTTGTCATCACAATGAACAAAACATGCTAGAGGGATAGGTTCCTGACCCACAGACTCCCCATACTCTGGAATAGACTGCCCATACATGTCAAGCAGAGCACCTCCTTGGCCCTCTTCAAAAGGAATCTTGATTATTGGATGGGAGATAGGAAATCCACCCCGAGGATCAGGTCAGTCACCCTGCTAGACAGGGGTCCAGAGAAGTAAATATTGTGGGAAGAAATATCCTGGGAATTGTTATGGCTAGGCTTGTATAGGCCCTAGGGCCGACAGCCTAGTACCAACATATGAACCTATGAAATACATCTCTGGGAAGCTTGTAGCCCAGTAATCGCTGTAGCGTGTGACATACATGTGTACTGCTGTAGTGTGATATAGAACTCTGGCAGGGTTCTATTCCCACCCATGGCAGTTCTGGATGTTATGAGTGTGTTTCAATGTCTGTGTAGGGAGTAATGCAATTTATGCTAGTCACACTCAGTACATTTCAAATGCCCTCCTTTGCCAGTCCTGCTGATATCATCCAATGTAAAATACACCTTTGGGGAAGGAGTTCTCCAGTAATCCCTGTGGTGCATCCTCTAACAGGCTTCATGCTGTAGTGTGATATAGACCTCTGTTAGGGGTTCTATAGCCACACATGCCGGTTGTGGATGTTTTGTGTGTGCTTCAATGTCTGTGTAGGGAGCAGTGCATTTTAGCCTAGCCACACTCACTACAATTCAAATGCCCTACTTTGGCAATCCTGCTGATGTCATCTAATGTGATATACACCTTTAGGGAAAGAGTACTCCAGTAATCTCCATGGGGCATACTATAACTGCGTACTGCTGTAGTGTAATAAACTAGTTAGGTAGGAGTTCCAAACCCAGATATGACAGGTGTGTGTGTCTGTGTTTGTAACTCATATCCTGTGTGGAGGTGGTTTTGAGTGTGTAACAACTGGGCCCAATGTGGAGCGGGTTTAGAAATTTCTTATATGATGGCCCTAGTATATATCACAATGTCCACCATAAAGGGATAACAGATGTGAAATAGCCAAGAGGCTGGGGTGTAAATCCATACCCATACATGTGACATCAAGGCCAGGCAAACAAAGTTAGCAAACCTAGTATTAGCCAGAGAAACTCTCAACCCATGTCTCATACACACACACACACACACACACACACACACACACACACACACACACACACACACACACACACACACACACACACACACTTGCCTAGGCAACAGCTGCTATGTTGGTAGCACACTGGATATTGCCCACTGATAGTAACTATGGAGTAATTGCAGTGGCCTATAGAAGGCAAGGCACCCTGTCCATCTGTCCAATAGGCATGTACATGCAGACAGTGCACCTTCCCCATGTTCCCCACTGGACACCTGCAACACCTGTGGTGCCATCAAATGTGACCTACAAAGGACATACCATGCCTGAAAACATGCCCCATATGGGCAGATGTCAGTGATACAAGGCAATGCCGTTAGCATGCTATCAATGTAGGTGCAGGGTAAACCTGTTGTCCATTACCAGTTCCCACCACATGAGGCTAGGACTGGGTCATCTGATGATAATCTGTGTACACAACATGGGCCAGACACCCCAGGTACAGTTCCACATGTTACTGTACATGCATGTGGAAGGTCTGCACATCACAGACACCGTCCGTGTCATGGACTAAGGAGCACATAAATGGCAAGCAATGCACAGCATTGGCCACATCCAATAGTCACCCAGGTGACTGGGTGGGGAATACAATACCCACCTGTGTGGACAAATCCCCCATTGGCATACTGAAACATGCTGTCAAATGTCAGACACCTCCGCATACCCTTTGCCCATATAACCTCCGTATGAACCCTGTGGTGCATGTGATACCTGCACAGTAATGTGCTGTGGCAATCTCACTACTGATAAGTTGCATTCTTGGTCCTGCCAAGTGTGTCATGTGTGTTCGTCCCTGTGAGAATGTGGCTGTGTCGACACTTGCACCTGTTCATGCAGACAGGCTTGTGTACTACACTTACCATATAGCTAACATATCCCTGTTGCAGATGTCACTCACCATCACATATACGTTCTGACACCTCCACAACATGTAACATGTGGCGCATCCAATAAATGCATAAAAATGCAATAGCACTACATACATTGTCAGGGGGTTCATACCCTGTGCTGGTAGGTGTGTGACACAAACAGGTTTAGGTTTTACTCTCCCACCCCTCCCTGACTTGTCTTTGCATCTGTATGCCACTCTCACTCCCTCTCTGGTGGATGTGGAGACCTACACCTGCTTTGTTTAGGCAGCAGTATGTGTATTTTAAGTGATGCTCATGATCAGCTGATGGCCTCTGCACAAATTGCAGCCCTCCTCTAGCTGATTGCATGTGGAACAGCTATGGTAACATTCCCATAGCCAATTGCATGGAAACACACTCCAATATCTAGGAACATCATGTTGGTGTTGGGCCTTTTCATTCACTGTGAGTAGGAACTTGATCTGTTGTTTGGCAAACAGCATCTCAGATGGATTGGGGATTTACCTCTAACAACATACACTGTGGAAACAGGGCAACACACAGGAGCGGGTGTGCCTGACCTGACTACAGACTGTAAATGGTGCTATACTGCATTTGGAGTAATGTTGGTTTAACAGGGTATGTGTAGATATGGCTGTTCTACATGTTTTAATACCTTCCATGTCAGTTCTATGTTTATGAGGAATCCCCATCTGTAAGGTCATCTGCAGACTGGGGAGTGTGTGGTGCCTTTGGCTTCATGTGTTACCCGCAGAGCATCTGTCTGTGAACTGCAGAAGGTGGTGTGAGGAATGCAGTCTGTAGATGGTGAAAGCCGTGACAGTTACTGACTTCATATCCCTCATAGGACATATGTTGCAACAAACCCTGTTACAACAGTAAATGTATGAGGTTATCACAGCAACATGTCAATATTGGCCCATGGCTCTGGCACCAAGCATCTGTTTCTGTAAGGCCCTTTTGTAGAGTATCCACATCATTTGGGGATTCAATAATGGCTCCCAGTTTGCAGTCATCTGCAAACTTTGTTAGCCAGAGTCCCTTAGTGTTGACCTGTACTTCAGAGAAGTAGATGCCAAACAAGAGCGGCCCCAGGACTGAACCCTGAGGTACTCCACTTGTCACTTGTCTGGAGCTGGATTTGGAGTCGGCTACTTTTTACAGTGTGGGTTCTATCAGTAAGCCATTTAGCAACCCATTGGGTGACATAGGGATTAATGCCCAACTTAGTAAGTTTATCTATGATTCCAGAGTGGGGGATGGTGTCAAAGGCCTTGGCAAGGTCTAGATAGGCTGTGTGGACCACCTTACCCTTATCCATGGCTCTGGAGACTGAATCAAAGAAGTCAATCAGGTTCAGGAGACAAGATCGGCCGCTCACAAACCCAAACTGGGTGGGGTCCAGTGTTTGAAGGTTGCCAATGTCTTTGTTTATAAGTTCCATGATAATACGCTCAATGACCTTGCAGATAAGGCTTGTCAGACTGATGGTATGGTAGTTTCCGGGATCCAAGGTGGATCCCCCCTTGTGGATTGGGATAACTGTAGCTCTGCGCCACTCAGTGGGCACGAAACCTGAGGTGAGGCTATGATTAAACATGACACTTAGGTGAGGTGCCAGTTCATATTGTAGTTCATGTAGTACACAGCCTGGGATGTCATCTGGTCCCATGGATGCTGTATTCTTGGCTTTAGAGAGTGCATTTTGTACCTGTGTGGCCGTTATTACTGGAATTTGGCAATCTTCCGGTATTGAGAATGGCCATTTAGGGGGTGAGAGGGGTGTGAAGTTGGCACTGAATCGATCTGCCAGGATATTGGCAATATCCTTTGGATCAGTATATTTAATGCCATTCTGTATTAGCTCAGAGCAGCTCTGAGCATTGCCATTTAGATTCTTGACATAGTTATAGAATGCTTTGTGGTTGTCTTTGGAATCTTTGGCAATTTTATTTTCGTAAATAACTTTGGAGGATTTTATGAGGCATCTCAGTTTCTTACTGAGGCTAGTAAGGGGTTTTTTTGCATCCTGGGATATTCCTCTCTTCTGCAAAAGTTTCTTCCTTTTGTTGTGAAGTTTGTTTATGGCAGGGGACCACCAGATTGGCTTCCTTTTTTTGGATGAGAGCATTTTGGTTCTATTTGGGATGGCACGATTCATGCATGAGTGGATGTGCTCATACAGTGCCTTAGTGTAGGATTCAGCAGTTGAACTTTCAGTTCCCGTCTGCATGGGTGTCATGAAGTTTGTCAATTCTGACTTGAGTAGCATGAAGTTGGCTTTGGAGAAGTTTTTTATGGTGGTTTCTTTACTGGGGGGTGGGGGTGGGATGTGGATGTTAAGGGTGATTAGCTTATGGTCAGACCTAACTAACGAGGGGGTGACCATAGGTATGGAGCATTGATTTCCCATGTTGGTAATGACCAGGTCTAGGATATTGGAGCCCCTGGTGGGACTATGGATTAGTTGATCCAGGGCGTTGGAATTTATGAATTCCAAAAACCGTTGCGCAAAGGTGTTGGGACATGAGTAGTTTTCCCAGTTAATAGCAGGGTAGTTAAAATAACCCAGTATTAGGGTGTTTGGTTCTATCTTAATATTTTCCAGTATGTTTAGAAAGGTGTAGTGAGAATCTTGGGGTATGGTGGGGGATCTGTAGCAAGCTACAATTTGGATTGCAGTCTTACCTAGTGTTAGTTGCACTTGGAGAATTTCAGACACATTGTGTTGGCCAACTAGCCTGGTGGTGTGAATATCCTTGGTGAATATTGACACTCCTCCACCTTTAGTGTTTCATTCCTGGTTTGGTGGCCAAAAAGTGTGGTAAGAGTTGTAGCCTGGTATTGCATGGGTGCTCTCTGGAGCCTTGAACCAGGTCTCAGTTACTGCACAGATATCGATGTTCTCCATTTTTAAGAGTGCCTCGAGAGAGTGCATTTTGAGGTTTATACCAACAGAACTAGGCATATCTGTACACATAGGATGTCCATACATATATAGCTATATACACATATATCTATATATACATGTACACATATCTATATATACACATATGTATATATATATATATATATATATATATATATATATATATATATATATATATATATATATAGGTTCATAGGTTCATACTAGGCTATCTGCCCTAGGGCATTTATAAGCCTAGCCAGAGTGTGTGTGGCTTTCACCACCCCTTAGGATGAGAATACTATACCCATTAGTTTGCTGTGACTCTGTCCAGCAGTGACACAGAGATGATTCCCGGGGTAAACCTACGATCTCCCATCCACTCTTCAAGATTTCTCTTGAACAGAGTCAGTGAGGGGATCTGCCTCACATGGACTGGGATTCTGTTCCATAGTGTAGGGAGTCTCTGGGTGATGAATCTGTCCCTCCAGCACGTCCTATTTATATCCATGTTGAGGTTTAAGTCTCTTGCTTTCGTGGCTCTGGTGGATTTGGATTTTTTGAGGTGGAGCATGTCCATTAATTCGGGTTGGACATGGCCTTGTATGTCAGGCACAGATCAGCTCTGAGCAGCCGGTATGCGACTGAATAGAGCTGGAGATTCTTCAGTCGGGCATCGTATGACATATGTTTGAGCCCCTTTATCCTTTTGGTGAGGAACTTTTGGGGTCTTTCCAACTGCTGCAGGTGTCGGCCAAGGTACATTCGAATGGGGCATTGTACTCAATCATTGGTCTGATAAGTGAAGAGTACAGGGTACAATGACCTCTCCTCATCTGGATGTCAATCCCTTCATGATGAGGTAGGCAATGTAGAAGGTCTTCCTAACCACTTTGGCAATGTGAGTGTCAAAGAGGTTACTGTCAACTTGGGTCCCCAGGTCCCTGATAACTTCTTCCGTGTTTAATGGATTACCACCTATGTGGTAATTAGGGTTACCTTGTTTTTCCCAAAGGGTATGACTATACATTTTTGGCATTTAGCTTAAGGCCATGGCTCTGGCACCAGTTATCCATTTCTATGAGACCTCTCTGGAGGATGTCTGTGTCTGCTGGAGTGTCAATTATGGTGCCCAGTTTGCAGTCATCTGCAAATTTTGTCAGCCACAATCCCCCTATGTTTGCCTGCGCTTCAGAAATATAAATCCTTGACAAGAGGGGGCCGAGGACTGAGCCCTGTGGGACACGCTGTGACCGCTTAGAGTCTGACATGGCACCAGCAACTCTAACCCTGTGTGTTCTGTCCTTGAGCCAGTTTGCAACCCATCTTGTGACATATGGGTTTACATCTAAGCTGGTGAGCTTTTCTATGATGCCCGAGTGGGGTATTGTGTTGAACGCTTTTGCTAGGTCAAGGTAGGCAAACAAAGAAATGTACACATGGCTATATGTGTATATATATATATATATATATATATATATATATATATATATTTATAGATAGATAGCACTATACAGATGAGTATACAGACATATGGATGAGTATACATGTGTATGTACATGTAGACATATATATATATATATATATATATATATATATATATATATATATATATATATACCTATTATATGTATACAGCCATATTCCTGTCATGAATAAATGTCATGGTTGTGCATACCCTCCCACATGTATCTCACCGTATGTATCTGCTATGTGCACATTATGATAAAACTACATATGTGATGAAACAGTCATATTAATAACAAGGAATACACAATTTAGGAAGTACAGGCAAATGTTCAATACTACTCAATGTGTGTATTGACAGCTATATTGGTAAAACAACAGCAATCTTCACAGTGGTCATGGCATACCACTTAAGTATTGTGACTTCGGTGTACAGGGTCCTGGGTTCAAGGGCTGTTCATTTTGTTGCTGGGCAGGACAAAGGCTGTCGAATACAGAGTGGTTAAGGCAGTTTTGAGCAACTTTAAGTGGGTTTGCATGGGTTTGCTCAAAGCTAAGCAGTGCTAAGCTATGGGTAAACGTACGGGCACTTACACAGTGTAGGCAGCCCTTACCAGTGCACAAATCAGCTTAGCTGTTATATTGCAATGTTGATACTTGCTAAGCATAGCTTAGACCTGGTAAGCAGGGCACACAACCCAGTCTAATAACCTGTAATAAGTGTATGTAATGCCATGTACAATACATGCACCTATGTTCTGTCATTACAGTAGCAAGGGGTGTGAGTGTCATGTGTGGGACACAGACATATATGAGGCCTGTAGAGCACTGTTGTCCATGTGAATGTGTTGTATACAGTTGTAGTAGCCCAAGGTATGTGCTGTCACACTGGCATGTAGTGTATCATGGCAGTACTACTGTTGACAGTGCTAACCCAGGCAAGAGCAGAATGCTTAATGTAGTATTGACAACAGGGACACCTGCTAACATGGCTAGACACTGAAGCCTCCCTGTTGTACCCCTGGTGTGTGAGCTGTGTCACAATATATACCCCTTACTGGTCTGTCAATGCACTCATGCTACAACTTAGCTACCTGCCAAGCTGATGACTGTCAGTCCTTGTACAGATGTGCAGATGGCAGTTATCCATTTGGGATATGTACAGGCAACCTATGCTTGATTGACACCCTACTACGCATGTGGCATGTGCATGAGATGCATATCCCTGTAGTACCAATGTTGGGGTATACCATAGGTTGTATTGCAGTCACAGCCAATGTGTGATGGTGGGTATGGCAGTATCATCATGGGTTTCAGGGAGTACAATATCCAGTGGGGGATGTGGGGGCTGTGTACACTGTTATTACACCATGGCACACTAGGTATATGTAAGCGAAGCAAAAAAAAAACAGTTTGCATGGAAGCAACTGCACGGCTCAAGATAAAGCCAAATCAAAAAACAACAAGCCAGCATAACATGACCCAATGAAAAACTGGTAATTTATTATAAAAAGGACAGCAAAACTGCACAGACCGGTTTCGGCTGGTACACTATACACAGCCTTCTTCAGTGTGAAATAAGCACAATCAGAGCTGTCATTAAATACACTGCACACAAAAGTGATTGGTTAAAGCTACAATTTGTCATTCAATCCAGGTGGGAAAAGACCACCTAACTTAATAATCCATTTTTTCTCTTTTGAATTTAATAAAGAGTGCCAACCAGTTTTGTTAGTTATTTTGCCACGGATAATGTCAATAATGGTAAAAAGAAAAGATGCTGTTGGATGTTTGAGTTGATGCTTAAATAAAGCATTGTGTATTCTACCATTTTTGATATTGCTTACCACCTCACCACCTTGGGGGGGGGGGACAATAAACACACTTTAAAACCTGTACAACATTGGCTGACAGTAGACACACACACACACACACACACACACACACACACACACACACACACACACACACACACACACACACAGAGACAGACACACAGACACACAGACACACAGACACACAGACACACAGACACACTACCATAATACCTACCTGTCCATGGCTTTACAGACAATCCCATGTATATGTCCATGTGTTACCCCCACCCTGCATCACACTTGTTAACATACACACATTGATGCCACTTATTAACATCACAGTCCTCTAAATGCACACACAAGCACCATAACACAAGGCCTGTTGCTACTTTACCTGCCTGACCTGTGTGTAGTGGATTTACATGGCCTCACTGCTGTCATTTGGTATGCACCCTCTGTATGCCTGGAAATCATGTGTATGTCCCCTATATGTGTGGGCTACTATGTTGTATCCATAATATCTCGCACTGTTGTGTCATGTGTATGTAATGCTCAGTACATGCAGATATGCTGCTCCTTCAGCCTATTATGTGACAACTTCCCCAATGCATCTGTAGAGCTGCATACATGGGTTGTAGGTGACCTCTCTGCTGACTGCGATATTAAGTGTGTACCTAGTGTCTACCTTCCCTCTGGATGCCTGTTCCATGCTACAGATCATATTATACTATTTGCTGTCCTGTGATTACACACATGACAGGTACTCCTGGTATGTAATGTGGCATTCCATGCCCATGTACTGTACGGTCTCAAAAGGAGGTACAGCCATATGAACTCCCCACGATCACACATGTGCATACATAGCCACACACACATGCGCACATGCATTCTACATGCATCTACTTCCCTCCACATCACCAGAGTGACCCTGCAGGCAAACTAACTAACCACTAGAATGCACACTCACACATGTGTGTTAAATGTGTGCATGGAAGATACCATCACCATTACATGCCCAGTGTGTTAGCAAGCATCTACATAAAACATACTCACCAGCTACAGGCTGCTGCCTTGTTGTTATCCTGGTGGGACCTACATAAGAGGGAGAGAGATGCAATGTCAGTGGCCACACCTGTGGCAGTGCTACAGGGTGTCTGCAGTATTACCATACATCAAAGGTACATTCCCATGATACTACCACATCTGGACATCTGTTTATCACTACAATGCAGCAAAACAGTATATCTATGACATGTCAGATATGTATGATCTACATATACCAATGCAAATGATTACACAACAGTGGTCTAGTGGTGTGCCCTGTGTCCTTACCTGTACACTCCTTGGCTGGTGTGTGAGTGACACCCACCTACACAAAGGAGTCCAGTGGTTGTTGGCGGTCCGATGGGCAGGTGCCACGAGGCTGGCCAGGAGCTCCTCCACTCATGTCAGGGGGGATTGATGGCATGCCCCACTGTGGTGAGGTGATCCCCCCGGACTGCAGCAGCATGCCAATGGGCATTGAGAAGCAGGTAAGTACAGTGATACCATACCTGCTCATAATTGCAGTTGTGTAGTCCGACATCATTGACCCTGTAGACTAGGTCATTCCCCAGGGTGGTCCACTCCTGCTGCTCATGTGTCTGCCTGCCAAACAGCACTGGGTAGTGCTGGATCATGTCTGCTATCAACACTTCCATTCTCCGCATTGGAATAGGTGGGCAACCATGCATGTGCCATCTTGGCTGAAAGATATAAAGATAGAAACAGGTCAGAGCAACTCATATGGCAAGGTTACCACAGTTTATAATGCACATCTCTGTCACCCCCACAACCATATCAGCCTCAACAAACTGTACACACAGCTCATTATGTATGGCTACAGCTTAATTACTGGTTGGACAGATATTGTATTGTACCACACCTTCTGCTATGTGATTGTAGCCATGTCCCCTGTGTGGACACTATCATTGCTGGCCTGTTACAGACTATTCACCTGCATGCCATTGTCAGGGCCACTATGGTTACATATATGCCAGTGGTATGGCTGCTCTAAGATTACTGCACATCTGACAGTCTGTGTTATTGGGGATATCTATGCATGCTGTTGTACATGTACCGGGATTGTGTAGACTATTACTACCAACATATGTTCTATAACAGTGACACAATAACATGTATATGTTCTATTGGCCAGCAGATTCACCTCTCCAAACCCATCTGCCCATGATACCTAGCCACATCACATGTGTATCCCAACCTGGGGCCTCCTTGTGTACTGTTCCAGCAATACCATCAGGTCGAACCACCTAGGGGATGTTGTCACCCCCCTCAGGGCACACACCTGTCCCCTGAACTCACATGAGGGATGTGCTGCATCATTCGGAGGTACCCAGTACACATTCACAGGGCCGACATACTCCTCTTGCTCAGCCTCCAGACCAGGCACCTTCAGGATGTGGACTGCTGTTGTGAGTAGCAGTGGGTAGGAGGCTTGTTCCCATTGTGCCCAACACAATCACAGACCACACACACCATCCACACTGTTTACCCAACACATGTCACATACCACCCCTGTAGACTGTCCTCTATATCTACCAAACCTGACTACCTCCACATGTGTAACTGCCATACTTCCCCATATTCCCATTGCATACTTCACAGATGGTGGAATGTAGTCCCAACAAGGGACTAACATGTGACATACCCATCCATGTTGCACACACTGCCAGCTGTAGATATCTGTGTGTATTGCTGTGTGTGGTGGCACCTCACACATAGCACGCATCACTGTAGTGCTAATATAGGGGACATGTCTTTACATACATATATGTTTGTGTGTGTTCGTATATATGTAGACATGTGCATATAGGTATATATGGTTTTCTGACATAATGTTGAATGCTAAATGGTTGAAACTGAATTGGTTGAACACATTGTATTCAATGATGAAAATGCTGAAATAAAATTAGTCTAAACACACAATGTTGAAATTATCAAATCTGCCCATTTCTGCACTGTAGCACGATCTCGGAGTTGATATATTTAAGTAGGGGGGTGTGGGGAGCAGCCCCTCACATGGGGGATGCAGGGGGGCTTAGCCCCCCTGCAAAATAGTAGAGTTGATCTCATCGCTTTTTCAATGAAATGATTGTAGACATTTTGATAATTCAATGTTTTGAGTTGAGGTTATTTTTCAATTAAATGACTATTAGACATTATGACATTCAACATTATGCTGGTAAACAGGTATATATCTATATATGTGTAGATATATGTGATGGTGTATATATGTTTACATATATATGTCTACACATGGGTATATGTTTACTTCTGGACATACATGCTGATATACATATATATCTTTATATATATATATATATATTATAGATGTGACATATGTACACATATGCATACCTAAATGTGGGGACATCATCTCCACAATCCCACAACACCTTCCTGCACAGCTGCAGTGTTCTGCCTTGCTATAACACAGACATGTGCCACATATGGACATAGCCTAACATTAGGGGGGTATATGTAAGACCCAATTGCAGATAACCCTATTACACACCTATGGCATTCTGGCATGCTACATTAGATTCACCTGAGTATCTGTGGCTCCCGCATGTCCATCATAATGGCATTACTTCCACCACAAGCTACTGGCCATGTAATATACATACTTCCCATTACACAACACACACTATGATGGCTTACATCTTGTCTGTCAGTGCTGACTTGCACAGTTGAAGGCTATGGCTCACTACCCAAAGGGACAGACACTATTGCCCATAGCAGTTGTTCAGCTGAACATCATCACAACAACACCTGATGGCATATATAAATCATCCACATAATCTATCCCATTATGATGGACCAGGTACTACATTCTATTACATGTATATATACTTCACATACCTGTTGTGGGAATGATGTCTTGTTGAATGACAGCTGACTAAATGGCTTTGACATAGGCTTAATTCTGCAGAGATTTGTCTTTCTTTTTTTTTTCTCTCTCCCTCTCTCTCCAGTTAATGGATTGAGCTGCTTTGACTAGATTGCAGCCTGGCTTTAGTAGGTGATGCATATGATCGGGTGATGGCCTCTGCACCAATCAGTGTCCTCCAATTGCTAACTGCATGTGGCTTGCTGTGTAGTAATTCCAATTACCACTGTCATGGCATCCCTACATCATGTGGGTGTTCTCCCTTTACCTTTCCTGTGTGATGGACATCCTTCCTGTGTGTGGGCATCAGTGTTACAGACAGCAGGTAGCAATACCTCATACAGGAGAACTGGCACACTCAGGACAGCTAGATAGTTGTAGGAGGTTCCAGAACTACAGACAGAGTGTTAGTAGAGTTGTGTTATGCTTTGTATAGTATTGGTGTTACAGGGTGTGTGTGTACATACTAATTTACCTTGGAATGCAGTCTGTCTGCATAGCTCTCAACTCTGGGTCTATCCACTCGGTGGCCAGAGGTGTGCCTATCATGTTATTTCTGTCCTCCACAAGGGTCCTGTGTCAGATATTTCACTGGCAGTGTGTGTGTTGAATGCTGTCAGTACATGGCTACATCCATTTCTGTTTCTGACCTCAATTCCCTGACTAAGGGTATGTTGCAGTCTACCCTGTAACACCAGCAACTTGCTTAGTGTATGGCAACAGTTTTCCACATATGGGCCTGTGTTCCAACCTCTGTCCTCCACCTATATACCAAGCTTTTCAGATATGACATGCTGTCAGGGGTTCTTCTGTTGCGGGCTGTGAGTATATCATGCTGCCATTGCTGCCATCAGTCCACTGCTGTTGTATCCCCCACACATATGGTGGGGCTGGGGCCATATATGTGTGGGCTTCACCTACACAATACATGTGTGCCCTTATGCCCTCCAGAGGCCAATGTATGTGACAGTGGTATATGGCCCTGTATTATTGAGTCTAGGGGGTGCACCAAAAATAACCTAGGCTGTTACAAAATGTGGAGGTATCAGGGGTGAGCTGCCTTAAGGTATCTGGGTGAACAGTACCATACAATTCACCTATATTTACATTACTTACATAAATTGGGTTAATGCAGGCCTACTGCCTCCTGCCATACAAACTGTTCTGTTTGTCAGTGTGCATGTGATGGTGCCAGTTATGCCTTGTTATGTAACAGTTACATCCCATTTGGTCAACTTGAAGTCTTTACCAACTAGTGATTTTGTACAGAGTGTAGATAGAGGTTGCTAAACTATACACCTACATTACTTACTGTTGATTGTTTGGCTATTTGATATTCTGTGGCCAAGTCTGTCTTTACTATTGTACAATTTGAAGGGCTTGGCCTGGACAGCAACAGCTGTGAACCTTTCCAGACTACTGTATTAGCATAACTGTTTCACAGTTGCATTACTCTGTTTATATGGATGGCAGTGTTCGAACAGCTATATTACACAGCATATAAAACTGTAATAGTACAAAAATAAAGGTTTTCCATTTCTGCAAACCTGTGTGTGGTGTTTTATCCTATGACCTCTCTGTGGGTATATGTTGCAGGCAACGATTGTCATTTGTATAGGTGGCCCATACAGTGTCCAGTTGTTAAAGTGTTAACTGTAGGCATACTGGCTGTTCTATATTGTGTGCACCTTCTACATATGTATCTTACTGTACATATCTCTGCATGCGTATGTGTAGTCACGTCACATGTATATCTATTTATCTCTCTCGATATATAGATATATAGATATATAGATATATAGATATAGATATAGATATATATAGATATAGATATATATAGATATAGATATATATATATGTATATCTGTATCTGCATATATATGTATACCTGTATCTGCATGTATATGTCTGTGTATATGTATCCTGGGGATGTTGGTAGCTTCCACATTTTACATTTCCTATGGGAGCCAGTCTGTACTGCATGATATGTTACCAGTACCAGCCTGATATCATATAGGTGGGATGTAGTACTGCTAACATCCTGTGCCCATGTCATGTCAGGTCCTGGTTATGGGATCTGCAACACTTTGTAGTGTATTGCAAGGTGGACATGTTTGGCTGTGGGGGGGGGGGTATACCTATTCGTACAAGATGTATATTGGTTGCGGCCTCTCAACCCCATTAACAGTGCATGTGGACATATATATTTTAGTTAATCTACCATTGTTATCTACAGATGTATGGCCATATATATATATATATATATATTAATATATATATATATATATATATATATATATATATATATATATATATATATATATATATATATATATTTTCATATATATAACTACATCCATATATACCTACATAGATATATATCTGCTTACATATATGTGACTTGCTGTGTATATGTAGACATATAGGTGTAGACATATATGTGTCGATGTAGGCATTTACATGCATATATGTTCATATATATTTATACATATGCATATATTAATATATATATATATATATATATATATATATATATATATAGATATGTTGTATCTGTTTAGATATTAATATATTTACACGCACACATACATCTAAATGTTGGAATACATTCTCTGTACTGTTGCATGTCTGGGCTGGATGATATGTTTTTGAAAACATCAGAATTGTGTATATCTTGCATGGCTTAGTAGTAAATCACTTTGTCTATAGCTTGCAGGGTCCTGGGTTTGAGTCTTGCAGAAGCTGTTTATTTTCTTGCTGGGCAGAACACAGGCCATTGGATACAAAGTGATTAAGGCACGTTAAAGCAGTTGTAAGTGGGTTTGCATGGGTTTGAGCAGAGGAAAGCACTGCTAACTTCCGGTTACAGTTTCTTATACTCTGTTGGCTTCTGAATTGCATAACTTTGTAGGCATTACTTACCCCAGTGCAAACAGGCTTAAACATTCTTACTGCTGCTTAAAAGTGCTTACTCCCACTTACCCCCATGCTAATTTCTTTAAAAGAAAAGAAAAAGGGGTTGATAGGAAAGTGGTCAAAAAGCGGCACAACGAGGGAAAGACAGTAGGGAAAATAGCCATGGATGTGCAGGAAGGGTATAGGGAAGGTCCATAACTGCCCATTTCTTCTACAGCACCAGCTGTATATATACACTGACTTTGGAGGTAGACTTGGACACTCAAACCCCTGGGAGAGGGATGAGGATAACAATAATAAGTTGTGATGCCAGTTAGACCGGATTACATCTGTCCAGTGGACATGTGTGCAAAAAGGACAGCTATGTATGGGGTGAGATTTTTTTTGTGTCAACAGATTGCCCTTTATTTTTTTTCAGGTGAGATTGGGATGTTGGTGATGGGTAGTAGGTATATTTGGGGAGGTAGTTTGGGTAGGTTAACAGACAAAGCAAACAAGAAGCATACAGATGCAATATATGACACATGTGGGGGGTAAGCACCTTGATGGGGAGAGGTGTTGGGATATCGGAAGCCCACAAGACCCCTAGTGGCAACAGTGGGACTGAGGTCCCCACCCACGCGCAGTCACCACTGCACCTTAACAACCCTGAAGGTGGCTATGCTGGGGGCTGAGTCGCAGTGCCAGACTGTCTCTTTAATAATGACACACGGTCACGGTCCTCAAGTTGGCATTGAAGATCACCAATCTGTTGGTTGATCTTTCTATGCACCACAGCCCCGACCTGGCGATGGGTGACAGGTGCCTGTCCATGCCCACTCCCAGGGTGGCAAGCCAGATCCCGTGAGTCAGTTCCACCCAAAGGTGGTGCAGGACCAACAGACAGGGAAGTCCCGTGTTGGGCCCCAGACATGCTGGTGCCCGGTGCCACAGCCAGCTGAGGTGGGACAGGTGGGTCTGCTGGGACCTGCCTTCCCAAGTGTGCTATAGTGTTTAGATTTCAACATCATTTGTGGGTTAGTAATAGTCAACATATTCCAGGGTTAGGTATAACAGCATGCATAGATATTCCCATTAACTCAGACACCTGATTCGGAACAGTTGCATAGCCAACAGAACACATGCATATATGGGACCATAGTGGTAATAAGAACAGTATGCAGGTTTCATTGATGGCACCACCAGTGTTGGAATAATTCAATATAGCACATGCATGGGAACCATCAAAATATTTATCAAACAACTGGACATTATCAGAACATAGTTGTCTTTACATACTGGTTGGGGTGGGTATGTTGATTATTGTTGGAGATATGGTGTGGGGGGGGTGGAGAGAAAGATGTCAATTAGCAACTATTATATTGCTGTAGTCCACATTACTTTCCTAGTCAGTGCTGTTATCTGTGACTTACAAGTCTTACTATACTATTTTATAGCCTTAGTTTGGACAGTGATATGGCTGTCATTATCATTACACGTGAACTGGTTTTACCTGCAGTATAAACCTATTACCTAGTGTACCTGTGGAGGGAATGTTTGTTAACACTAATTGTTTGTACACATACTCCTGGATTCTGGGTTGTTGTTTTGTACATAGCTATCCAACTCTTTCTGCACAGACTCTGGTCATGTGTTGACCACATGCTGGTGTGCCGGGACATATCTAGAATATTGCCCTCTTCCACTTTTAGTGACCCGACACACACATATACATGCTTTCCTACAGTTATATTATGTAGCACAGTGTGGGTGACAGTGACCAGTGATACTTTATTATTCAGAAAAACTGCAACACTCACAATTCCCTACAATACCAGAGTGAACAGTACCAGTACAGGTTATAATGGTCTGTATTTCTCAGCACAGTGTTCGTATGTGACGTACCTGTGGGAGGAATGTTTGTTAGCACTACCTGACTGTTGCCACACAAGTTTCCAGATTACACATTAGTATTACGCACATACCTCTCACTCTGTTACTGTACACACTCTGGTCACAGCTTGACAACAAGGGAGTATAGATAGGACATACATGAAATATTACTCTCCTAACATTTTCGGGGGTTGCTACAGTGACAGGTGTGTTCTCATGATGTTTGACAATCACTTGTATTCCCTGTTTGCTGGCTAAACATCTGGGATCATCCCACAGACTTACTAGGGGGACAGGGGGACAGGCAGAAGATATGGGCACATATGATGGACATTCTGGCCTCATTTGTACAGTTGTGGGGTATGAATCTGTATGCAGCCTAATTGCACTCCCAGGATTCAGACCATGGCTGTGTCTGTTACAACTTAAACACTGTCCATCACAGTTGTGTCTGCTATATAGATAGTGCTGTGTATCTCCTATCTGCTTTCTGTCTTATTAATCCCCTGTGCTTTTGCATTCTGACCTTGTATTACAACACTCATATACAGGTTTCCTAGACAGTTATATGTTGCTGGACAGTGTGGGCGACAGTAATGTATAATACCTTATTATTCAGAGCAACTGCATATCATTCTTGTATTTCTGGGTACAGTGTTGGTATCTGACAGACCCGTGGGAGGAATGTTTATTAGCACTACCTGAATATTCCCACACACAATACCAGATTCCACATTACTATTATGCACATACATCTCACTCTGTTACTGTACACACTCTGACCACAGCTTGACAAGTTTGGGTGTAAATGGGACATACGTGGCTTCTTAGTCACATAAGGTATTGGGGAGTTGGTAGTGTGCCAGCTTTGTTCTCATAGCAATGTGTCAATCAGCTGTATTTCCTGTTTGCTGACTATACGTCTGGGATCGTCCCACTAATTTCCCGGGGCGATAGGTTGATAGGCAACAGATATGGGCCACTTTACTAGACATTCTGGACATATCTGTACAGTTATGGGGTATGATTCTGTATGCAGACTACTACCACTGGCAGGATTCAAACCCTGGCTGTGTGTCTTAAAACAAAAAATGACATCTCAGTTGCATGTGCTATTCGGTTTTTGTTATTTGCATTTTCCCTGTTTACTGTCTATGTGTCTCTCACTTGTACTAAATGGCCTCTGGGGATTACACCTGTCATATACAGGCATTCTTACACATTCAATTTATGATGCACATTTTGGGTATTAGTGCTTAATACTACAGTACTATTACATGATTGCATATCTACATTACCGTATGATACCAGGATATACACATGCAGTCCAACAGTTAGACCTGTTTTGTCAGGCTATTACACTTCTATTGACTTACAAACAATATGAGACTCTTCCTGCCATATTCTCTAGTGTATGCAGTACTTGCCTTGAACACTACAGGTTTTATACTAGCAATTAATTTACTATTATTTTTATTTTTATTTCCTGTGACAGTAAATGCATGAGTATTACTGACTTGCCTCACGTCAACCTCACCAGTCGACTGATGTGGGCCTCCTGGTTCGTGGCCCACTCCATTGAAGCTGTGGGGGACATAAGAGGAATATTTAGCCATACCTATCCATGATATACCTGAGCTGGCAATTATTACACACATACTGGGGTGATACTTACACACAACTAGAACATCCCCTGCCATTCTAGCCTCCAGGAGCCACTCCTTCAAGAGTTCCCCATTATGCCACTTCAGGTCGGGATAGTGGTGCCTGACCTGCTCGCCAGTTCAAGGTATGCCAGTGGCACTGGTGAGGTCATGGGCGAGACGGTCCCAGGTCTCTGTCTTATATTGGGAGCCCTGGTACTGGCCTGGCAGCAGTCTCTGAGCATGATCTTTAACTAGGAGTCCTGCCATGACCTTGGACTCCTGGAAGCACTAGTGCTGCACCTGTAAGTGCACACCTTCTCCCCTTACTGCCATAGTGCATGCAAGGGGAAGCTGCAGCCAGTTATGAGATGTATTCCGCCTCTTGGGTTTAAGTAGGGTCAATTTCCTGCACTTTTCCATGATTAGCCGGTTTTTAATGGGCTAAGCTATGGGAAAACCTGCTTAACAAAGGTTGGCATTGTTTAAAGGGGTATAATACTGGGTACATTGAGTTAGCTGGCCTACACATTGCTTATACCTCCTAAGCTGGCCTGTGCAATGCTTAGCGTTGCTTACATTAGACTTTGCATTGATTTCTTATTCATTACATCTTATATATCTGCCTGGTATCCATGATTAATGTGTACGCACACTCTATGGGGT
This sequence comes from Protopterus annectens, assembly GCF_019279795.1. Lineage (NCBI taxonomy): Eukaryota > Metazoa > Chordata > Ceratodontiformes > Protopteridae > Protopterus > Protopterus annectens. Next base: position 1,187,706,405 of record NC_056728.1, read on the forward strand.
CCTTGTGTTTTATTGGGGACTTCAGCACTCTATTACAATTACATCTCACTTCTGGGCTTATTGCTGTACTCCAGTTCACATATTTATGTTATCTAGTGGGTTATGGAATATATGACTGTATACTGATTCCTGTCACAGGTTCAGTTTGGTTTTGCTATAGTGAGGACTTGTTTGCTGATACCTCATTCTTCTGTACTTCTGTGATGGTTTGGTGGTTAACTACTGTGACTATGGTGTATAAATATTACTCATAACGTGCATTGCCATGGAAAATGGTGCAGTGGGACTCGAACCGGGAATGCCTGCTCGTAAGGTGAATGCTTTGCCCAATACACTAGTGCTGCGCTGCTTCCTTTGCATATATCTTCCTTGTTATCCTCTTCAGACATTTAAGCTGTATTAACCGTAGCTAAGCGATGGACATACTTGTGCACCTATGGTTAGCTTTAATCGAATTTAAAAAAAATATTAAGGGTTTCTTCATTTTATTTATGTATACTGTTGCTGTTGCACACAAGGGGGACTGTTGGTGGGGATATGCGGTCACCTGTGAGCAGTCTCGCTCATTTCATACCCCTTTCTGCTGTTCTTCTTTGCGGGGGCGTGTTTATTCTGAGAGCTCTGCTCTCAGACACACACCCTGCACTCTTGCACACTCCATCTAATCGTGGGAGCTCAGGCAGCACGCCTCATTATTATGCATGGTGCACTGCCGTCCTGCTCCTAAATGGCTGCCTCCATGCAGGACTAAGCTAGTCCTGCAAAGAGAAATAATAAATCTGGGGGTATGTTGTCTAGGGCATCCCCCTCAACTAGGTGTGTGACTGATTGCTTCTGTGAATCCAGGTAAGGTGAGTGGGTAAGATGTCTGTCAAAGACAGGGACTGCAGCTAGGCAAGAAAAGAAGAGGCATGCCTTGCAGAAATAAAACCTGAGGTGCAACACACGCGTACATATCCAATACAACAGAACATTTCAGTTTGCCTGTGACCAGAGTAAAGGATCTGTGAGCAAGACAATTCATTTAGTAGATACTCAGCCTCCCATAGGAAGCTCATTGGCAAGCCCCCCCCCACCTTAATCTATCCCTTGTCTAGTAATGCCAACACTCCAACTAATAGAGAACCATTACTCATAATAGATAAGCAAGAATAACATGTAAAACTGCTAATATACAAATAAAACAATAAGAAAACTGTTTAAAAAATGACCTGCATTATGCTTAACTATTAAGAAATCCTGTAATCACATAATATCCTACAGATTCATGGTCAGATACTGACATTGTTCTCTGAGCATGTATGATCTCACCATGCAGTAAGAAAGTAAGCAAGTTGAAGCACCTTACAAGTGAAGTAATCCTTCCTCTGCAAAAAATGTGTTTTTTGAGAAGATATTAGTGAACAGTTACATTTTTTATACAATTTAAATCATAAAAAGAAATAATTGCATTTGTTTTCAAGCATAAATTACTATTACCCTGTAATGTAATAGCTTCTTTTTAGACTAATTGATTGATCAATTGATTGATTTATTGATTTTATTTAAAATTTTGTTTGTTTGTTTATTGTCTTTGTTTAGTGGGAGGTTTATCCATTTTTGGCAGAGGCAACAGGAGGAAAGCTCCAGTTGGGAATACAATTTTTTTATTATTTTATTTTACATTTGTTAACCGGGAAATTCCGACTGGACCAGGTCCATTTTCAGCGGAGGCCCGGGGAGAAAAGCTCCAACATCAAGTTATACAAATACAGTACATCCAGCATAATACACAAAACAGGTTACATCATGTATGCTGAGCATAGTAATATAACAAGAATTAATAAAAACACTCCAGGTAAAAGATATAGAACATGGGTAAAAAGACAATGTCAGTCATACTTTGGTAAGAAAAGAAAATATATCAAGTAAGATTCTACAGTTAAAGTACCCTTTCAGATGACCAATCCTACAGGGGATCAGAGCTCCAGCATGTGATCAGAGGGAATTTGGGGAGTTAATAGTAGTATGGGTAGGGTTATGTGATACAAGGGCATAACCATGTACTAAGAAGGTCTGCGATTTGAGGGAGTTTTTGAATATGGATGTGGAGGGCAGTGGACACAGATAGGGGAAGAGAGTTCCAATTTCTGGCAACGGTGTGGGAGTAGGCGCTTTCCCTGCATTATTGTTAGCCTTGGTGATGGAGAGGAGAGATTTTTCACTGGATCTTAGGTATCGGTTTGTAGTATAGATAGTAAGTAGGTTGGATAATGAGGGGGTTTTAATATTGTAGGCTGTGCCCAGCTGGTGATAGTTAAGTAGCTGTGGTAGCTCAAGCCATTTTAGTTCTTTTAGTGCAGCACAGTGATGGGTTCTATAGGTTGAGTTAGTAGCAAACTTGGCTATTTTATTGTAGCATGATTCTAGCTTGTCTAGGTCACATTGTCTGATTTGGGTAAAGATTGGTGCTGCGTATAATAGAGTTGAGAGGAGGTGGCTTTGTGCAAGAGTGACTCTTGCTTTTGTGAAGAAAGGACTTATGCCTGTATAGGGAGCCTAGCTTTTTGTGTACTAGTTTTATGGTATGTGAGATGTGAACATCAAAGTGGAGATTATTGTCTATTTCAATGCCCAGAAGTTTGGTGTGGTTAGAAGGGGAGATGGTGGTGCCGTCATTAGAGGTTATGGTAAAGGAGAGGGTTATTTTTGATCTATTAGGGGTAAATAGTAGCAGTTTTGTCTTTTTGGGATTTAGAATTAGTTGGATCCCAGATATCCATTTTTCTACTGAGATAAAGGTATCTTGAGTGAGTGTCGTAGGGTGGTGGGAGATGAGGCGGAGCAGATCAGAGTTGAATCATCTGCATATTGTATGAGTGTGGCATGTTGTGTAGAGCATTTGAGGTTATTTGTGAAAATAGAGAACAACAGCGGGCCCAGTATAGAGCCCTGTGGGACACCTATGGTGGCTGGAAGTTGTGTAGACAGAGTTCCTTTCCACTGGACTTATTGTTGCCTGTCAGACAAGTAGCTTCTGAACCAGGCCATAGTAGAGGAGGTGAAGGATAATGATGTTAGTGAGTCTAGTAGAATGGAGTGGGAGACCATATCAAATGCTTTTGAGAGGTCTAGGAAAATGGCTGATACATATTTGTTATCATTTCTGTGAAGGTTTATATAATTAGTGAAAGATAAAAGGGCTGTGGTAGTGCTGTGATGTGGACGGAAACCGTGTTGTGTGGTAGATAGTAGATTGTGTGTGTTAAGAAATGTCATCACTTGCAAGTGGATGCATTTCTCAAGAATTTGGATAAGGGGCAAAGGATGGCAATAGGTCGGTAGTTGGAGAATTCATAAGAATTACCTCCTTTATGGAGAGGAATGATGCGAGATACTTTCCAGAGTTTGGGTATGTAGGATTCTAGTATGGAGCGGTTGATAAGGATGGAGACAGGATATGATAAGGAGTCACTAGCCATTTTTAGGTATGCAGCTGGTATGTTATCAGCTGCTAGTGTGGTTGGCTTTAGTTTTAGGAGGAGTTTTTTGATAGTTGAGGTGGGCACTGGTGATAGGCTGAAAGAGGGGTGGTGTGGAATAGGTTATGTTGTGACTGAGGTAGAATGTTTTTGGTTATTTGACTGGACAGGGCCAAGATGGATTTAGTAAAATGGTTATTAAATTGAGAAGCTGTGTCTAGGGTATTGTTAGTAGAGATGGGTGCTGGGGTTGTGGTTTTGCCTGGCTTTAGTAGGAAGTTAATGGCATGCCAGAATTTTTGTGGACTATTTGAATATTTCCTTTGGGCGCTAAGAAAATAGTTTTGTTTGTTTATTTTGGATTCAGCCTTGGCCTTGTTTCTAAGCTGTTGATAGTATTGTCTGGAGCTAGGGGTTTTGTCAGTTTTCCAGATTTTCCAGGCTTTATCTCTAGCTTTTAGTAAGGCTCTGGTGTCTCTATTTAGCCAGGGTGCGTAGTTGGCTTTAACTCTGATCTTTCTGCTGGGAGCTAGACTATTAAGGATGTTAGAGAAGGTTGTATTGAAGTAGTCTACTGCCTGGTCTAACCCGAGTGTCCGTAGTGGTTCCCAGTTGCAGTGGCTTAGGACAGTATTTAGGTATCGTGGGGTAAGGTTACGGTCATCTCGTACAAATTTGTAGACTACTGGTTTGGGGTGATTGGAGTGTTTCTGGAGTAGGAAGGTGGGGAGATGATCACTTAAGTCATCTGGGAGGCAGCCTACTGTATAGTTTTGTTTGGGATAGTTGGTTAGTGTCCAGTCCAGTATGGATTCTCTCTTTGTTCTCTCATCTATTCTAGTTGGTTCTTTAATTAGTTGAGAGAACCCATATAGATTGATATGTGTAGAGGGGCTGCTGGAGTTACAGGTTGCCCAGTCAGTGTTAAGGTCTCCTAGTAGGATCGTTTCCTGAGGTAGATTGTCCTTTGTCCAGTGTAGGATGTCTTCTATTATGAGCGAGTTGTTGCCTGGAGGTATATAGCAGCATATTATATTAATCTTCTTGGTGTTTCTTATGGATAGGACAGAAAACAGGACTTCAGCAGTTTGAAAAGTGGGTGGTGTGGTGTGCAGGAGCTGGAGGTTAAGGGTGTTTTAAAGAGAATGGCTACTCCTCCTCCTTTCCTGTTTGTTCTATCAGATCTAAGTGTATTATACCCTGGGGGAAGAAAGACTTCATCTTGGATACTGGGTGTAAGCCAGGTTTCTGTAATGGCAAGTATATCAGGGTTGTAGTGGGCTATGAATGCATGTAGGTCTGTTAGCTTATTGGTAATACTTCTTATGTTGAGATTTAGGATTAGCAGGTCAGATGTTTGTCTAGCCGAGAGGGGACCTGGATTTGGGTGAATGTCACCAGAGGTTAGCAGAATTTGTAGGAGTGTCAGTATGTGTTTTTTAATATTAATTGTTTGCGAGCTTGGTCTATGAAAGTTTTTCTTAGTGTGATGAGATGGTGTAATTTTTGTTAGTGAGTAGTATGTAGTTGTAAGATTTATGATTGTAGGGCAGATGTAGAAGTCTGAGTGAGTTTGAGAGGGTGGGCTAGTGTGGGTAGTGTGATAGCAGTTGTGCAATGGTAGATCTGTTTGTAAGGAAGTTAGGAAGGTTAGCGATAGTAGAGCTAGTGATAGGGATGTGAGTGTGGGTAACATGATACTACTTTGAGTGAGAAGTACAACTAGGATTCCTGGTTGGTTGTGTGTGAGGTTAGAGTTGTGTTGCCTGGGAATGTGTTTTGGGAGTGGGATATAATTGGATTGGGGGTGGGGAGGTAGGATGAGTGGGTTGGGCTAGTTGTTAGGGAATTAGGGGTTGGACTACTGGTCAGGTGATTAGGGGTTAGAATAAAAGGAGAAGTAGTGAAAGCGGGTGGGAATAGGGGGCAGGGAGGGGAGCGGAGCAAGCCCGAGCGCAGCGAGGCGAAATGGCTAACACCGACTAAGTGTTTCTTTAGGCTTTGGTAAGTATGTAATGTTAGCTTAAATTGTAATATGTTCAACTGAAATTTTAACTGTAATTTAATATGTTTGCACGAAGTTATAGGCTATGTTATGGGCACAGAGTATTATTTTCTGACATTCTTACAAGGATATAGAATTAAAGCTGGGGTTAGTTACAGATGAAACAGGAGAGGAAAAGAAATGCTCTTTTATAGATTTGAGTATTTCTCAACAGAAACTTGACTTTAGTTGGGGGGGGCACTAACTGGAGAGCAATATACAACTGTTTAGTCCTGGTGATGTACTCATCAGTACAGAGGTTTGACTAAGGAACTATACAGCAGAAATATACTAATACACTCACTAACATTTGTTTAAGTTAATGCAAGTAAGGTATTTTACTGTCTAGACACTTGGAAGTTAAGCACCTACATTAGTATTTAGTCGTTTAGTTGCAGGACAAGTGTCTGTGGGTGCCCAGTGCTCAAGAGAAACAACTGAAATTTCTACTGCTTGATATGGGGCAGAGACCTGCTTGACCTGAAGGATGGTTTGGATTACTGAAAGAAAAATAGAAGAAAAATGTAAGAGAGCATTAGGTTAAGGCAGCACATACTGTGTGACCAGTCAGATTGGATTTTTGTTTAGCAATAGTCAATAACAAAAACATCAGACAATGGTTAATCCTGCTTCAGCACCTGATAACATAAAATATTTTCTTATGGCAACATACAAATATAAAATGTAAATATAGAAAGCAGTCCTCTACTAAATTAAGCAAGATACACTTTCAATGTATTTAAAAACTAGTCAATGCAGTTAGACAGAGCAGTGAAATGCAGCATGTGAAATAGCCCTTCTGGCTCTATAACAGTAAACAAGGAAAACAGAACATATCTAGGTGCATATGTGACAGCAGTTCAGTAAGCAGAATTATCTAAAGGCATCCTGCAGTGTTAAACATAACAGAAACATATAGTATAAGCTGTTGTACTAAAGCATTAGGAATTAAACCACAATATACAGCATACCTTGAATGCAAAAACCTTACAGTAGGATGATTACACACCAAGGAAGACAAACAGCTGCTGTTGGATTTGAAACAAAAAAACAAAATGGCATCCTGTGTTTAAATTACTTCAGGTTATGCCATACAGCACAAGTGCTGGAGGAGGGAGGGTAAAGACTATAGGGAAGGAGAAGGCTAGCCAATGGTTAAATGAACTCTGCAGACACTCACTGTAAAGTGCAAAAGGAATAGAAACCACTCATTGAACCTTAAGAAAAGGTATGCTACTTTGCACAGTCACTCTACTTTATACTATAAAATCAAGGCAAATGTAGACATTATCCAATTTACCCTGACATTCTTAAAAGGATATAGAATTAAAGCTGGGGTTAGTTACAGATGAAACAGGAGAGGAAAAGAAATGCTCTTTTATAGATTTGAGTATTTCTCAACAGAAACTTGACTTTAGTTGGGGGGGGCACTAACTGGAGAGCAATATACAACTGTTTAGTCCTGGTGATGTACTCATCAGTACAGAGGTTTGACTAAGGAACTATACAGCAGAAATATACTAATACACTCACTAACATTTGTTTACGTTAATGCAAGTAAGGTATTTTACTGTCTAGACACTTGGAAGTTAAGCACCTACATTAGTATTTAGTCGTTTTAGTTGCAGGACAAGTGTCTGTGGGTGCCCAGTGCTCAAGAGAAACAACTGAAATTTCTACTGCTTGATATGGGGGGCAGAGACCTGCTTGACCTGAAGGATGGTTTGGATTACTGAAAGAAAAATAGAAGAAAAATGTAAGAGAGCATTAGGTTAAGGCAGCACATACTGTGTGACCAGTCAGATTGGATTTTTGTTTAGCAATAGTCAATAACAAAACATCAGACAATGGTTAATCCTGCTTCAGCACCTGATAACATAAAATATTTTCTTATGGCAACATACAAATATAAAATGTAAATATAGAAAGCAGTCCTCTACTAAATTAAGCAAGATACACTTTCAATGTATTTAAAAACTAGTCAATGCAGTTAGACAGAGCAGTGAAATGCAGCATGTGAAATAGCCCTTCTGGCTCTATAACAGTAAACAAGGAAAACAGAACATATCTAGGTGCATATGTGACAGCAGTTCAGTAAGCAGAATTATCTAAAGGCATCCTGCAGTGTTAAACATAACAGAAACATATAGTATAAGCTGTTGTACTAAAGCATTAGGAATTAAACCACAATATACAGCATACCTTGAATGCAAAAACCTTACAGTAGGATGATTACACACCAAGGGAGACAAACAGCTGCTGTTGGATTTGAAACAAAAAAACAAAATGGCACCCTGGGTTTAAATTACCTCAGGTTATCCAATACAGAACAAGAGCTGGAGGAGGGAGGGGTAAAGACTATAGGGAAGGAGAAGGCTAGCCAATGGTTAAATGAACTCTGCAGACACTCACTGTAAAGTGCAAAAGGAATAGAAACCACTCATTGAACCTTAAGAAAAGGTATGCTACTTTGCACAGTCACTCTACTTTATACTATAAAATCAAGGCAAATGTAGACATTATCCAATTTACCCTGACATTCTTAAAAGGATATAGAATTAAAGCTGGGGTTAGTTACAGATGAAACAGGAGAGGAAAAGAAATGCTCTTTTATAGATTTGAGTATTTCTCAACAGAAACTTGACTTTAGTTGGGGGGGGCACTAACTGGAGAGCAATATACAACTGTTTAGTCCTGGTGATGTACTCATCAGTACAGAGGTTTGACTAAGGAACTATACAGCAGAAATATACTAATACACTCACTAACATTTGTTTACGTTAATGCAAGTAAGGTATTTTACTGTCTAGACACTTGGAAGTTAAGCACCTACATTAGTATTTAGTCGTTTAGTTGCAGGACAAGTGTCTGTGGGTGCCCAGTGCTCAAGAGAAACAACTGAAATTTCTACTGCTTGATATGGGGGGCAGAGACCTGCTTGACCTGAAGGATGGTTTGGATTACTGAAAGAAAAATAGAAGAAAAATGTAAGAGAGCATTAGGTTAAGGCAGCACATACTGTGTGACCAGTCAGATTGGATTTTTGTTTAGCAATAGTCAATAACAAAAACATCAGACAATGGTTAATCCTGCTTCAGCACCTGATAACATAAAATATTTTCTTATGGCAACATACAAATATAAAATGTAAATATAGAAAGCAGTCCTCTACTAAATTAAGCAAGATACACTTTCAATGTATTTAAAAACTAGTCAATGCAGTTAGACAGAGCAGTGAAATGCAGCATGTGAAATAGCCCTTCTGGCTCTATAACAGTAAACAAGGAAAACAGAACATATCTAGGTGCATATGTGACAGCAGTTCAGTAAGCAGAATTATCTAAAGGCATCCTGCAGTGTTAAACATAACAGAAACATATAGTATAAGCTGTTGTACTAAAGCATTAGGAATTAAACCACAATATACAGCATACCTTGAATGCAAAAACCTTACAGTAGGATGATTACACACCAAGGAGACAAACAGCTGCTGTTGGATTTGAAAAAAAACAAAATGGCACCCTGGGTTTAAATTACCTCAGGTTATCCAATACAGAACAAGAGCTGGAGGAGGGAGGTAAAGACTATAGGGAAGGAGAAGGCTAGCCAATGGTTAAATGAACTCTGCAGACACTCACTGTAAAGTGCAAAAGGAATAGAAACCACTCATTGAACCTTAAGAAAAGGTATGCTACTTTGCACAGTCACTCTACTTTATACTATAAAATCAAGGCAAATGTAGACATTATCCAATTTACCCTGACATTCTTAAAAGGATATAGAATTAAAGCTGGGGTTAGTTACAGATGAAACAGGAGAGGAAATGAAATGCTCTTTTATAGATTTGAGTATTTCTCAACAGAAACTTGACTTTAGTTGGGGGGGGGCACTAACTGGAGAGCAATATACAACTGTTTAGTCCTGGTGATGTACTCATCAGTACAGAGGTTTGACTAAGGAACTATACAGCAGAAATATACTAATACACTCACTAACATTTGTTTAAGTTAATGCAAGTAAGGTATTTTACTGTCTAGACACTTGGAAGTTAAGCACCTACATTAGTATTTAGTCGTTTTAGTTGCAGGACAAGTGTCTGTGGGTGCCCAGTGCTCAAGAGAAACAACTGAAATTTCTACTGCTTGATATGGTTGGCAGAGACCTGCTTGACCTGAAGGATGGTTTGGATTAATTAGTATTTAGTCATTTTAGTTGCAGGACAAGTGTCTGTGGGTGCCCAGTGCTCAAGAGAAACAACTGAAATTTCTACTGCTTGATATGGGGGGCAGAGACCTGCTTGACCTGAAGGATGGTTTGGATTAATTAGTATTTAGTCGTTTTAGTTGCAGGACAAGTGTCTGTGGGTGCCCAGTGCTCAAGAGAAACAACTGAAATTTCTACTGCTTGATATGGGCGGCAGAGACCTGCTTGACCTGAAGGATGGTTTGGATTAATTAGTATTTAGTCGTTTTAGTTGCAGGACAAGTGTCTGTGGGTTCCCAGTGCTCAAGAGAAACAACTGAAATTTCTACTGCTTGATATGGCCGGCAGAGACCTGCTTGACCTGAAGGATGGTTTGGATTAATTAGTATTTAGTCATTTTAGTTGCAGGACAAGTGTCTGTGGGTGCCCAGTGCTCAAGAGAAACAACTGAAATTTCTACTGCTTGATATGGGGGGCAGAGACCTGCTTGACCTGAAGGATGGTTTGGATTAATTGGTATTTAGTTGTTTTAGTTGCAGGACAAGTGTCTGTGGGTGCCCAGTGCTCAAGAGAAACAACTGAAATTTCTACTGCTTGATATGGGGGGCAGAGACCTGCTTGACCTGAAGGATGGTTTGGATTAATTAGTATTTAGTCGTTTTAGTTGCAGGACAAGTGTCTGTGGGTGCCCAGTGCTCAAGAGAAACAACTGAAATTTCTACTGCTTGATATGGGGCAGAGACCTGCTTGAACTGAAGGATGGTTTGGATTAATTAGTATT
>NC_056728.1:1187717393-1187957319 GCF_019279795.1 Protopterus annectens
TCCCATTAGAACACATGGCTGTTTGCAGAGGGGTTTCTAAGCTGTGCAGTGTGTGCAATGTAAGCCACATACATCAGTATCATGACATAGCTAGTTAGGGGTCTAGTCCCAGTGTTGCCAAGTAACAGTGTGTGTGTATGTGTATGGGTTTACATCAGGTTGCAGGGTATCCATGCCTCAGTGAGCCACCTGTCCATGTGGCACAGGCAATCACCGGTTTAGTAACCTGTGAAATGTGTTCAACTGTACCCCAGATATGTCACAGCCATGGCGTCAGCACAGTGACATACCCCGTTGTGGAATATGACTGCAGACCATCCTCGTGCTGACACATGTACACCTACAACACAAATGGATAACATTATAGGGACTGCAATCAACCAGTGTTACTAACAGCTATGATGCATCATTGCTGGACAGCTACACTACCTGCTAAATATGCCTTACACTCTACTCCCTACAACATGCTACACTGCAGTACTGTGGTACACTGTTGTACAGTCACCGTGTGCATCAGAACCATATCAGCCTGTCCCTACATTGATGGTATGGATGACAGGGATGTGGCACTGGTATCATCATATGCACATGGCATCCTTGTGCTAACACATGTACACCTACAACAAAAATGGATAACATTATAGAGACCACAACCAACCAGTGTTACTAACAGCTATAAGGGATCATTGTTGGATGGCTACACAACCTGCCAAATATGCCTCACACTCTACTCCCTACAACATGTTACACTGCAGTACCGTGGTACTGTGGTACACTGTTGTACAGTCACCATGTGCATCAGAACCATATCAACCTGTCCCTGCATCAATGATATGGATGACAGGGATGGGGCACAGGTATCATCATATGCACAGGGTGTGGTGTTAGTTTGCCAGAGGCCGAGGGTGGGCCATACATTTGACACCATGTGTGTGGGTGAGGGGTGCACTGTGGAGAACTGGGCAAGGGGATGTGGTGTGTGTGTAGGTATGGGGTTGCCCTAGGTGTGTTTGCATAGTGTGTGGGTATGCATGCACACAGTTCTGCCATGTGGCTGCCCTATACAGGTGTTCATGGACAGCTGCAGACCATACCTGGAAGGGTGTGCAGTTCACTGCCTCCGGCCATGGACACATGGACTGTGCCTGCAAGGGGTTCCATGGGCATGTCCAGGTACAGGCTTCGATGTGCTACTCTCACCTGCTGATAATATTTGTCCTCTGGCACCAGGTCCCTCAAGGGACTGACCAGGACCATGTCCATGTGGCCTGCTGTGGTGTAGTGTAGACAGCACATCCCCCACACTGCCAGGGGTGCTACTGCCACTACAGGAGCCCCTTGGTGTCCTGGCATGTCCACATTTACTACCAGCTGTTGGCATTGCTGGCCTACATCCACGCGGCCATCGCCGCACTCCCACCACATGTTCAACCACAGACAGACCACAGTCAATGAGGGCCATCATCTCACCAAACTGTCTATCCATGAAATCAGTTAATCCATGGATGGCACCAGCCAGTTCACGGGCATTGTCATTTGAAGATATGAGAGCAGACCTCTGCAGCCTCAGGGCCTGTCTATGGTAATGTTCTATATATGCATGTGCTGCCATGACAGCCTGAAGCATGCTTCTGCTGGTAACAGCTATGTCACCTCTGCCAAGGGCATGATGTCCAGTGGCCCTACCTTGAGCACCCTGGGACATCTGCCTATGTGGTGGCCTGCCAGACATCCGGCTATGCCTGCTGCGATTGGACACGGTAGGCATGGTTTCCACACTTTCCTGTGCACTGCCATCATATGCCAGCTGTCCCTCTGCTATGGCCACTGGTGATAGGGTGCATATAGGCACTGAAACTGTGTGTGGGGGTGGGGTGGCTAAAAGAGGTATGTCAAATGTTGACGCAGTGTCGGCCCACGACAACCCCATCTGTACCTCAACATTATTATCATCATCTTCTGTGTCTGTATGGACACCAACATCTGATTGCATGCAGGAGGGACCTTGATCCACCTCACCACTTGGGGGGGGGCAATAAACACACTTTAAAACCTGTACAACATTGGCTGACAGTAGACACACACACCCACACACACCCACACACACACACACACACACACACACACACACACACACACACACACACACACGCACACACACACACACACACACACACACACACACACACACACACACACACACACACCACCGTAATACCTACCTGTCCATGGCTTTACAGACAGTCCCATGTATATGTCCATGTGTTACCCCCACCCTGCATCACACTTGTTAACATACACACATTGATACCACTCATTAACATCACAGTCCTCTAAATGCACACACAAGCACCATAACACAAGGCCTGTTGCTACTTTACCTGCCTGACCTGTGTGTAGTGGATTTACATGGCCTCACTGCTGTCATTTGGTATGCACCCTCTGTATGCCTGGAAATCATGTGTATGTCCCCTATATGTGTGGGCTACTATGTTGTATCCATAATATCTCGCACTGTTGTGTCATGTGTATGTAATGCTCAGTACATGCAGATATGCTGCTCCTTCAGCCTATTATGTGACAACTTCCCCAATGCATCTGTAGAGCTGCATACATGGGTTGTAGGTGACCTCTGCTGACTGATATTAAGTGTGTACCTGGTGTCTACATTCCCTCTGGATGCCTGTTCCATGCTACAGATCATATTATACTATTTGCTGTCCTGTGATTACACACATGACAGGTATTCCTGGTATGTAATGTGGCATTCCATGCCCATGTACTGTACGGTCTCAAAAGGAGGTACAGCCATATGAACTCCCCACGATCACACATGTGCATACATAGCCACACACACATGCACACATGCATTCTACATGCATCTACTTCCCTCCACATCACCAGAGTGACCCTGCAGGCAAACTAACTAACCACTAGGATGCACACTCACACATGTGTGTTAAATGTGTGCATGGAATATACCATCACCATTACATGCCCGGTGTGTTAGCAAGCATCTACATAAAACATACTCACCAGCTACAGGCTCCTGCCTTGTTGTTATCCTGGTGGGCCTACATAAGAGGGAGAGGGATGCAATGTCAGTGGCCACACCTGTGGCAGTGCTACAGGGTGTCTGCAGTATTACCATACATCAAAGGTGCATTCCCATGACACTACCACATCTGGACATCTGTTTATCACTACAATGCAGCAAAACAGTATATCTATGACATGTCAGATATGTATGATCTACATATACCAATGCAAATGATTACACAACAGTGGTCTAGTGGTGTGCCCTGTGTCCTTACCTGTACGCTCCTTGGCTGGTGTGTGGGTGACACCCACCTACACGAAGGAGTCCAGTGGTTGTTGGCGGTCTGGATGGGCAGGTGCCACAAGGCTGGCCAGGAGCTCCTCCACTCATGTCAGGGGGGATTGATGGCATGCCCCACTGTGGTGAGGTGATCCCCCCGGACTGCAGCAGCATGCCAATGGGCATTGAGAAGCAGAATGTACAGTATACCATACTCTGCTCATAATTGCAGTTGTGTAGTCCGACATCATTGACCCTGTAGACTAGGTCATTCCCCAGGGTGGTCCACTCCTGCTGCTCATGTGTCTGCCTGCCAAACAGCACTGGGTAGTGATGGATCATGTCTGCTATCAACACTTCCATTCTCCGCATTGGAATAGGTGGGCAACCATGCATGTGCCATCTTGGCTGAAAGATATAAAGATAGAAACAGGTCAGAGCAACTCATATGGCAAGGTTACCACAGTTCGTAATGCACATCTCTGTCACCCCCACAACCATATCAGCCTCAACAAACTGTACACACAGCTCATTATGTATGGCTATAGCTTAATTACTGGTTGGACAGATAATGTATTGTACCACACCTTCTGCTATGTGATTGTAGCCATGTCCCCTGTGTGGACACTATCATTGCTGGCCTGTTATAGACTATTCACCTGCATGCCATTGTCAGGGCCACTATGGTTACATATATGCCAGTGGTATGGCTGCTCTAAGATTGCAGCACATCTGACAGTCTGTGTTATTGGGGATATCTATGCATGCTGTTGTACATGTACCGGGATTGTGTAGACTATTACTACCAACATATGTTCTATAACAGTGACACAATAACATGTATATGTTCTATTGGCCTGCAGATTCACCTCTCCAAACCCATCTGCCCATGATACCTAGCCACATCACATGTGTATCCCAACCTGGGGCCTCCTTGTGTACTGTTCCAGCAATACCATCAGGTCGAACCACCTAGGGGATGTTGTCACCCACCCTCAGGGCACACACAGACATGTTCCTGTCCCCTGAACTCACATGAGGGATGTGCTGCATCATTCTGAGGTACCCAGTACACATTCACAGGGCCGACATGCTCCTCTTGCTCAGCCTCCAGACCAGGCACCTTCAGGATGTGGACTGCTGTTGTGAGTAGCAGTGGGTAGGAGGCTTGTTCCCATTGTGCCCAACTCCACATCACAGACCACACACACCATCCACACTGTTTACCCAACACATGTGTCACATACCACCCCTGTAGACTGTCCTCTATATCTACCAAACCTGACCACCTCCACATGTGTAACTACCATACTTCCCCATATTCCCATTGCATACTTCACAGATGGTGGAATGTAGTCCCAACAAGGGACTAACATGTGACATACCCATCCATGTTGCACACACTGCCAGCTGTAGATATCTGTGTGTATTGCTGTCTGTGGTGGCACCTCACACATAGCACTCATCACTGTAGTACTAATACAGGGGACATGTCTTTACATACATATATGTTTGTGTGTGTTCGTATATATGTAGACATGTGCATATAGGTATATATGGTTTTCTGACATAATGTTGAATGCTAAATGGTTGAAACTGAATTGGTTGAACACATTGTATTCAATGATGAAAATGCTGAAATAAAATTAGTCTAAACACACAATGTTGAAATTATCAAATTTGCCTATTTCTGCACTGTAGCATGATCTCGGAGTTGATATATTTAAGTAGGGGGGTGTGGGGAGCAGCCCCTCACATGGGGGGTGCAGGGGGGCTTAGCCCCCCTGCAAAATAGTAGAGTTGATCTCATCGCTTTTTCAATGAAATGATTGTAGACATTTTGATAATTCAATGTTTTGAGTTGAGGTTATTTTTCAACAAAATGACTATTAGACATTATGACATTCAACATTATGTCGGTAAACAGGTATATATCTATATATGTGTAGATATATGTGATGGTGTGTATATATGTGTACATATATATGTCTACACATGGGTATATGTTTACTTCTGGACATACATGCTGATATACATATATATCTTTATGTATATATATTATAGATGTGACATATTTACACATATGCATACCTAAATGTGGGGACATCATCTCCACAATCCCACAACACCTTCCTCCACAGCTGCAGTGTTCTGCCTTGCTATAACACAGACATGTGCCACATATGGACATAGCCTAACATTAGGGGGGTATATGTAAGACCCAATTGCAGATAACCCTATTACACACCTATGGCATTCTAGCATGCTACATTACAGATTCACCTGAGTATCTGTGGCTCCCACATGTCCATCATAATGGCATTACTTCCACCACAAGCTATTGGCCATGTAATATACATACTTCCCATTACACAACACACACTATGATGGCTTACATCTTGTCTGTCAGTGCTGACTTGCACAGTTGACGGCTATGGCTCACTACCCAAAGGGACAGACACTATTGTCCATAGCAGTTGTTCAGCTGAACATCATCACAACAACACCTGATGGCATATATAAATCATTCCACATAATCTATACCATTATGATGGACCAGGTACTACATTCTATTACATGTATATATACTTCACATACCTGTTGTGGGAATGATATCTTGTTGAATGACAGCTGACTAAATGGCTTTGACGTAGGCTTAATTTTGCAGAGATTTGTCTTTCTTTTTTTTTTTCTTTTTTTTTTCTCTCTCCCTCTCTCTCCAGTTAATGGATTGAGCTGCTTTGAATAGATTGCAGCCTGGCTTTAGTAGGTGATGCACATGATCGGGTGATGGCCTCTGCACCAATCAGTGTCCTCCAATTGCTAACTGCATGTGGCTTGCTGTGTAGTAATTCCAATTACCACTGTCATGGCAACCTCCTTCTATAAATCCCTACATCATGTGGGTTTTCTCCCTTTACCTTTCCTGTGTGATGGACATCCTTCCTGTGTGTGGGCATCAGTGTTACAGACAGCAGGTAGCAATACCTCTTACAGGAGAACTGGCACACTCAGGACAGCTAGATAGTTGTAGGAGGTTCCAGAACTACAGACAGAGAGTTAGTAGAGTTGTGTTATTCTTTGTATAGTATTGGTGTTACAGGGTGTGTGTGTACATACTAATTTACCTTGGAATGCAGTCTGTCTGCATAGCTCTCAACTGTGGGCCTTTCCACTCAGTGGCCAGAGGTGTGCCTATCATGTTATTTCTGTCCTCCACACGGGTCCTGTGTCAGATATTTCACTGGCAGTGTGTGTGTTGAATGCTGTCAGTACATGGCTACATCCATTTCTGTTTCTGACCTCAATTCCCTGACTAAGGGTATGTTGCAGACTACCCTGTAACACCAGCAACTTGCTTAGTGTATGGCAACAGTTTTCCACATATGGGCCTGTGTTCCAACCTCTCTCCTCCACCTATATACCAAGCTTTGCACATATGACATGCTGTCAGGGGTTCTTCTGTTGCGGGCTGTGAGTATATCATGCTGCCATTGCTGCCATCAGTCCACTGCTGTTGTATCCCCCGCGCATATGGTGGGGCTGGGGCCATATATGTGTGGGCTTCACCTACACAATACATGTGTGCCCTTATGCACTTCAGAGGCCAATGTATGTGACAGTGGTATATGGCCCTGTATTATTGAGTCTAGGGGGTGCACCAAAAATAACCTAGGCTGTTACAAAATGTGGAGGTATCAGGGGTGAGCTGCCTTAAGGTATCTGGGTGAACAGTACCATACAATTCACCTATATTTATATTACTTACATAAATTGGGTTAATGCAGGCCTACTGCCTCCTGCCATACAGACTGTTCTGTTTGTCAGTGTGCATGTGATGGTGCCAGTTATGCCTTGTTATGTAACGGTTACATCCCATTTGGTCAACTTGAAGTCTTTACCACCTAGTGATTTTGTACAGAGTGTAGATAGAGGTTGCTAAACTATACACCTGCATTACTTACTGTTGATTGTTTGATATTCTGTGGCCAAGTCTGTCTTTACTATTGTACAATTTGAAGGGCTTGGCCTGGACAGCAACAGCTGTGAACCTTTCCAGACTACTGTATTAGTATAACTGTTTCACAGTTGCATTACTCTGTTTATATGGATGGCAGTGTTCGAACAGCTATATTACATGGCATATAAAACTGTAATAGTACAAAAATAAAGGTTTTCCATTTCTGCAAACCTGTGTGTGGTGTTTTATCCTATGACCTCTCTGTGGGTATATGTTGCAGGCAACGATTGTCATTTGTATAGGTGGCCCATACAGTGTCCAGTTGTTAAAGTGTTAACTGTAGGCATAGTGGCTGTTCTATATTGTGTGCACCTTCTACATATGTATCTTACTGTACATATCTCTGCATGTGTATGTGTAGTCACGTCACATGTATATCTCTCTCTCTCTCTATATATATATATATATATATATATATATATATATATATATATATATATATATATATATATATAGATATATAGATATATAGATATATATATATGTATATCTGTATCTGCATATATATGTATACCTGTATCTGATCTGCATGTATATGTCTGTGTATATGTATCCTGGGGATGCTGGTAGCTTCCACATTTTACATTTCCTATGGGAGCCAGTCTGTACTGCATGATATGTTACCAGTACCAGCATGATATCATATAGGAGGGATGTAGTACTGCTAACATCCTGTGCCCATGTCGTGTCAGGTCCTGGTTATGGGATCTGCAACACTCTGTAGTGTATTGCAAGGTGGACATGTTTGGCTGTGGGGGGGGGGTATACCTATTCGTACAAGATGTATATTGGTTGGGGCCTCTCAACCCCATTAACAGTGCATGTGGACATATATATTTTAGTTAATCTACCATTGTTATCTACAGATGTATGGCCATATATGTATGTATATATATATATATATATATATATATATATATATATATATATATATATATATATATATATATATATATATATATATATATTTGCTTTTATATATATAACTATGTCCATATATACCTACATACATATATATCTGCTTACATATATGTGACTTGCTGTGTATATGTAGACATATAGGTGTAGACATATATGTGTCGATGTAGGCATTTACATGCATATATGTTCATATATATTTATACATATGTATATATTATATATATATTTATATATATATATATATATATATATATATATATATATATATATAGATATGTTGTATCTGTTTAGATATTAATATATTTACACGCACACATACATCTAAATGTTGGAATACATTCTCTGTACTGTTGCATGTCTGGGCTGGATGATATGTTTTTGAAAACATCAGAGTTGCGTGTATCTCGCATGGCTTAGTAGTAAATCGCTTTGTCTATAGCTTGCAGGGTCCTGGGTTTGAGTCTTGCAGAAGCTGTTTATTTTCTTTCTGGGCAGAACACAGGCCATTGGATACAAAGTGATTAAGGCACGTTAAAGCAGTTGTAAGTGGGTTTGCATGGGTTTGAGCAGAGGAAAGCACTGCTAACTTCCGGTTACAGTTTCTTATACTCTGTTGGCTTCTGAATTGCATAACCTTTGTAGGCATTACTTACCCCGGTGCAAACAGGCCTAAACGTTCTTACTGCTGCTTAAAAGTGCTTACTCCCGCTTACCCCCATGCTAATTTCTTTAAAAGAAAAGAAAAAGTGGTTGATAGGAAAGTGGTCAAAAAGCGGCACAATGAGGGAAAGACAGTAGGGAAAATAGCCATGGATGTGCAGGAAGGGTGTAGGGAAGGTCCATAACTGCCCATTTCTTCTACAGCAACAGCTGTATATATACACTGAATTTGGAGGTAGACTTGAACACTCAAACCCCTGGGAGAGGGGTGAGGATAACAATAATAAGTTGTGATGCCAGTTAGACCGGATTACATCTGTCCAGTGGACATGTGTGCAAAATGGACAGCTATGTATGGGGTGAGATTTTTTTGTCAACAGATTGCCCTTTATTTTTTTTCAGGTGAGATTGGGATGTTGATGATGGGTAGTAGGTATATTTGGGGAGGTAGATCGGGTAGGTTAACAGACAAAGCAAACAAGAAGCATACAGATGCAGTATATGACACATGTGGGGGGTAAGCACCTTGATGGGGAGAGGTGCTGAGATATCGGAAGCCCACAAGCCCCCTAGTGGCAACAGTGGGACTGAGGTCCCCACCCATGCGCAGTCACCACTGCACCTTAACAACCCCGAAGGTGGCTATGCTGGGGGCTGAGTCGCAGTGCCAGACTGTTTCTTTAATAATGACACACGGTCCTCAAGTTGGCATAGAAGATCACCAATCTGTTGGTTGATCTTTCTATGCACCACAGCCCCGACCTGGCAATGGGTGACAGGTGCCTGTCCATGCCCACTCCCAGGGGGGCAAGCCAGATCCCGTGAGTCAGTTCCACCCAAAGGTGGTGCAGGACCAACAGACAGGGAAGTCCCGTGTTGGGCCCCAGACATGCTGGTGCCCGGTGCCACAGCCAGCTGAGGTGGGACAGGTGGGTCTGCTGGGACCTGCCTTCCCAAGTGTGCTATAGTGTTTAGATTTCATCATCATTTGTGGGTTAGTAATAGTCAACACATTCCAGGGTTAGGTATAACAGCATGCATAGATATTCCCATTAACTCAGACACCTGATTCGGAACAGTTGCATAGCCAACAGAACACATGCATATATGGGACCACAGTGGTAATAAGAACAGCATGCAGGTTTCATTGATGGCACCATTCCACCAGTGTTGGAATAATTCAATATAGCACATGTATGGGAACCATCAAAATATTTATCAAACAACTGGACATTATCAGAACATAGTTGTCATTACATACCGGTTGGAGTGGGTATGTTGATTATTGTTGGAGATATGGTGTGAGGGGGGGGGGGGTGGAGAGAAAGATGTCAATTAGCAGCTATTATATTGCTGTAGTCCACATTACTTTCCTAGTCAGTGCTGTTATCTGTGCCTTACAAGTCTTACTATACTATTTTATAGCCTTAGTTTGGACAGTGATATGGCTGTCATTATCATTACACGTGAACTGTTTTTACCTGCAGTATAAACCTATTACCTAGTGTACCTGTGGAGGGAATGTTTGTTAACACTAATTGTTTGTACACATACTCCTGGATTCCGGGTTGTTGTTTTGTACATAGCTATCCAACTCTTTCTGCACAGACTCTGGCCATGTGTTGACCATATGCTGGTGTGCCGGGACATATCTAGAATATTGCCCTCTTCCACCTTTAGTGACCCGACACACACATATACATGCTTTCCTACAGTTATATTATGTAGCACAGTGTGGGTGACAGTGACCAGTGATACTTTATTATTCAGAAAAACTGCAACACTCACAATTCCCTACAATACCAGAGTGAACCATACCAGTACAGGTTATAATGGTCTGTATTTCTCAGCACAGTGTTCGTATCTGACG
The DNA here is from genome assembly GCF_019279795.1 of Protopterus annectens. Taxonomy (NCBI): domain Eukaryota; kingdom Metazoa; phylum Chordata; order Ceratodontiformes; family Protopteridae; genus Protopterus; species Protopterus annectens. The sequence continues at coordinate 1,187,728,185 of NC_056728.1, forward strand.
TACCTGTGGGAGCAATGTTTGTTATCACTACCTGACTGTTGCCACACAAGTTTCCAGATTACACATTAGTATTATGCACATACATCTCACTCTCTTACTGTACACTCTCTGGTCACAGCTTGACAACAAGGGAGTGTAGATAGGACATACATGAAATATTACTCTCCTAACATTTTCGGGGGTTGCTACAGTGACAGGTGTGTTCTCATGATGTTTGACAATCACTTGTATTCCCTGTTTGCTGGCTAAACATCTGGGATCATCCCACATACTTACTAGGGGGACAGGGGGACAGGCAGAAGATATGGGCACATATAATGGACATTCTGGCCTCATTTGTACAGTTGTGGGGTATGAATATGTATGCAGCCTAATTGCACTCCCAGGATTCAGACCATGACTGTGTCTGTTACAACTTAAACACTGTCCATCACAGTTGTGTCTGCTATATAGATAGTGCTGTGTATCTCCTATCTGCTTTCTGTCTTATTAATCCCCTGTGCTTTTGCATTCTGACCTTGTATTACAACACTCATATACAGGTTTCCTAGACAGTTATATGTTGCTGGACAGTGTGGGTGACAGTAATGTGTAATACCTTATTATTCAGAGCAACTGCATATCATTCTTGTATTTCTGGGTACAGTGCTGGTATCTGACAGACCTGTGGGAGGAATGTTTATTAGCACTACCTGAATATTCTCACACACAATACCAGATTCCACATTACTATTATGCACATACATCTCACTCTGTTACTGTACACACTCTGACCACAGCTTGACAAGTTTGGGTGTAAATGGGACATACGTGGCTTCTTAGTCACATAAGGTATTGGGGAGTTGCTAGTGTGCCAGCTTTGTTCTCATAGCTGTGTGTCAATCAGTTGTATTTCCTGTTTGCTGACTATACGTCTGGGATTGTCCCACTAATTTCCCAGGGCGATAGGTTGATAGGCAACAGATATGGGCCACTTTACTAGACATTCTGGACATATCTGTACAGTTATGGGGTATGATTCTGTATGCAGACTACTACCACTGGCAGGATTCGAACCCTGGCTGTGTGTCTTAAAACAAAAAATGACATCTCAGTTGCATGTGCTATTCGTTTCTTGTTATTTGCATTTTCCCTCTTTACTGTCTATGTGTCTTTCACTTGTACTAAATGGCCTCTGGGGATTACACCTGCCATATACAGGCATTCTTACACATTCAATTTATGATGCACAGTTTGGGTAACAGTGCTTAATACTACAGTACTATAACATGATTGCATATCTACATTACCATATGATACCAGGATATACACATGCAGTCCAACAGTTAGACCTGTTTTGTCAGGCTATTACACTTTTATTGACTTACAAAGAATATGATACTCTTCCTGCCATATTCTCTAGTGTATGCAGTACTTGCCTTGAACACTACAGGTTTTATACTAGCAATTAATTTACTATTATTTTTATTTTTATTTCCTGTGACAGTAAATGCATGAGTATTACTGACTTGCCTCATGTCAACCTAGCCAGTCAACTGATGTGGGCCTCCTGGTTCGTGGCCCACTCCATTGAAGCTGTGGGGGACATAAGAGGAATATTTAGCCATACCTATCCATGATATACCTGAGCTGGCAATTATTACACACATACTGGGGTGATACTTACACACAACTAGAACATCCCCTGCCATTCTAGCCTCCAGGAGCCACTCCTTCAAGAGTTCCCCATTATGCCACTTCAGGTCGGGATAGTGGTGCATGACCTGCTCGCCAGTTCGAGGTATGCCAGTGGCACTGATGAGGTCATGGGCGAGATGGTCCCAGGCCTCTGTCTTATATTGGGAGCCCTGGTACTGGCCCGGCAGCAGTCTCTGAGCATGGTCTTTAACTAGGAGTCCTGCCATGACCTTGGACTCCTGGAAGCACCAGTGCTGCACCCGTAAGTGCACACCTTCTCCCCTTACTGCCATAGTGCGTGCAAGGGGAAGCTACAACCAGTTATGAGATGTATTCCGCCTCTTGGGTTTAAGTAGGTTCAATTTCCCGCACTTTTCCGTGATTAGCCGGTTTTGAATGGGCTAAGCTATGGGAAAACCTGCTTAACAAAGGTTGGCATTGTTTAAAGGGGTATAATACTGGGTACATTGAGTTAGCTGGCCTACACATTGCTTATACCTCCTAAGATGGCCTGTGCAATGCTTAGCATTGCTTACATTAGACTTTGCATTGAATTTTTATTCATTACATCTTATATATCTGCCTGGTATCCATGATTAATGTGTACGCACACTCTATGGGGTCCTTGTGTTTTATTGGGGACTTCAACAGTCTATTACAATTACATCTCACTTCTGGGCTTATTGCTGTACTCCAGTTCACATATTTATGTTATCTAGTGGGTTATGGAATATATGACTGTATACTGATTCCTGTCACAGGTTCAGTTTGGTTTTACTATAGTGAGGACTTGTTTGCTGATACCTCATTCTTCTGTACTTCTGTGATGGCTTGGTGGTTAACTACTGTGACTATGGTGTATAAATATTACTCATAACGTGCATTGCCATGGAAAATGGTGCAGTGGGACTCGAACCGGGAATGCCTGCTCGTAAGGTGAATGCTTTGCCCAATACACTCGTGCTACGCTGCTTCCTTTGCATATATCTTCCTTGTTATCCTCTTCAGCCATTTAAGCTGTATTAACCATAGCTAAGCGATGGACACACTTGTGCACCTATGGTTAGCTTTAATCGAATTTAAAAAAAATATTAAGGGTTTCTTCATTTTATTTATGTATACTGTTGCTGTTGCACACAAGGGGGACTGTTGGTGGGGATATGCGGTCACCTGTGAGCAGTCTCGCTCATTTCATACCCCTTTCTGCTGTTCTTCTTTGCGGGGGCGTGTTTATTCTGAGAGCTCTGCTCTCAGACACACACCCTGCACTCTTACACACTCCATCTAATCGTGGGAGCTCAGGCAGCACGCCTCATTATTATGCATGGTGCACTGCCGTCCTGCTCCTAAATGGCTGCCTCCATGCAGGACTAAGCTAGTCCTGCACAGAGAAATAATAAATCTGGGGGTATGTAGTCTACGGCATCCCCCTCAACTAGGTGTGTGACTGATTGCTTCTGTGAATCCAGGTAAGGTGAGTGGGTCAGATTTCTGTCAAAGACAGGGACTGCAGCTAGGCAAGAAAAGAAGGGGCATGCCTTGCAGAAATAAAACCTGAGGTGCAACACAAGCGTACATATCCAATACAACAGAACATTTCAGTTTGCCTGTGACCAGAGTAAAGGATCTGTGAGCAAGAAAATTCATTTAGTAGATACTCAGCCTCCCATAGGAAGCTCATTGGCAAGCCCCCCCCCCACCTTAATCTATCCCTTGTCTAGTAATGTCAACACTCCAACTAATAGAGAACCATTACTCATAATAGATAAGCAAGAATAACATGGAAAACTGCTAATATACAAATAAAACAATAAGAAAACTGTTTAAAAAATGACCTGCATTATGCTTAACTATTAAGAAATCCTGTAATCACATAATATCCTACAGATTCATGGTCAGATACTGACATTGTTCTCTGAGCATGTATGATCTCACCATGCAGTAAGAAAGTAAGCAAGTTGAAGCACCTTACAAGTGAAGTAATCCTTCCTCTGCAAAAAAATGAGTTTTTTTAGAAGATATTAGTGAACAGTTACATTTTTTATACAATTTAAATCATAAAAAGAAATAATTGCATTTGTTTTCAAGCATAAATTACTATTACCCTGTAATGTAATAGCTTCTTTTTAAACTAATTGATTGATTGATTTATTGATTTTATTTAAAAGTTTGTTTGTTTGTTTATTGTCTTTGTTTAGTGGGAGGTTTATCCATTTTTGGCAGAGGCAACAGGAGGAAAGCTCCAGTTGGGAACACAACAAATATAACAAGCATGTGTAATCTCTAGTCAGTATCAAATATAGAGCAACATTTAATAATTTAGAAGCTGAGGTGTTTATACAGAAACTGAATCAGTAAAGACATTACACACAGCATATATACTGCTTCAGTCAAGAAAGTACAAACAGTATTCATATAATCAGGCTGATTTACACAAACATTTGCAAGTTTTAGAAATAGCATGGTAACATATTTACATTGTATACAGATATAAAGTGACATTTGTTTTACTTCCATAGGATATTGTATGTAGTGTTACAGATAATGAAATTGTTCATTTGGGTGCCAGTCCCAACTAATGGCATCATTAGCCAAGATTTTCTGCTAATAGAGGAGCAGTAATTATGTAGGTAGTTCTGATGATTTGCAGAATATTACAAATTTCAAATTATCCTTGAGCTAAGAATTGAAGACTTGGAGGGTCTCAGTTTGTCTAATGACCAATGGATATTATTCCACATCTACTATTTTGACACAGTACATGGAGTTACCATGCACATTGTATGATTTTTCACTTTTGATAAGTCATTGGTCACTTGATGTATGGTTTCTAGGTGCAGTATAGCAGTATATTACATGGGAGAGGTATAGTATAGTACTTTGTGTGCATTTTATAGTTGAAAGAAAGGAAAAACATGTGACGTCAAACCCAAATTTAGTGATGTGCAGTGGTGGCATCGAATTTTTAAGTTTGTGACATACTTGTCAATTTTGCAGGAGTTTGGATAGTTCAGTTTCTGAGAGTGTACAAGCTGAAGCACCCCAACAGGCAGAGTAACCCCCCCCCCAAAAAAAAGTGTGTTTTTGAGTAGCTCTTCGTTATTTCTGTCAATCAACAATTAACATTTTTACAAAATGTAAATATAATTGCAGCAACAGTGATGCTCCTTTATAGCCTCTAGTCAAATATCTCCACACTTCTTGGGCATTTATCAATAAACTTTTCCTTATTTAAGAGAGTATATCATTAAACCATCCTATGACCTTCCTTATTTTTCACACACAATGTATCTGGAATGAAAGATGGACAAAACAATATTTTAATTATTCACAGCAATCAACTCTGTTCATTTCCAAAAAATTCTCTTGGGCACCCATCGTCCTTTGTACCATAACAGACCACCATCTATAAGCTTCCCCTCTGTTTTTTTTCTTGTTTCTCATAACTGTGATCCTAGCTTCTGTTTCAAAACCTCAGTTAACAAACAAGCAGCCATGAATGTTAAACTGCTCAGTGACAGCTTTGTGCTGAAATCTCTCCTTAGACTTCACAGTTCTCTCCTGTCTTCTATATATCCTCATCTTATTCATGCTGTACTGCTTAAACTGGCATCTTTAACTCATACGTGTTCAATTATTCAATGGCTTAGCTGACTTTAAACTTATTATTACTCAGAGTGACATGCATTACCATATCCAAACAGAACATCTAAGTCATGTGTAACCTACTTTACATTTGCATTAGCTTTTATACTCAGCTACTTCACCAGAATTCATCACATCTATATTTTGCCCAGAACATAATAGCCTTGTCTATGTATCAGGCTAATCGATATTTCTTAAACCTGTCATATACTTATCTCGTGTAGCCAAATAAAGCATAGTCAACATGAATGGCATCAATCTTAGACAGCTCACAACTTGCAAAAAAAGAAGAAAGAAAAAACTGACGCAGATCAACACCAGTGAGGATATTTCTATAGCAGGAATGCATTAATATAACTGCTTTTGCCAGGATCAGAACTTCTCACAATTTCATCTTTCTGTTCACAGTCATATCAACAGTATTCACATTTGCAAGTAAGTTATATTTACACACCTCTCCAGTAACTGCCATGTCTCAGCTTTGATCAAGACATCATCTTGTCTTTCCAATATACCCAAAGATAAAGATTAGTCTAGTTTAACTGTTATTACTCCAAATCTTAAAATGTCTAACATGGCCTCTCTTGCAGTCAACTAATACATGGTCAGCATGCCTGGTATAAAACTAATTTCTTGCAGCATTCATGTTTTTTTTTTTGTCAAACACATTTTTGAAAATTCTGGGTCCACTCTGTGTGACTGAAGTCAAAGATGAAAGAAGGTGCACAATATCCATGCCAAAGAAAAGTACCTGAACACATGCAGAATAGTGATAGATGCAGTTCCAGATATGTATAATGATTATTGAGTCCTGTGATGTGACAATGAATACAATATTATGGTTAGGTGTTGGTAATATCTAACAATGAAATAAGTAATCACAGGCTATGTAGCATATTTACTCAAGACAGCAAAGTAATGGAATTGTTAACATATTTAACAGTAAAATAAAGAAATGGCCATCTTGCTGACAGTTTCTTGTTCTGATGACAGAAAGCCATCATGGGCTGAATATAAACATAGTAGGATATGCAAGATAAACAAATATGATTGCAAAGACATGCACATGTCTATGAGGTAAGAAGAAATTTCAAACATTATCATAATATGGCAGTTATAAAATATTCACTGTCTGCAAGCAACTTCATCATAGCAAGAGATAACTTTCGAGTTAGACAATAATTGCAGCAGTTGTTTTGCCTGAGATTATTGCTAAATGACAAGGCAAATATATATATATATATATATATATATATATATATATATATATATATATATATATATGTATATATATTTAGAGAGAGAGAGAGAAATACTAAGAATCCCCATTACCCGATACTACCTGGATGTATGATCCATGGTTTGGAGACTAAGTAAAGAACTGTGAGTCATGTTTATGTGAAATTCAGATATTGATAAAGAAAATGCATCTCTGGAGCACCATTTTCATTCAGGTTTCAATCTATATTTTATACCTCAAGGTATCACTCAGTCTATAGGATAAGAGCTTCTGTAGAATCATTACAGTTACTGCCATCAGTAAAAGCCAATATGTTTCTGCAAGACTGACCACATGGTGAGTGATGTGTGCAAAACCACCAGTAAAATGTATTGTTTTAATTTATGTTCTACTCAACTTATGGAAGGGAGATTTAGACAACTTAAGTGTACGATGGTTTTATCTATATTAAGTTTAAAACCTTTAACTTTTATAATATAAGATAAAACCTTTAACTTCTGTCTGTTCACAAATGTATCAAATCTGCTGGGTATTGTCTGCACTCATATAATTTGCTAAGGCCTGGAACTCCTTATTTCTATCCATCAGGTCAATACCCTACCTCCAATACTTTAAAACCATTCTGAAGGACTTGCCAAAAGTTGGCTCTCTTTGTGCTCATCACCAGGATAAACTATACCCCTAAATGTGTACAAATACCTATTCATATCTTACACCTCCTTACTCTCCCTTCTACACTGACTTCCTTACTTCTATCAATTTCTCTCCCCTCGCTTTCTCTCTAAATATACATTAAGCCTGCTTTTCTCTCACTTTTATATTGCAAACCCTGTTGGTATTATACTAAATTACCTTTAATTTCTCTATAAACTGGCTAAAATCTCTCTAACTATTAAATTATTGTCAAATAACTTGCATTTATTCTTAACCCATATTATGTCTAATTTGGTGTAATTATTTAAACTGTATTTCTTTTTTTTTGTGTTATTTTTATATTCTTCAAATGTTTTGTAATAATTTACAGCATTTTCCTGGGCCTCCACTGAAAATGAGCTCCTTCCCAGTTGGACTTTCCTGGCAATCGAATGTCAATAAATAAATAACCAATGAAACCTCTGAGAGCATCTGGTTTGTTAACATTTGAAAACCACATTTCTGTAATCATCAGGACATCATAGTCCTCTCCTGTTACCATTGATTCCAAAGCTATTAATTTATTCTTAGGTATCTTGCATTAGTAATAAAGGACTTTAACCATTCTTTATTCTTACTTATCCTACAATTATCCTCTTTCCTTGTAAAAAGATTTGCTTTAATCATCTTTGCTTCCATACTTAAGATGAATATGTTTCCTAAGTGACTCAAGTGAATTTTATCACTTGCAAAATACTTATCTGTAGTAACCATTTCTTCCCATAATGCATTATTTTCAATGATGAATTCAGGTAATGATATCTGTTTATGTCTGTGCATTTTAACTTGTTTCTCCTTAATGTATTCAGTTAAATGAGCCAAATATACAGCCTGATGCATGCAGCTCATCTCCTTCTATTCAGACTGCTTCCTTGTATCTAATATAGGACCTTATCTTAATCAATGCTTCTTACATCTTATTCATTATAGTATCTTCAGTATGCTGTACAAGCTATTAATATATGTTGCTGCACGTATCCCAAATATAAGGGACTCATTACGAGAGTGGTCATTCTTTTTAAGACTTTAATAATTCAATTGGGGGGTTTTTTGCATGAACTTAGTAAATACTCAAGTAGTTTTGCTGTCACATTTGTTTGTTTGCTTGTTTTTTTAAGATAGGATTTCTTGCATTTCAGTCAATCAATTTACCATTGTCTATGTTCCCCTTCATGTAATCTGCTAAGAATTGCAACTATCGCACCTCAGCACTATAAAGCAAAAGTAGCTGTCTTGACAATGTAGCTATACATGTCCCAGTCACTTTCTGATCTTTCTTAATTTTAGTATTTGACAAGATTAACAATTAGCTAACTAACCATACTGCAATAACCACTCAATGATCTTCTGTACCTTCTGTCTTTGCAAAATAGCATGCACTACAAAATTATGCTAGTCTCAATTTAAATGTTTTTTTCCAGTATATTTTAACTTGTGTCTGCTTAGTTTATTCATTTAATACAACCAATCAAACAGTCTGATACATGCAGCTCCCCTCCTTCACCTACCCCTCACTCATTAATTTGCCTGCCAGGCCTCAATTTCAAGTAGGCCATTATCTCTCCCACCCTATCTGTTAACATTTACTCTCTAATACCTGCTGCACAATTAAATGTCTTGGCCCAACAATTCTCAAAAAAAAAATCACTGTCTTGTTTACTTCAAATTCACTCGAGCACCCTTAAAGTACTTGGTTGCTATATGCAAAGCTGATGCCTGTGACTTGAGCTGGAAGTTAAATATGACTGCTGAATCCTTAAATCAATTCATAAAAACTGTAGCATGAATGTCAGCATCATCTAGGCCACCATTTGATATGGTTTGCCTCAATAAAATGAATTGGTTTAATTCCTTCTTGGGATGCTGCAGACATTGTAAAGCATGGTTTTATTTATTTATTAATATAAGCAATAAGATAGATAGGAAAATTAGTAGTGTTTCAGTTTATGTGAAGTGCAAGCTCTTTTCATCTATTATTTTAATAATAATATGCATGAAATTATTTATGCTGGGAAACCTTTCTATGGAAATAATTATTGTGGAATAAATAGGAATTTTACATATGGAACTAAAGTGACTAAAAGAACCATGAGTATTTCAGACTTGTGGCGGACTTTTTTTTTTAAAACTTTATGAATCATTTAATAAAGATTTTTTTTTTCTGGCAATGACACATACTTGTGGTAATAAAACCAGTCCTTGGTGGACATCTAAATTAGAAAAAGAAAAGCATGAAGAAAAGGCACAGTTGGTGCCTTATAAAAGGATTCATAGTGATTATTGTAAAACAAAATGTCAGACAGGAAAGTTAAAGTACTGGAAACTCAACATATACTAGGCATAGTTATCAGTATAAACTGACTGAAAATGCAACTGTCAATAATGAAAGCATTATTTTTATTTGGGAGCCTTTAAGAAGTACAATCAGTCTAATACTGATAGAGTAAATGAGGTTTGGCAACAAACCAAGTTGTCCTGGGACATCTTCAAGAGGGGTTAGAGTGATATATTAGTGGGAGATTAGTTGGGTTGGGGAGGTGAAAGGGTTAAATGGGGGGAGGGATGATTGGGAGATAGTGAGATGGGGGGACCTTAAGAGGTTTAGACAAGTGTAGCTGGGTAAGCAGTCATATTTTGGCGTGAACTTGCTAAGGCAACCTTACATCCCAGACGACCTTGCGGTATTATGGGAGAGCAGGTAGGCCTTGGATAAGGATGGGGCATGGTGAGTGAAGGATTTTTTTTCTTCCCCCCGTGGCCTGGTAGGATGGGGGTGTAATTGGAGGGATGTGGGTTGGTGGTTCAGTTTTAGTTATTTGTTAATGGAAGGGTCTGTGAGGAAGTTGCAGCTTCTATGAGGCATTTTGTTGAGTGGCCTCAAGCATTAGTTGGCTTGGAGTTTAGTGCTTTATAGTTGGGCACATGTAGCTTCTATTTGGGGTTTTTGTCTCTGTATGGACGTTTTCGATTGTGTGACACTGGTAAGGAAGTTTGTCAGTCACATTGATGGCAGTGGGCAGTAAAAAGTCAGTTTGGGGTGAGGATCACTTTTTCACCTGCAGAGGCATGTCTGGGGCTGAGAAATGCCCTCTGGTGTTGCCCTTGGCATGATAGCCCAAGCTAGGGGCGGGCTTTGCTGCCCAGATTTCTCAGAGTGTCCAGATTTGTTTTGTCTCTTTATTCCTGCAGTACATTAGTGCATCCGTTTAGTGCATATGTTTAAAACATAAATAAATAAATAAAGCTTGTTTAGCATCCCTCGCGGCTGTGCAGGTCTGGTGGTAAACAAGCCCATGAAGCTTAGTCAGGGCATTAATTTGGGCAGTAAGTGTATGTCTGGTATAGTTACAACTTCATTGCTGTTTTTTCCTCTTTAATGTACCGTGATTATAATGGCTGTTACGTTAGCAGTCCATTGCGACGCATGTGTGGTTTGGGGCAACTGTTATGGGGAAGAGTTAGTATTTGCTAAATCCACACTACTTTTAGCTAACAGGTTGAGGAAAGTGTTAACTAATTATATGGCAATAGAAAGTCCTTTCTCTGAGAACAATGCCCCAGTTTGTTTAGAGTCTCCCTTAAACAAAGCGGTGCAGCTCAAATTGTCAGTGTTGTTGGGCTTTACCCTTTTTAATAGCACAGCCTTCACAGGAGGGGAAGAGAGGTTGGAAGGACTGGGCCTCTTGGCTGTACAGAGTTTTGTCCACATAAATTGGGCCTTCATTCAGAGCTCTTGCCATCACAAAAAAAAAAAAAAAACTTGGATGGGTTCATTGTGGAGGAGGTATGGAAACAGCAACCGCAATGGGGGATGTCAATTTTGAACAGATACAGAACACAGAACTCCACGATTCTGAATGTATATTGGCTATTTCATCTGTCCTAGTGTGAGTAATCTTGCTTGAGAAAACAAGATGACAGTGCATACAATTTTGTGAGTGTTCCTATATTTCTAAATACCCGACTTCCAGTTTTCAGAGTCGGGCTCTGCTCATTTTGGGTGCAGTACGGGCATTGCTTTCAGTATTGTGTGCAGCTGGGGATGTGAGGAATCATGGTCTGCAGTTTTTTTCGCATTTGTTGAGCAAACTTACTCTTTCTGTTGTTGCTGAACATTTGATGTGCATGGTTGGTGGTTCAGGGCCACATTCAGCTGTTGGATTCTTGTAGTTGGGGGTGAATGTTTGATGAGAGAGTTGCAATCTAGTCTCAAGTTCTTGTCCTTTCTGAGCTTTGGCCTCGTGTTTGTGTTTGAGATTATGGGCCCAGGTGGGGAAAGCGTGTGGGGGTGGTCATTGACTGGGCATAAGAATAACTTGGTTCATTTAGATATTTCATATTTTGGTAGTCCAGGCATAATGTTTGCTTCCTCCGCAAAATATTAGGTTTTGCAGCAAATCAAAGAAAATGGTGGAGGAAGGCATATACACCCACATCATATATTAAAGCTGTCCAACCCTGCAAAACATTTATAGGAGCATTATGTATTTCTGTAAAACTACAACACTGCATAGCAGCTCTCATTCCCCTGCAGTGTTGGTAAAGTGGGATATTTACAAACCGGGGGGGGGGGGGAGGAAGGGGGAGATACTAGCAGCTAATACCCCCTTGCTTGATAGCCATATTGGTGTGAATCACATTGATAATATAGTAATAGGTGGGGACAACATCAAACACACCTATAAGGATTTTAGTATCTACAATTTTAGTGATACGAGTTTGACTATACCACATTTTTCCCTTTTAAGTAAAGGGTTAAAATACATACCAATGGTTAAAGGGGACTATACACGAACCATTCTTGACATAAAATTGTTTATAAGAAAAATTAATTTAGAAATATTAGGTTCAAGGGCCGGATTGAAAAAAGAAAAAGGAAAGGAGACGGCTTTAGTTAGAAAATCTACTTACAACCTCCCGTTACTACCACAACTTAAAAATTTTGAGAATGTTTTGATAGATGGGGTTAGGAAAAAGTATAATAAAGTCTGGTGTAATCATAACCTAACCACGGAAGAAAAAGTTGTATTAAATGAATTAAGTGGAGACAAGCTGGTTAGGGTTATGAAACCAGACAAGGGAGGGGGGATAGTTATCATGGATAAAATGATTTATGATGGCAAGATGAACACTATTTTGAGGAATGAGAAAATATATTCTGCGGTATCCTTTAATGAGATCAATGTAGCTCATAAACAAATGGACAATTTGTTACAGGATTTGCTGGTTGAGGAAGTTATTGACATGAAAACATTTAAGTATTTAGAAGTGAAAAAACCAAGAATAGCTACAATATTCGGAATTCCCAAAATCCATAAAAATATGGGAGATCCCCCCCTTAGGCCTATAGTTTCGGCAGAAGGCTCCAAGACTGTACCTCTAGCTAAGTTTGTTGATTATAAAACCAAACATATTTGGGTTAATAGTCAAACTATTCTTAAAGATTCTTGGGACTTTCTGAGTCAGTTGAAGCCTGAAATGTATAGAGAAGACATGTTTTTGTTACCATTGACATTATTGATTTATTTAGTTGTATCCCCTATCGAGAAGGGATAGAAATGTTTGAGGAGAGTGTTTTTGAAGATAAAACTCTCAGTCAAAGGGACAAAATAGCCTGTGTAGCATTTATGGACTTAGTGTTAAAATTCAACTTCATTACTTTTGAAGGAGAATACTTCCAGCAAAAATCTGGGGTTTCTATGGGAGCGGCATGCGCCCCTACGTATGCCAATATTGTTTTATTAAAATGGGAGGAAAAGTTTATTATTAATTCGGACTATAAGAAATATTGGCTAATTTACCACAGGTTTTTGGACGACATTGTGATTTTTTGGGTAGGGGGACACAAAAAACTTTTGGATTTTATGGAATATATGAGTGGAACCACAAATTTCTTAAAATTTACCTATTCTATTAGTAGTGAAGTACTAAAATACTTGGATGTCGAAGTATACAAAAGACATGGGAAGTTTGAGACTAAAGTATATAGAAAAGAAACATATGTTAACTCCTTTTTACACTACAACAGTGCCCACCCCTTACATAGTAAAAGAAACATTGTCAAGGGGCAATTTGTAAGGGGGTCAAGAATGACCACTTGGGATGGGGACTTTGAACTGGAATGTAAGATACTGGAAAAGATGTTCTTAGAGCGTGGATACCCTGAACAATTTGTGGTAACATCAGGGAAGACGTGGAAAGAGGCAGAATGGATAGATTTAAACCCATTATAGGGAGAGGAACTAATACTGAAGGAGAAAATTCCAACTTGGGGTTGAATAGGAATAAGAATAGTAATAATCAGCAAACATATACAAGAAGTTTAGTGGTGGAATATAATGCTTCTAACCAAAGGATGAAGGATTTTATGAGTATAGAATGGAACAAATTTTCTACTCTGACGGACATGGAAGAAGTCACAAATATGCAGCCAAAAATAGTTTATAAAAATTTTCAAAATTTAAAGAATATGTTAGAGAAGAAAGTATGTAGTAAAAACAAAGGTAATAGGAACAAGGTGGGAACATACAAGTGTGGCAGGTGCCAGCAGTGTCCATATATCATTAACAAAGGGGAAGTTTACATTGAGAGTAGAAAAAGATGGTTGAGCAGTAAGGGTTTTTATAATTGTGAAAGTAAAGGTGTTGTATACCTGGTTATATGTCAGAAATGTCAATCTTTCTATGTGGGGAAGACCGAGAGACATTTGAAGAGAAGGATATATGAGCATACATATGACATTACAAAAGGGAAACACACAAATGCACTTTTCAAACATTCTACTCATTGTACTGAATTTAAATATGTATTTTTTGTACTGGATCAGATTAAACCAGACACAAGAGGTGGCCTGTGGGAAGAAATTTTAGAAAGTAAGGAACTATGGTGGCAGGGCAACCTCGACGCAGGTAATAAACCTGGAATGAATGAGTTTATAACAATTTCCCCACTTCTCAAACTGAGAGCCAACAATATTTAAATAAACTCAATGTAATTATGCATATGGACACTAGATGGGGCAAGACATACAAGAAATATAGGTAAAGAAGATACTTGCCAAATAAACATTATAATTTAATTGTTCTATTGACATTTGAATACACCTGAGTTTTAAGGTTGGGACTATTTTAACATGAAATGAAATGAAAAGTTTTTTTAAAAACAAAACACTATTTATTTATTTATGTAATATTTATATAAAGTATATTTTAAAAGTGGGTTGAATTGTTGATAAATGCATTATAGGGTAATGGTGATTTAATGCACAAGGCACTTTCAGAGATGGGCATTCATATTCATGAGAAGTATAATGGGATTCGTTAATTTGATTTTAAAGTTGGGATTTTATTGGGTTCATGAATAAAATTATCACTCTGTTATCCTGTGGAGTACCTGGTTTATAACATTTTGAAGGAGTTAATGCCTTGGTCCTGGGCATTCTACATATTTCTTACGAGTGACTTGAGAACTGCCACTTGTCTTTAGTATATTTACAGACCATATGTCAGAAGCAGTATTGCAGACGTATTTCAATCCTTTGTTCAAAAAAACAAACAAACAAAAAAAAAACAGTGGTTTCTTCCATATGCACAGAAAGTTGTTGATGCTTGTGAGGGTTTGGCACGCTTTGGAGCTGATATGATCACCTCTGCTCCATTTACTTAATGGGCAGAGGCTTTGATGGTTCTTCCGAGTTTTTCTGGAGTGTGGTTTTGGGAGTGAGAAATGGAGGGTTGAGTATGGCAGATGTTTTCTGTGTGGGGGAGGCATTGCAGTTGTTGCAGTCAAAGGTGTGAGATTCTTGACACAGGGACTTTGTGAGAGAGGCTGGGATGGTGCATGGCAGAGTGATTTCAAATGCTATAAAAAAGTGGCTAATGAGTGGCAGTTGCTGTTTTGAAATATTGGACATGGTACTGTTGGAGGTTGACAAGAAGAAGTTGAGGTATGGCTTGCTGCTCTTCACCTGATTGCTGTGGCCAGGGCCTGCACAGTTGGTCAGCTTGAATGGGTCATGTGGTGCTTAGAGACTACTCCAGGGTTGATCCTGGTAGGGTGTGCAAGTGCCTGATGCATTTATCTTGAGGGAAAGTGAACATTGCAGTCGGGATGGGCAATGGGGTCAGTGGTTTATGGCATGGCTGATGGTATTAGTAGTGGCCACTCTATGAATGCGTGGAGTGTCTTTAGCCTGTGGGGGGGGTCTCCTTGGACAAGTAGTGGGGTTTTAGTTGTCATACCATTCAGAAAATACCTTTTAACACAAATATTGTAATCTGGTCTGTTTTTCTGTTTCTGGGAGCAGTTTGGGTAAGTTACAGCTATCACTGGGTCTTTAATGGACTGTCGAGTACCTGCGCTCAGAGGGTCATGTCATTCCGGGAAGGGGTGGGCATTATTGGATGTTGGGGGATTTACACTGATGTAACACCGGTTATTTGGTTATCTTCATTTAGTAGTAAAGAGTAATAGCTTAGAATCTGTCCCTATATTAAGCTGGCCAGTGGTTACTTACAGCTGGGTTTACAACTTTGCCTTGGCGAAATTGGGGGGAGGACGGGCACGTATTTTCCTGCTATGTTGCAGTGGGTGGACATTTCTGCCCTGAAGTGCAGAGGGAATGGTATCTAGTTCATTTATGCCTTCTTAAACTTTGGGTTTTCTAGGCAGGGGTTTTCATATCTGCAAGATAATTTACAGAGACTTTAAAGGGGGGGGTCATACTGATAATGTCTGTCACATAGACATGCTAAAGTTGAAAAGGCAAGGTGATTAATTTGTTTTTCTATTGCAGGTTGTGGAGGTTTGGAATTTGAGTGGGTATTGGTTGGTGACCTGAAGGACATGGATTCAAAAGGTGTTGGAAGCTTTTTCAATAGTGTCCCGGTCATGGTGTGGGGTGCAATGCCATCATAAGATGGGTGGGCACTGAGTGAGCAGTGGTCAGTGCACTTCTGACATGACTTTGAAAGGTAATGGATTCTGCCTGTATGGACTTTGTTAGTTGGAGTTGTGCACAATAGGGTTGCAGAGGGTGGTACGGTGGTGTCAAAGTAATGCAGGGCTGGGCTGTGTATGGTAAGTTGGGTGTGCAGGTGGTGTACAGCTACAACAATCATAGGAGCATAGAAAACAATGAGGTTAATGGTTTAGAGTTTGTTGTAGGTTTGCAGAGTACATTTTCTTATTTCCGTATACGGTTCCTTCTATCCGTCAAGGGATATGATCCTGGGAGTGAATTTATAGTCATTCATACAGCTTGGTAAAGGGATAGGTAGATGAGGTTTGCTTGTCATTTCAAATGTGGCTTTTGGAGAGTTATGCGTTAGGAAGGTAGCTGTCAATCTGTTTATAGGGGTTGCTTGGGTAGGGGTTAATTACTGTGTAACTTAATATTGTGTGGCTTTTTATTAATTTACTAGGGATAGGCCTTGGGCCAGATGAATAGGGTGGGTCATGGGCATATGGCAGAAAGCATAGGCAGACCACAAGGGGGGTGGTTTCCAGTATGGTAAGGCAGGGTGAATGGAGCATATTGTAGTCACAGGTAATGCTACTTTGACTACAATGAGTCATGTCAGATTTGCTGTAGTTGGGGTTGTGTGGGGGTACATGCATAGTTACTTCTGGAAGGGTTACAATTGTGCCAGAGATTGTTTATGGGGAGGGTGGGATCTCCACAAAGGGGTTGGAGTCACAATAGTCATAACACCATATGAAGTTAATAGGCAAATGGATCCAGAGCTTTTACAAGCCAACCAAGTTCAGCCGTGCTTTCAGACAGGTGGAACCTTTGAGGTGGCTACTTACCCATTTAGTTTTTTAAATGGTGTTTGTGGAGGGCCTGTGATGTGTCCCATTGGACAGGAAGTTGTCTGATCTTAAGGTGCTAACATTGGGGTGAATTACTAAGTAGTACCCTGGTCAAAAACAAGGGAATGGCATCTACTACTGGTGTATGGCTTATTAACAGTTTCAATGGGGAAGGTAAGCAGGCTATATTCTAAAAAAAAAAAAAAAAAAAAAAAGGGGGGGGGGTGCCCTAACCCATACTTCGGGTAGTGTTGAAGGAAAATGGCGGTGGGTCCCCTTGATAGCATTTAAGATTAAGATATTTTGGTTTATGGCAGTGCATTAACAGTTTCTTTTCTTTTACAGGTCAACAAAGGATGAGCGTATACTGGACATTGTGCCCATAGTGGGAAGGATGGGTAGTGCGGTTGGTGTGGAGAGGCACATCAGTTGGTGACCTGAAGGTGATGCATGTTGTTTGGCTGGAGTGATTACTTGGTTCAGGATTGTACACAGTGATGGACATTTCAGTTGGTCAGGGAGGATTTAGTGTCAAATTTTGTGTTTTCATGGGGGACAGGGTTATGTTAATTTACTGAATTTTGGATGGTGGCCTGATTGGCATTTGGTAATGACTGTATTGGGGGTTTAAGGTTGGGAATGCAGAGTACTTCATTGCTGGGATTGCAGGAACTAGGTTAAGTGATTTGGGTTGCCGTTTCTTGGATGTTTTGAAGTTAGTAGTTGGGTGGTTTGGGGATTACAAATGTTTTCTTGTTTTGGAATAGTGGGTATGATGGTGATATAACTAGGTGGCTGATTCACTAAGAAAGTAAAATCAATTTGGTGATTACTCTGGGTTCTAATGTACTTTACAGATGATGGGTACACCGAATGATGTTTGTCTTAACCCTTCCCTTTATGGGAGGAGGTTTGTGAAAGTTTGGGTAGAAGGGAGGGGGAACAACCTGGTCAAGTTGGTTGGTGGAGAAGAGAGACAGGCTTGCCCTCTTCTGTTCCCCCTCTAGTGTCTGGGTTCATTTCAAGGATTTGGGGAAAGGAAAATGAGCAGCTGAAGGAAGCTTGCTGAATAGATAAGCAAGCTGAGGTAAGGATGCTGCTTATATGGTGGAAGGTAATTCAATGAATAGTGTAGGAAGTGAGGTGGGACACTGCTTCATAAGTAAAGTAAGTGAGTACAGCTATGGATGCTGCTTGCTGGGTGAATGGGATATGAAGTGAGCATTGGATGCTGCTTCATAGGTAAAGTAAGCGAGTGCAGGTATGGACGGTGCTTGCTGGGTGAATGGGATATGAAGTGAGCATTGGACGCTGCTTCATAAGTAAAGTAAGTGGGTACAGCTATGGATGCTGCTTGCTGGGTGAATGGGATATGAAGTGAGCATTGGATGCTGCTTCATAAGTAAAGTAAGTGAGTAAAAGTATGGACGCTGCTTGCTGGGATGCAGTGAGTAGGTACGCTGCCCTGATTAACGTTACAAGGATGTTTATGCTATGTTTAGAACCAACTATATTGTGTCTAGTTGTAATTAATAAGTTTGATCATCAAAGCTATGTTATGGAAGTTTTAATAAAAGTCGGCAAATGTCATTTGCTGTGATGTGTTTATTGTAGGGGACCAGGACAACAAAGGTTAATTTAATGGAACCAAAACTGTTGACTAATTTATTTGTGGATAAATTTGCATGAGAAAAACTTGCTTTGTAACCTGATATGTCCTTAGAAGCTTGCTTTAGTGTAGAAATATGTTCAATTGTCTCAATAGAATCCACACAGACAATTTTAGTCATAAAACCTACTACTGCACCTGGAGCAGGTAGGCTTAATGTTTTTTTTTTTCTTGTCAAAGATTGTTGGTTACCTATCTCATTATTTGCAGTACCTATATTAGAATTGACTTAGCTGTTAGTTATGTTTCATCACTGTGTAGAGAGGTACTTCTGATTCCTATATTTAAGGAGGGCATCCCCACATCGATTGATAATTATCATCCAGTAAGGTTGACTTGAATAATCGGGAAATAGTTTGAGCATATCATTAGTGACTACCCCATTGAACATATATATATGCAGGTATTGACTTCTGTAAGCATAGTTTTATGGCGTTGTTTTTGCTTAACAAACCTTATTATTTTTCTTATGTGGTTTGAGCAGCTGTGGACCAAAGACTAAAGATAGATGTGGCATACTTGAACTTTGCAAGGTATTTTATTTCATGCCACATGATAAACTTTTATGTATTATGTTGGTATTATAAGATGGACTGGCAATTGTTTAGATAGTAGAACAGGCAAGGTAAAAAAAATGCAATGTTTTGTCTGAAAAAAAAATCTGGAAGTTGATGTTCCCCAGGGCTAGGTCTTTGGACCAAAATTGTTTATTTTATTTATGCCAGATTTTATAAAGAATGATAAAATGTGATGTAGTAAATTTGCAAGTGAAACAATGGTTGGATCGGTAGTATGTAATATAGATGATCAGTATAGGCTTAGGTTTCCAACTTTTTTGGGGTGCTCTAGAGATCTTGGTAAAATATGGATCTGTGGAATATGATGCAAATAAATTAAATGCAATCTACTTTGTTAAGGATAATCCACACTAGCCCTACATATGACATTTGTATTATATAACAGCATTTTGAAAGATGTGCCAAATCTCAGGGATCTCGGGCTTGTCATTTACAAAGATTTCACATCTGAAGCAAATGTGAGGGCCATTGTAAGGAAATGCTATATGACAAAGATATTCTAATAAACACTCGCTAACTGGAGTAAAAACATGTTACTTCCACTTTATAAAACAGTTGTTAGAGCCCTCGTTGAATTCTGTGCAGTTGCTTATTTGAATAAGTGAGACCAGACCAGCTTAAAAGATAAGTAGTTTACCAAACACGACTGGTTATGTTGTAGCTGTACTCTTCAAGTTATAGATTAAAGGAGGTGATTTAGTTTCTATTTAAAAGTGTGCACATAATTCCACATTTTCAGCTGATATGGGCATTGAAATCAGAAATCATTTTACTGAAATGTGCAATAACAGAGAATTTATGGGTGTCCCGATGGTACTAATAGAATAAAAAATGTTATATCTTATTGTAGACCCGGATGAAGGTGGAATGTTCATCCACTCAGAATTAGAATGACAGATATCTTAATGTCTCTTAAGACAGACCTTGATAATTGCTACTATGGAAATAGGGTAAGTGATAATTCCTTAATAGGTGGCAAGCTTATAGAAGACATTTCTTAAGGCTATAAGCTTGTACTTTGCAAAAACTGAAGGAATGAAACGTTACAAATGATGCATCTTAAAATACCAGGTTGTGCTTACTGATTTTTTTTTTAAATAGGCTGGCAACACTGTGCATCAGACATAGACAGCCACGTAACAATGTACAAAGAGCAGGACACAGTTATAATCACTTGCACAGGTGGATAAGGAAGAGCACGCTTCCATGTATTTCACAGAGAAGTGTGTGAGTGTGAGTACTGATGTGTATAAAAAGAAAAACTGCTTTTGTGAGAAGTGCTAGAACCTATATGGAAAATTAATGTCAAGAAGTTCTAGTGTCTGTAGATGTACTAAAGGCTGTTTTGTTGTTTGTGGTGGTGCTTGTGTGTGTGTGTGTGTGTGTGTGTATGTGTGTGTGTGTGTGTGTGTGTGTGTGTGTGTGTGTGTCTGAAGGTACACATACTCTACAGTTGGTGCAACACTGCAGCTCGGCCTACTGGATATGTCCAGGTTATGCATGAAAGAAGGTTCAGCTTTCTATGGACTCCCTCAGTCATGAGACCTGGCTCTGCTAGAAGTTGTAGTAGCTGTACTATAACTCTGGCTAGATGCTGGTGTGCTGTCTGACTTGAAGTGACATCTTCTAAGGGATGTGCAAGCATGATAATAGCCACTGTCATGGGATACCCTCTCCTGGAAGTTGACACCTCCTTAAGGAATACTGCTTCTGCTGTGATAGTGCTAGCACTGTGGCCATGTTGCTTAATATATGTGGAAGTAAAAGATGACTGGCTATAAGTAAAACTTGATGCCCCTGCAAAATGACTGAAAGACAACACTGCAAGGTTCAGTGTGTGATTCAGTCTATAGAAGAAATTATACATATGGGACATGCATACCCTGGATTAACCTCACTATCTCTGTTGTGGTTGCTGTGGTATTAACCTGTGCCTCCAAGATGGCCCTGTACATACAAATGGTTGCAGCCACTAAAACTCCAGCCTCTGGGGAATGTGGTAACCATACCTCTGGTGAGCACCATTACCAAAATCTGTGTGTGTGTACCTCCCTGCCATCTGTCTACTGAAGGTCTTCATACTTCCCTGATCTATAGTGCCCCCATTAACCTATCTTCATCTTAGATTTATGTGCTTCCTGGGTGTCTGTAGGCACAAAGACCATGTCCATTGTCTGTGTAGGACATGTAGTGGTCACAGTAATCTGTGCCAAACAAACTCTGCTATAGATCCTCCACTATGCCCCAAGATTGGCAATACACCTTTCTAAACATACTGAAAAATATTAAGATACAACCAAACACCCTAATACTGGGTGATTTCAACTACCCTGCAATTAAGTGGGAAAACTACTCATGTACCAACACCTTTGCCCAACAGTTATTGGAATTCATAAATTTCAATGCCTTGGATCAACTAATCCATAGTCCCACTAGGGGTTCCAATATCCTAGACCTGGTCATAACCAACATGGGAAATCGATGCTCCACACCTATGGTCACCCCCTCATCGGTCAGATCTGACCATAAGCTATCACCCTTGACATCCACATCCCTCCCCCACCCTCCAGTAAGAAAACCTCTGTAAAATATTTCTCCAAAGCCAACTTCATGCTACTCAAGTCAGAAGTGACAAACTGCATGATACCCATGCAGACGAGAACTGAAAGTTCGGCTGCTGAATCCTACACTAAGGCACTGTATAAGCACATTCACTCATGCATGAATCATGCCATCCCAAATAGAACCAAGATGCTCTACTCCAAAAAATGGAAGCCAATCTGGTGGTCCCCTCCCATAAACAAACTTTACAACAAAAGGAAAAAACTGTTGCAGAAAAGAGGAAAATTCCAGAATGCAAAAAACTCCCTTACCAGCCTCAGTAAGAAGCTGAGATTCCTCATAAAATCCTCCAAAGCTAGTTACGAAAATAAAATTGCCAAAGATTCCAAAGACAACCACAAGGCATTCTATAGCTATGTCAAGAATCTAAATGGCAATGCTCAGATCTACTATGAGCTACAACAGAATGACATTAAATATACTGATCCCAATGATATTGCCAATATCCTGGCAGATTGATTCAGTGCCAACTTCACCCCTCTGACCCCCTAAAGGACACATCTTAATACTGAAAGATTGCCAAATTCTGGTAATAATGGCCACACAGGTAAAAAAAACACACTCTCCAAAGCTAAGAATACAGCATCCATGGGACCAGACAACATCCTGGGCTGTGTACTACATGAACTACAAAATGAACTGGCACCTCACCTAAGTGTCATGTGTAATCATAGACTCACCTAAGGCTTTGCACCCACTGAGTGGCACACAGCTAAAGTTATCCCACTTCACAAAGGGGGTACACCTTGGATCCTGAGAACTACAACCCAATCAGTCTGACGAGCCTGATCTGCAAGGCTTTGGAACGTATTATCATGGAACTTATAAACAAAAACATTGGCAACCTTCAAACACTTCACCCCAACCAGTTTGGGTTCATGAATGGCTGATCTTGTCTCCTGAAACTGATTGACTTCTTCGAGTCAGTCTCCAGAGCTGTGGACGAGGGTAAGGTGGTCCACCATCCCCCACTCTGGAATCATAGATAAACTTACTAAACTGGGAATTAATCCCTATGTCACTCGATGGGTTGCCAACTGGCTTACTGACAGAACCCACATTGTAAAAGTAGCCGACTCCAACTCCAGCTCCAAACAAGTGTCAAGTGGAGTACCTCAGGTTTCAGTCCTGGGACCGCTCTTGTTTGGCATCTACGTCTCTGAAGTACAGGCCAGAACTAAGTGACTCTGGCTGACAAAGCTCACAGATGACTGCAAACTGGGAGCCATTATTGAATCCCCAAATGATGTGGATATTCTACAAAAGGGCCTTACAGAAACAGATGCTTGGTGCCAGAGCCATGGGCTCAAGCTCAATGCCAAGAAATGTATAGTTATCCCCTTTGGGAAAAAAACATGTACCCATGAATTACCACATAGGTAGCAGTACACTAAACACCAAAAGTGTGATAACAGACTTAGGGACACAGGTGGCAGTAGTCTCACCTTCGATAACCACATCGCCGCAACAGTCAGGAAATCCTTCTATGTGGCACACCTCATCACTAAGGGCTTTTCATCCAGGAAAAAGGAGGAAATTGTTCCACTGTACTCATCCCTCATTAGATCCATTATAGAATACAATAACCCATTTGGTATGTACCTCTCAGGACATCTGCAACAACTGGAAAGGCCACAGAAATACCTCACTAAAAGAATCACAGGCCTAAAGCAAATGCCCTATGCTGACCGTCTAAACAAATTCCAGCTATACTCTGTCACATATTGTCTACTTAGAGGCAATATCTGCTTAACAAACAAGACCATGTCAAACCCAGAATTGTTGGACATGCTACACTTAAAGAAATCCCAATCCTTCAGAGACACATGCTCCAGGGATCTAAATCTTGCCATCACAATGAACAAAACATGCTGGAGGGAAAGGTTCCTGACCCAGAGACTCCCCAGACTCTGGAATAGACTGCCCATACATGTCAAGCAGAGTGCCTCTTTGGCCCTCTTCAAAAGGAACCTTGACAATTGGATGGGAGAGAGGAAATTCACCCTGGGGATCACATCAGCCACCCTGCTAGGACAAGGGTCCAGAGAAGCAAATATTGTGAGAAGAAATACCCAGGGAATTGTTATGGCTAGGCTTGTATAGGCCCTAGGGCTGATAGCCTAGTACCAACCTATGAACTTATGCCCTATGAACACCTTGATTGTGCCAGCTCATCTGTGTCATGCTCCAACATCAGATGGGGACAGTTCCACAATTCTGGTGTCAGATAAAGAAGCACCTCTGAATACACCAAATCAAAAGATATCTAGTGTAAATATGGCCCACCACCACAACTACACATGCAACTGACATATTTACAGATATGAAAATATTATGTTCCTCTCCCTTTTGTGTCAGTGGCCAACATGTTGGTTAATCTGACCTCCCCTTACACTTATCTTCCCTCTGTTTGTTGTATGTCTCCTTCATCATAGTATTTCTCATTGTGTTACCCAACCCCCTGTCAGTCATATTTGTCTTTTCCTGCTACATAATTTATCCATATTACCTTCATCTCAATTCCCTTACTTCCTTCTCTAAGTGTCCTTCTCTTCAAAAAAAGACACTGCCCCACAAAAAGTATATGCTTACTACTCAACCCCTATCCTGTTCATTCCTTATACGATCACCTTCTGTTCTACCCTCTGCTTGCTTTCTCCTTTTCATCTCTGTCCTATACTCCAGTTTCCAACCTTTAATCTGGTCACACCATAAATAAATAAATTTGCAATGAATGTGCCCAAAAAAGGTTTCTAAATCACTTATCTTTTTGTGAACATACTGAACATGATGGGTCAATGTGATCTCTGCCAATGTCTCTGTACAACCAACAAGACAAGGCAGTGTTACTCATATAGCAACAATGAATTACAATCTGTAACATGCCCTACATGTATTGTCCTCAGCTGCCATCTGTTGCACAAATGAGCTGAGGCCCATTGTGCAGCAGTTATCAAATATGAGATGAGGTAAAGCATGTTTCCTTATCATAAATGCTTCCATGAATCAATTTGTCCATATTGTGATTTATAGAGTGTCAGTGCACTGGGTGGGTTTTTATTCCCCTTAGGGCTGCATTTTGTTTCACTTTTCTGCTTCCACTAGGCAAATGTGTAACATCCCAATGCTATTTGTTTCCCTGACACTTTCAGTGTGACTGGCTTTATGGCTCAAGTTGTTAATGCAGTGTTTAGTTGAATATCGCTAAAGGGACTAATGGAATCAAGTGCCCTATTTTCATGAAATGTACATTATAGTACAGGTACACTGATAAAACTGGGACTATATAAGGACTGATGAAGGTCAGTACATCATGATACCTTACCCTATCCCAACCAGGGTTGCCAGGCGTACCTATTTAAGTGGGACTGTCCCAAGATCAGCAACACAATCCTGAGTACTGCACTGCCTGTTAAAATCCTGGTGAAACAGACTCCACTTTGTGATTTTTGATTGGCTCATATGATGGCACATGGGCCAAATATAAATCACAAAGCAGAGCCACTTCCACTCAATGTGAAAGAGTGGGCTGTTCTGCACTGAACAGAAGAGGCTCTGCTGTACAATTTTTGATTGGCTTTTATGCCGGCATATGAGCCAATCAAAAAATCCCAAAGTGGAGCTACTTCTTTTCAATGCAAAACAGTGGGCTGTTCCGCATTGAACAGAAGAGGCTCTGCTGTGTCATTTTTGACTGGCTTATATGCTGGCATACAAGCCAGTCAGAAATTGCAAAGCAGAACCACTTCTGTTCAATAGACGAGGCTCTGCTGTGTGATTTTTGATTGGCTCGTATAACGGCATACCAGCCAATCAAAGGATCCACTCCTGTGTAATGCTGAACAGCATGCACCTATCCTGAGCTTTGCATTTTCTAAGTTCTAGTATTTTTTGATTGATACTATCTGTGTGCATGTGTTATACCTCTCTTATACTGTATCCTGCAAACCTGCTTTGGTTAGCAGTTCCTTCTGGAGTCTTCTGTACATTTGTGTTACTTCTTTTGCCCTAATACCACCTAAAACATTCCTCCTTTGGGTATCCATGCCTTTCTGCCATCCATATGGCATTTTTCTACATATCTGTTGCCATGAGTTACATTAGACTAGGACCATAGCCTTGCAATCTGTGTGTGTGGATCCTTGGTGACTAACCTAGATGCATATGTATGTTCAGTGTCTGCAACAGTTGCCTGTGGGTTGCTCTAACACGATCTTCCCATAGGTCCCTACTATGTCAGTGATAAGGAGCTTCTTGTTATGTTCACTGGCCTAGCTGCATGCATTAATGAGAATGAGCCTTCATGCCCATTGCACCTACATTGTAAATGGCATCGGCTTGACCACCATCATGGACATGGATTTTTTGAATCCTGTGGTATGTTTCCAGAATTCTACTAAAGCTAAATTAAAACAGGTAGAACTGCAACTGTGTTTAGTATTATGTTTTACCAGTTCATGCTGATTTCGTAGATAATATATGCATCAAATAAAGATGGTCAGAAGTGAATGGGTGTATTGGTGTATTAATGTATTATGAAGAAGCTAAATCACATTTAGAACAAAAGAGTAACATTTATTTGCTAATTGTATATCAGCAGGAAATGGTTTATCTAGTACCAAATGTGACAATAGAGGATGCTAAGTGGTTATAAACACACACACACACACACACACACACACACACACACACACACACACACACACACACACACACACACACGCACACACATGCACACACATGCACACACCTGTGCATATGTGTCTACAAAGACATGTATCCACAAACACCCACCAACACATGCAAACAAATATATGCATATACCCATATATACAAACACATACACACATACTTCATTATTAAGAAGCATTTTGAGGAAAAAAGGCTTTACATTAGCATGAATTTTCAGAATGACATGATGTCTGGAACTAAAATGTCTGTCATTATTTAGTGACTGCATTCCTCAATGATTTCTAAGCAACCACAAATTTTATATGATATAGACCAAAATATGAGACAGATTTGGGATAACTGACTTGTATGGGTCACAAGCACCTACATAAATACACAAATACATCCAAAAACTAAGCAAAAGAATGTTTCTAAAATTTGTAACATTTATTCTTGCTCAGGAACCAGTGTATTACACAGCAGCATACAAACCTCACAGCAAGATTCCACAAGACATTATCAATTTGCATTTGAACATTCTTTGCATTTCACACAGTCACAGGATATAACTGAAAATATCAACACAATTAGCTTGATGCATCACATCTTCTGAAGTTTACTTTAAAAAAAAAACAGTTTCTGTAAGTTACGAGCCTAGCAAGCTAGCCCTCCCAGCATCTCTAACAGTCTATTATTTTGTCCATCTGCCAAGTGCCCTGGTGAAGGCACTCTCCTTGTTCTGAGGATCATCCCTCTCCCCATGTTCGCAAATGCTTCTTGTCCTTCATGCATACATGGTGGGATCAAATGCTTTCATTTTCTGCTAGTACAAAAAGCTCCTGCATGAGTTTGAAACTCAAATATTTGTAATTATATAGGCAGTGCAAATCATCAATGTTTTACTAGAAAAGCAACATTTTTGGGGAGGAATAGGTAAAAATTATACAACAAAATCAAACATCTGAGCAGTAGCTTTTATTGAAATCACTTACCGATCATTAGTGTAGTGACTCTCAGTCACTGCACCTTTATAATTTTTATTTTTTTCCTTTTACTTTAAGTACCCAGTAAAAGTTATTTTACAAAATGCAATAAATAAACAGTGTGGTGCAGTAATATGGTGTCTTTTATTCACAAAACTAGAACCTTGTGACTTCCAATAAAGTTGTAGGGTATGTCTTTGAGACAGAGAGACTGCTGGCTAATAAAGCCACAGTGCATGCTCATTTTATTCTGGTATTGCCATCCCTGCTGTAAACTGTAGCTGATGGTCCATGAGCCATACTGGGCAGCTACATTATGTGAGCAAATTGATAACAATGGAAAGAAAAACAAATGTGTTTTCTTTAAAATATGGTAATGTTACTCTTTTACAAAGTTATATTAAAGACTCACAAACATGATATTCTGTGACCATGTTTCTGCATCTCTAACTGTTTTAGGCAATAATTTCCTGTCTATTGAATAGTGCTCTACACCAATATGGGTGTGATAGGCATAACGTATATTTGAAAATGGCATGCAAATCCAGATCATATGCAGATTGTGAGAGAAGTGTGAATGAGTTAATTATTATTGTGATTTAAACAAAAAATAAGTGTGAATGAGTTAATTATTATTTCTGTATGAACAAAATTCAAAACTTGAAGGAGGAACAGGTAACTCATAAAATCCCAGCATTAACCTAGGTAAAGGCTGGTCCTGGCTTATTTAGAATAATCTCAACTTTTTGTCAAAATTTCTAAAAGTCATTTACGTGAAAGATGTAACTGAGCTTGCATTAATAAATTATGCAAGCTAGCATTTGCAAAGCAAGGAATATCTTAGCAATTGTCACTAAAGAGTTTAAATACACAACAATTTATAACTTAATAATTAAAATACTTTTCAGGGGCCTCTGAGTTTCATCATATCACTTCAAGTCCAGGTTATCTTCAAATAAATGGACAAGTGATGCTCATGATACAGACAGTAAAATATATGCTGATAAATGTGTTGCATATAATCAAATTAGAATGGACTTCCCCTTCTATCATTAGACTATAGAAATTTACCTTTTACAAGATGTTGGTTAATCTCCTCCTTCACAATTATTAATGGGGATGACTGACATTCAGACTGCCCATTTATCAGTAATAAAAAGCAAGCTTCAGAATTACTCAGAAAAATGCAGTTAAAACAGGAACATCACAGTTATTTAGAAACATTCAGATAAAACAGAAGTAGCATTATACCACAAGTGTTAGAAGGCATCTTTTCTAATAGGGGGGAAAGTCAGAGTGACACTAGATTATTTTTTTTGGCAGGAATCCCATATACAAGCAACTGCACTGGGTCAACAGCAGAGTCCAGGATATTATAATCGTCAAGGAGAGAACCTGTTGTTATATATAGGAGAAATCGTAGATGTTCCAAAACTGTCAAATTTATATACAAGACTTGAGATACTTGAGATGGCTTAGATGTCTGGGTTTCTTGTGAAACTGACATTTTGTAGTGTGAGAATGGAGACATCAGATTCAACGTCGGAGCTGATAATAGTCCTACAAGAAATGTAGTGAAGGAATTGTATTGTTCTAGCTGTGATATTAAGAGTGGTGATTCCTTTCCTCTCAAAAATAGCTACTAAGCCTGTGCTGATTGCACAGAGTGATAAAGCCCTACATATGGCTGGTGGTGTGTTGACTGAGTAAGCAAGAAGGATGGGCTTTGGGGTGTGAGCTTTGGGCACGCTATTACAGTTTTGATCCCCCTGGTGGTGACAGGAAAAACAACCATAATGTGTCTGAGGGTGGGTGGGGAGTCCTACTGATGTCAGCACCTTGAAGAAAGGAACAGCAGTTCATGGGTGAAATGCATTCACTTTCCACTCTTAGGGTTTTACTGGACATGCACAGCAGTGGGGAAGCAAACAGTAGAAAGCACTTCTTTGATATACTGTCCCAGATGATTTCCAGGTAGATATTATTTGATGGACAGATACTGACTGCTGGGTGAAATATTAGATGGCTTCCTGAGGAATATTACTTTATATTTTGCTGCATATAAATGGAAGTTTGAGCTGCTCACTTAGATCTCCAGATTATAAACTTCATATTGTTGTTCACTTCACAGGTTGTCCAGTGATCTTAACTGATAAAGAAATTGCACTGATAAAAAGAGGATAGCTCTGACTTACAGTTTTGATTTCTATTACATTTAATTTTCTATAATTTAGATAGTCATTAAACCTACGTACTATAATGTTACATTTATAGAATCACTGAGGAACAGTTCTCTTCTACTAACCACTTTTGAAATGCACATGTCAACTACTCCTACCATATTGCTTTTGTTGTGTTCAGAACATATATAGATATATAGCTATAACTCTATATATATATATATATATATATATATATATATATATATATATATATATGGATTCACATCATAATCTTGAAATACTGAAATCTCAAATTTCAGTTTTTCGAGACTATGAAATCGAATCCACGCAACAACGAAACACCAAAACTGCAAAGCCCAAAACTGTGAAATTCAAAACACCTAAAACACAGCACACACCAGACCACACATATACCAAAACACCCACATCACAACATAAACAAACAAAACAACACACATCCACAAACCTACAACACAAATAAGCAGGGGGCTGCACCCCCCAACTTATATATACTAACTCCGAGATCGCACAAACAGTAAACAAAAGCAAACACACACACACACACACACACACACACACACACATATTCTACAGTCCCTCACACACACACATATCACACATATCAGCACACTCACATACACTCAAAATCCCACCCAAAATCCTTACAAAACACTCACTTACCCGATATAACACCTAAATCCACACACCATCCACATACAATCCCGGACATTACATAGTGTAAAGCCATAACCGCAAAAATTTCAGATTTTCAAATTTTTGATTATGCACTTCACTATTTTTTCAAACAACTTTATAGTCTTGAGATACTGACTGAAACATTTCAGTTTTTATATTTATAAATATCTTCTATATATATATATATATATATATATATATATATATATATATATATATATATATATATATATATATATATATATATATATATATATCGTTAGTTAAGACTCTACTGGGTATTCAATATGCTCCGTGTAGGCTTTGCAGTAAGTCTAAATGGAGTTTGCATGCTTGCGTGATGAGCAGCAGTGCTAATCACATATGCACTCTGTGCATTGCACATACATGAGAACAATCAAGGTTTCATGGCCAGCAACAGTTTTGCCTGCCAGGAAACCATGTAAAGCAGCATGAAGCCATATAGGACATGCAGGCAAGTTTTGCTATGGGCAAACTTGCTGTGTGGAATTGCACGGACAGCCAGAGTGATCATCAGGGCTAAAATGAATGCAATGAATGCATTAGTAGCACATTGCAGAAAAGTGTACTCAATGCAATGCATACTACAACACACTTTTGGCATACTGAAATAAAGGATTTGTGGTGATCATCAAGGGTAAATAGAATGCAATATAACTAAACTAGTCTGGGGAAGTGTGCATAATGAAAAGGACAACATACATGAATGATAGGAATGAAGAAGGAGGAAGAGGGCATGTAAAACATGGTAATGTACATGAGATAAGGGCATGTCAATGTACGTACACTCCAAAATGGTATATCATTAATTGCATATCTACATAGCACAGTACATAATGCTGGTTACTACTCCTGTGTAAGAATATTTATACCATCATATATTATAGTGTATTATGTAACTGTCACACAAGCTTACATGATAATGAAGATGATTAGTTGTGACATAAACATCCTGACATGATCACTGGAGAGAACACTTAACAAGGAAGGTATATACAGTAGGGGTATGTGCATATTGTGAAGGTGTGCAAAATGAGCTGCTTGAATATGACTGACATGTCATCACAAGTCTCAACCAATAGTACAAATAGCAACAGGCTCATGGACAACATTATACAAAAGCAGGCACAATCATAGACAATTTTAGAATAATACCAGCATTAATCCGTGACAATGACATCAAATTTGTGATTGTAAGTTATGCATGTTCTGCAAAAATACACGTACAAATGTAATGATTTGACAGTAACATATAAGGGGAATTCAACACACCTGCCTCAAAATCACTTTTTGGAGGTGTTAAAGACAGTGTTACACCTGTAGTTTAACTTAGTGGCAATCATGGTGAGTTGAGAGGTTTGCATGACACATAATCCACAATCTACACCTTCAAGAATGTAAGCCTTGCCATAAATGTTCTCACTGAGCTGTGTATTTACTGGGTGCATCGCAGAAAGATGTATCACACATGCATCTTGCAGAACAACTTGAAGGGAAGCCTGCACTGTCAACTCCTAATGGTGATGCATCAGAAAGAATACTTATGTATGACCAAAAAGATGTGTGAGAGATCACTGTGGCAAAAGTGATATTGTGTATGGCATCCCTGGATTATATAGGTATTGGCCTTATGGATAACAACACTTAAAACAACACACAGGTATGAGTGGATTTCCTACACACAACTGTGTATTGCATGCATCTGCCATATGTAATAGCAATGAATATTGTCTGCAGCATCTGCAACTGAGGTGTAAATTCAGAAGTGATCCATCATAATTAATAGTACAGCACTATGTAATATCATGGCAATGTATCAGTTATGCTCATGCTCATAGGAACTACAGAACTGCAATGTCTAGATTCAATGAAGAAAGAAGCTGTCACTGTGACATTATTCACATTACAAACAATACATGGAGCACAGTTTCAATCAGTACATGTCAAACCTCAAGACTTGTTTCACATGATCACTGGCACCCTAATATTGCCATGGAAAATTTTATACTACCATGAAATCCTGATATGCATGCATATGTGTTTATGCAAACTGTCAATTGGTAATACCAAAATTATGTACATGCATGTCCGTGAGGCTGTGCAATCACACTATAACTGTACCTAGAACAGATATCAACTTCATAGGTTTATAGGTGCATAGGAGAGTACCTAGATAAAGTCTGAAGATCCCATAAAGCCGAGCCATATTTAAAGGGACTTACAAAATTTTCAATACCTATGTAAACAATGTTCATAGAAGGATATGCCTATGTTATGTTATCTAATAGCATCCGCCTCTGTCCATGAAGGATATGGGCACAACACCAGGAGTGCTCTCATAATTAACCATCCATTGATCTATATTGCATTTAAAGAGGGTCAGGAAATGCCTTTGCTTTATGTGAATGGCAAGAATGTTCCAGAGAGTGAGTAGTGTCTGAGAGATGTGTCTGTCTCTCTGACTTGGTTTATTATGTCAGAGGCTAGGGTAAAATCCATGGAAGGAGAAACCCTTGTAAAATTTGCATTAAAGTGTAATATTGCCATCAAGGACAGATTGGACTGTGCTCTGTAGGCCAGACACAGAATGACCCTTAGTAGTCTTTTGTAGATATAATACAGTGATAGAGCTTTTAACTTTCTGCATATGACTTGTTGTTTACACCATGTATCTTCATTGTGCAAAAACTCTGAGGTTGGTCCAACTGTTGCAGATGTATGTTAAGGTACATGCAAAAGGGTACATTGTACTCAATTACTGGTATAATGTGGGCTGAGTACAATGACATTATAATGTCCTTTACTGTGGATGGCCTGCCCATACTTCTGAGTTACGCCACATGCAAGGGATTTATCACCACTGTTGACACATGGTGGTTAACATTCTGATTACTACGTAACTGAGTACCCAGATCACATATCACTGGATGCACTCATAGGGGTCTGCTATCTATACTGTAATTAGCTTGGATATTTGCTTTTCAAAAAGGAATAATTATGCTTTTGTGTTCATGTAGTGTGTTTCCATGGTTCTGGCACAAATCATTTTGTGCTTTAATAGTTTCTGCAGTATATTAATAGTTCATGGATTAAATGATTGCCCATATTTTTCAGCCTTTGTCTTGATATCTGGGAAGTAAATGCTGAACAGGAAAGGGCCTAGTACAGAACCCTGTAGTACAATTCTGGTGAATTGACACGCTTTTACAGTATGTGTCCTCTTGGTGATCCATTCGGTTACCTACCTGGTGACATATGTGTTTATGCCCAGTTGAAACAGTTTCTCTGTAACATCTGACTGTGGAATTGGTGTGAAATGGCTTTATCAGGACTAGTTAGGCAGGTTGCATAGTCTTTCTCTAATCCATGCCCTTGTTGGCCTTCTTAAAGAAGTCAAACAGATTTAGCAAATATAATGTATCCTTAAAGAATCAAAAATGAGTTGTGCATACAGTCAAGAGATTACCTGTGCCCTTTTTGATAAGGTCTATTATGATTCCTTTAATTGCCTGCTGAGGTGAGTCAGGCTTATGGCTCTATATTTCCCTGAGTCAGGTGATGATCCCCTCTTGTTTGGATGCATGACTTTTGTGTGCACCCTTCAGCCAGAACATAACCTGCCTAGTGGCTGTGTTGTAGAGGTCCAACTGTGTCTTCTAGATTAGGTTACAAGTTATTGAAAAGACAATTTGGGATGTTGTCAGGGCCCATTGATGCCATGTTTTTAGGCTTAGAGAGCACACAGATGAGCTGATCTCTTGATAAAGTAAGCTGAGTAATGTTTGCATGTATACTTTGGGTGATGTCCAGTGTGGACAGGAGGGTGAAGTTTGATCCAAATCTGTCACCTAGCAGATTGTTTATTTCCTACAGTTAAGGATGTGTGGTGCCATCCACAAACAGCTCTGCACTTACTTGTGTATTCCCCATATCATTTTGTACCTATTTAAAAAATGATTTGTGACAACACCTCCAAATGCAACCTTGGGTAAACATTACATGCCACACAGTGGAAGTCTTTATACAGTCATACAACTCTACCTATGTCATGTAATTACATCAATTACGCATCATATGCATATATGTTTTTCTCTGTGAAGTTGTGTGTGAGTGCCCTAATACCATATATGGACAGATAATAAATGTGGTGGATGTGGTACTTGCAGAAGTGTTACTGACACAAATGTGAATAGCAACAAAATTGTGTATTCAATAAACTCACAAAGGTTGCAATTGAACCTGAACTGCTTATATGTTTGTGTATATAACAGCATTATAACATATGGACGAAACAAGACATTTGTGACAATGAAATCAGGAAGATTTTATAGTGATCTATGTCACAGAGCATTTAATGATAGTATATATACACATGTAGACATGTGCCGTACTGCAAGTGTCACTGTCATAGTTGAATGAGAACTGATTAGTATGTTGGTATACACTACTACAAAAACACATGCCTTAATAAGGAAGAATATACACAGCATCATCCAATGTCAACAGTTCTCAGGAGGTATATTATTACAGCTGTTACATAAGGAACATGTAATCAAATGGCAGCAGCGGTCATCAATACATTACTTCAAATCATAGGTTGGAATACAGTCTTGTAGGGCTACCATACATCCAAACCTCAACATAGCACATGTGGATGAGAGCAACATTGACATGTGCAATCTTCATAGGGTCATAGCACATTACTAGGCTAACAGCTGATATCACATACACTTTTGGCCATTATAATATAATTTAAACACCAATTTCTATATCTATATGCTAGATGTTAGTAAGGGTATGTGCATATGTATGTATGTGTTTGATTGCATTACATACTGACTCTGTCCATATGTGACTTGTGCACCACCCTATGACAGAATTAGCAATCACACATCCAGTTTTCTGCAGGTGGCTTGCAGAGGGTCATGGAAGGACTCTGCTTCATGATGTATGTATACATCCTTAAGATGATAACATCCTCCAGTCTTCCACAGAAAGGATGTTATGTGGAGACAGTGAAAAATGGGATGTTGGATTCTTGGGGCTAGGTTAAAGGTTCACTGGAGTGGGACTAGAATGAAAAGGGATTCCCAAGATCATACAATGACCATAATACACCACAAAGCACACACACAGCAGTTGATTGAGGTCAGATATGAATATTAAACCTGTGTAGGTATATAAACTGGATTTCATACAATGTAAGACTAGCACCACTACATATGTCTGACTTTAATAATCTCATGGTGCACTTTATAGAAGCTGATAGCATCATTGTATGCTGAGAAGTTGTTTGGCGGAGTGTCTGACATAGATGTACAGTCACATCTTAGTGGAAAATTATCTCCAATGATGAACACACACTCAGGATGACTAAGAGTGAGATTAGAAACCTCACCTTGCTATCTACATAAAACAGTACTTAACAGAAGCACTGCAGCACAAGACTGACTTTTGTAATGCCAGATAACACCTTAACATCATCAGTGTCTGGTGAAAAGATGTTAGTAGGAGTGTCTCACATGCTGTTTTAAAATGGTCTTAAGAATGTGAACTAACTGAATATACCCACAAGTTGACCACAGTGAGACTAGAACCCCTCCCTAGCTATCTACAAAACACAGTACTTCATGCAACCACCACAGCACAAGTCAGACAACACTTTATAGCAGATGACATCATCATTTTTTGTTGAGAAGAAGATGGTAGTAGGAGTGTTCACATGCTTTTCTAAAATGGTCTCTAGAATGTGGGCTAGCTGACCACACACACACACACACACACACACACACACACACACACACACACACACACACACACACACACACACACACACACACACACACACACACACCAGATGAACACAGTGAGACTAGAATTCCTACCTAACTATATATAAAACACAGTATTTAACACTCGTGTTACAGCATAAGTCTTACATTTAAGCTGTTGCAGAACACTTTATAGCTGATTACATCAGGGTATATTTGGAAGAAGATGTCGTAAGGCATGTAGGAAATAGCTGTTAGGCATGTACAACTATAAAATGTTTTGTTCTTTATGAAACAGACTCATGTTCTGACTATGCACAGAGATAAGGTGACTGAGAACCCTACCTAACTAGTTATAGAAATCAGAAGACACAGTACTTAATGCAAGCAGCACAGCACAAGTCTGACTTTTATACAGTTGCAGAATACTTTATAGCAGATGATGTCATCAGTGTATTTTTGGGGGAAGATGTTGGGAGGCCTTTATGAAACGGCTGTGTAGGCATGTATGACTAAAATATTTTGATCTCCATGAGACTTGGTTGGTGACAATAGACTATAGACTCATGCTCTTTTAAATATAAACACACACTTACACATACAGACACACACAGTTTGGTTGTTATAGTAATTGAACCCCTGCTTAACTCTTTTGTTTCCATCTGCAGAACACATTAGTTAATATTTGAGCAACCACAGAAGTCTGTTTTTCCTTGTTATAGTGGTCTTTATAGAAGACAATGTCATCATTCTATGATGCAGGTAATATTTGCTTTTATGACAGTGATGTGCAAATTGTGGACATCGGATTTTCTGTTTTGGTTTCAATGTGCATATATACTTTAAAAGGCAGCTTCTTAAAATATATGCAATAGGCTGTCAGGAATGCATGTTGCAGAACTGAGACATACATGCACCTGTTTCTCAATAAGTTCTGTATGTTACACACTTTCAGTCTCACACACACACACACACACACACACACACACACACACACACACACACACACACACACACACACACACGCAAACACACATTTTGTGGTCAGCACAGATGCAAGTGATGATCTAAATGTGTTCATATTGTGAGGAATTCATATCCACAGTAAGACATTATAAGACAATCTCAATGTATATTATCAGTATATAGATTTAAATAATATACCAATGCAGTTGTGCTATTTATTTTTGTAGTTTAGTTCACATTTGACCTATTACTGACATATCCATTTTCAAGTGCATGGGTACAGTGCACACAATGGTCTGAGAAAACGTGTTCAGTCAGTAACAATTCTCTTCCCTTTGGTTGTGTTTCTACATGGATTTTGATGGGATGAAGAATAACTGGGCAATAAACAGTCATAAATACTAAATACCTCTTTACATAGTACACTGCCAAGCAACTGGTTTGCATGAACTATTGGCAAATTATTTGCACATGCGAGATCACATTTCATGACTGCAACTTGAAACTGAGAAGTAGTTAAGCATATTTGCTATGGGAGAAATAGCTGCCAGATACCATGGTGATATTGTAGTTCATATTGGAAATGTTATGTCATAACTTTTATTACATTAAGAACTGATGATATTCCCTTCCCCATCTGCACAATATTAATGTATGAGCAAATTAAATTCTCTGCTTAAAGGGGAAAATAGTGATATGCTTATTGGTTCACATTCCTTTCTCACAAACAGGGAAGCAGCAAGGAATGACCATTAGCACTTTGGAAACTATTGAGTTCAAGAAATATACCTGCTGCCTAGCTTTACCTGTGGTGGCAGGTGAAAAAGCATTAAGCTCATGATTAGAGCACAGGTAGTACAGGGTTTAAATCTAAATCTATTGATTTTTTACACATGGTGTCAGGATGGCATTACACACGTAAATGTGATGATGCCTGCAAATGTGAGAAGCAATGGATACAGTGAAGAACTCTATAAAAAAGTCAAGTGATTTATGTCAACAGTACACATTTGCATTTGCATGTTTATACATTCAGCAGTCTGAATAACTGTTAGAATAAATGTTTTAAAGTACTCCCTTTAGTCTGCTCTAACTCTATGTTCCATTGGAGCAGTGAGTTTAAGCAGCATTGTGCAGAGATTACCAGACTAGTGCAGCCACTGCCATTGGACATAAAGAGCCATTCACTGTCATTCAGCATTGGTGTCTGATGCCAAACTCCATGCAAATGCAGAGGACAAAAAGTGAAGGTCTTTATTAGGGGGCATTTCTACCATATGTGTGGGATGTGATTCCATTTTTTGACCAGATTAAAAGTGTGAATATGGGGTAGACAGAAAGTAGTGAAATGGGGGGGCAAGCAGGTGGAAGAACAAGGGGAAGCAATATATGAATTTGCAGGAGGGAAATCTTCTTCTTCTTTGAGCTTTTCCCGGTTAGGGGTCACCACAGCAGATCACCTGTCCTCTCATGATTGGCAGTAGAATTTTACAGTGTCAAGTTGCCAGCCCAGCATCCAACCTTCCATGGAAGGCACACACACACACACACACACACACACACACACACACACACACACACACACACACACACACACACACACACACACACACACACACACACACACACACACACACTCATGCTGCCTAGGACCAATTTAGAGTGTCCAGTCCACCTACAGCATGCCTTTGGAATGTGGGAGGAAACTGGAGCACCCGGAGGAAGCCCACACAACCACAGAGAGGACATGCAGACTCTGCACAGAAGGCACGCTAGCCAAGGATCGAACTGCAGAAGCTCTTGCTGTGAGGTGACAATGCTAACCGCTGTACCACCATGGCTGCCCAATGTGCAGGAGTAAAATAAAAAATTATAGCTCTCCACCTCTTCAACAGTGTACTATGAACATGGGTAGAAAACTGGATGAATTTGGACTGTTACCACAACACAGATGGGTGACAACAGTGCAATCATGTTGTATATCTAATTGGACTAAATAAGGGGTGTTAAAAAGACAAGTGTGAAGAGGAGATATATGTATGGGACGATTTTTTTTTTTTTTTTTTTTTTGTGGACAGTTTCCTATTTTTTTTTAGAAGAGAGGAATGTTGGGAAAGGGATGGTGGAATGTCAAGGTCATGTAAGTACAGTAGGTGAGGAAGCAGTGCAGACAAACAGGACAAAAATGTCAGAGACAAGGATGGTGAGGGACACAAAAGGTTGGCTAACACCATGATTGGGTATAAGGAGGGGACATCAAAGACACATGCCCAGCAAGCATGTGGACTGTGAGAATGTAGTCCCCACCCTCAGAACTGTCATCACTATCCTGTTCCTCAGCTTCCTTTTGGATTGCTTGATATTTGGGTTTTCTCTGCATTCCCACAAGCAACTTCTCCAGATGACTGAGGCACATGCCAATGCTAAATTCTAAGACCTCATATACCATTATCTGTCACATACAGTAATTTATTACAATAAAATATATTTTTACTTTTACATTAACTATACTTTTTAAAAATCCAATATAGGACTGAGAATTGTTCCAAATAATCCTTGCAGTATGTATTTATTGCACATATGCTTTTAAAAATAATATGTATTAAGTTAACAATATGGGATGCCAATTTAGTTGAAATTCATATTAACTATTTTTTAGTACGCATTTGTTACTTATGGGATTTGAACCCACAACATCTTAATAATTTATTATACTTGAATCCTACAATCACATTGAGCTAGAGAGTAAAGTATTCACATGTGTTTTTAATGTTGATATGCATGCTTAATTTGCTAATGATGTATAGAAGAGCAATAATTTTAACAAAATAATGTTAATTTGTGTTGCATACATATCCCTTCTCTGAGTCTTTCTAAGTGGTTGACATTGACCTCCCTGTTGGCTGAAATCTCCTGAACAGCTGAAAAATAAATAAGGAGAGAAATAGAGAGAGAAACATTATGCATATTGGTTTTGGCTTTCTACAGCTGTCTATATCTGTTAAAGTACCTTTATCTGTATACGTGGACAACTGTGGGATATCAGCAGTTCTAAACTCATCCAGCCAGTGGTTGAGTTGTTCCTGCTTGAGCCTCTTCAGGTCA
Organism: Protopterus annectens; assembly: GCF_019279795.1. NCBI lineage: Eukaryota > Metazoa > Chordata > Ceratodontiformes > Protopteridae > Protopterus > Protopterus annectens. The sequence goes on from NC_056728.1 coordinate 1,187,768,518, forward strand.
TTGTAATGATGTCTGCATTGCTCTCCAGTATGTGGAATGCCAGTCACACTGGAGGCAGCCTTGGCTAGACAGTTCCAAGCCTCTGATTTAAACTGAGACCCAGTATAGTCCCACTGTAGCAGGCTACAGCTATGGCATTTTAAGAGGAGTGCAATGAATATTCCTGACTCCTCAGTGCCCCCATCTTTAAGCCCTGAATTGGACACCATACTTGTCATTTCTTGCCATGTGTGTACCGGTCTTCCAACAACAGTTAGTTTTTTTCCTGCCAATTCATGATGCTGTACTTTACCATCAGTGCGCAAACCCACACAATCATTCCAAATGCCTTTGCATTATGTTGTGTGCAGAGCAACATTGTCAAACAGAGATGAAGTCAGTTTATGAAATAGGAAGGGTAATGTGACAGCTGGCATTAATTTACGGCTTGTCTGCTGGTATACCTGTTAAATAACTTGTCTTTTAAGACATGAATTGGGGGTTATAAATTTTATGACTTGACATATTTTGCGGAGCTTTGCACACTGATAAAAGTAATTTGTACAATGTTGGATTCAAATGTGTATAAAATAGAAAATACATACTTTTCCACTTTGGTGCCTTTTCTTCATTGCCACAGAAGAAACATTTGTCAGACATGCTCATTAATTATATAAACACATTAAGAAGTGAGTGATGCTGAAATTCAGTAAACCGTGTATGTGTGTGATATGACAAGGCCCTGGTTTATGCATTTTTATGTGTGATACAGGAATAATGTGTGACAATATACTGGAAGTGCATAGACCTCTATTACTTTCAGGAAAGATTTCAGAGTTCAGGGTCAGACCATGCAATACATTATGTTATATTTGTGCTATGCGAGTTATGAAGATGACTATCAGTAAAGAATGAAGTTCATCCCAGGGCAGAAAAGACACTTTTATTTACAGAAACATAACTGTCAGGATGCCTCACATAAATTTCATATATCAACTGCTACACATAGTTATTGTTATGTATAATTATCTTTATATTGTAAACCTTTATCTAAAATGAAGTGGAATAGCATTTATAAAACTTGAAGTGTGCTGGATTAGAACCCTGGCTCATCTGTATTGTAGCAATGTACTTACACCTATTCCCACAGGGAAAGCAAGGGAGCAAGTATAGTTTTTAACACTCATTACTGTCCAGAGTTCTGATGGCCACGCAATGCCGATTACCGTGTTTGCGTTCAGGAAGGTGGAACAAATAATGTATCTTTTTGCAAGTTACACTGTATCTTTTTTGTCAGCAGTTGTTGTGGTTTTGCAGGTTTTGCACGTGTGCTGGCCACTACATAACACCACTTAGCATGTTTGCACAAAGAAAGTTAAAAGAAATAAAGTATCTTTTTTCAAGTTGCAATTTATTTTTTCTGTCTGAAGCCGTAGGGAGTGTTTATGCACATATAAGCAATGTGCTAATGAGACAGGCAAAGGAGAAAATACACTTTCCTTGTAAAAAAAGCGTAATATCATTTATACTTAGAAAAATAATGTAGGACTTCAACCATGGTTTAACTATCCTTTGTCCAATGTGTCTCAATGTCTTTACAAGATGTGTTATACATATAGTTGGGTTACAACTGTAATTTATGCTGTTCCTATTATCCAAGCTGAGATTAAATTTTAAATACTGATGTGTCGGCTAAGCTGTGCACAAATTAATATTACAAAAATGAGCACATGTTACACAATTTTACACAGCTGTGGATTTGAGCTATCATACTAATGAAACTACAAAACATGGTGGGACTGTGTTATCTGTCCTTGCCACAGACTGCTTTGCAGCAAGAAAGCAAATAATGTGCATACAAGCAATTCCCATTTCCTCTACAACAGGACATACACTTGCACATTTTCATTTGCTTGTTCAAGTGTTATTTATTATTTTATTTATTTTATTGCATCTGTTTACCAGGAAAGTCCACTAGGCCTAAAAGAGCCCATTTTCAGTAGAAGCCCGGGAGAAAACACCAGCAAGAACATAGATACAGAACAATATAAACATTAATTGGTACAGAAGTAGAAACAGTGTTACACATAGTAGATATTCAGTGCAATGAATGATCCCACAACCATTTATGAATATCTTTGCACAAATGCAGCACTTCCCTCTGTATTGTATTCATTCTTCCCTTATCTCTGCTGTAATCTCATACATGCAGTCTATGGTGCATTTTGTATCATTCTCCTTTAACTGTATGATAAAAATACATGACAGTGAAAACATTTATCAGCACAGGCAGGAGAGTTTGTCTACTTTTGAACATAAATGATAAATGTGTGCTATTTCGTTCTTTAAAATCTTGCTAAAGTTACTTCAACATGTTATAAGTGTATCCTGAGTGACACAGCCACTGCAGGGAAGGTAGTCTGAATTGCTGTCTTCCTTCTCTCTCCCACTAATCATGCACACTTGCAATGCATTAGCAGCTAATACTGTTCTGGAGCCTACACTATGTTTACATCTGTACATGAAGTCAATGTTTTGGTATTCAGTAATTCTAATTAGTTTACACCTCATTTGAATCTTCACTGTGCACAGAGGCCTGAATCCACATTATAAAAAGGTAACTGTAGCTAGGGAACTTGAAGGTGAGGATGCTTCTGTATTTGGGCAAAACAGAAGATTGCTATTTATTTTTATTTATTTAAAGAAAAGGCTTCTAATTTTACTAAGGTATGCTTTATTTTTCAGTTGTATTCTATATTTTGAAACATGGTACAAAGCAATTTATACATCCAGTGGAAAATGAAACTTTTATCTGTATGCATTTCTCATAGTTCACTGTTGGCATAGGCATTCTTTGCAGGCATTTACATTTCTCAGACAGGTTATTAATTTTCATCACATGTGTTATTGTTAAAATTGCTATTTTACAATATTCCATGTTATTGCAGAGAAATGTAATTCACATATCACTGACACAGGTGTTATGTTTCTGACATGGCCCAGGGCCACCTCCGGGGTAGCAGTGGGCACAGTGAGAGGTCACTGACAAGCATGCATTGAGTTTTCTGTTGTAAATATTTACACATTCTGATAATTGCATTGAATGCATTCATATCAATTTAAATGTGTGGTATTCCTTGGTTTGTACAAACCTTCATTTGTTTGTTGTTTGGGGGGTGGGGAAATCACCTACCAATCGTGCATTAGCACAACAAAAATGTGTTTCAAGCACATTTCTCTTGAAATGTGTAGACATCCTGATATTTCAGTTGAAAAAATGCCTTACTAAAGTGGTAATAATTGGTTTGGACAAACATTGGTTTGTGTATGAGGGGGAGGTGGGACAAACACATAACCTACAATTTTAATAACTGAAATGTGTGCTTCCAGTGCTTAATGTTGACAAATATCTACATAAGCAAGACTTTAGTTAGGTAATATTTATGTGTTGTATACTTCCCTGTTTTATGTCACATAGGATTATGGCACTGAAGTGTACAAATACATGTAAACCCCCTTTCAGTGACTCTGAAAATTATGTGATAGTGCAGCCATTCATGCACCACAGTGCCTTTCTGCTTGAGAAAGGGCGTGTGGATATGCCTACCAGAATGCAGATTTGGAACCAGTTAGTGAATGATGTCAATGCAGTAGGGGGTCACACCAGGACTTATGATTACATGCATCATTTCACTGATATGATTTCATCAGCCTGGAGGAGAGCAGCTCAAGTTGCCCATAAATAGCTGGCTATGGGGGGAGGGCCTGCTATCGAGTTCCCACTAACACCAAATAAAGAGTTCCTGTCCGCTGTCAGATATCCAGAGAACTCAATGTAAACACACACCAACATGTGTTTGATGTCAGTACTAATGTGTCTGAGAAGACAACTGTGTCTCAGGAGCAGCTTCCATGTAAGCTTATATATGGCAAGTTCTATATTTGCTTGTATAGTATAATATACTAACTTGAATAATACGTCATGGTGATTTTTTTTTTTTACCTGTTGATAACTTAGTAGACACATACAACACAGTTGTTGTTTACAGATGAGCTATGAGTGGACATGTCAGCCAAGTTTCAGCTAAAAGTAATCTTACTGGACATGGAAACAATTGTGTATTCACTGTCCCCCTGTGTTATTCCCATTCTGATGTTTAATTGCCTTTCCCTTGGTTCATTTCTTCCAGGACCATCCTCCTTACAAAGTATGGAGTCATCTGCAGTCTGCACATGGTAAGCACAAAATGTGTTTTGGCTTATTGATGACCATTAATCAGATATATGCATTTATCTGTATGTGTGAGGTAGGTATTGCTGTACCATCTTTGATAATGAGACCAGTGTTAGCTTGTTATCATATACATTGTTTGATATTTGGTGTAATATTAATTTCATTCCTGTGTCTGTTGTTTATTATCACAGGTGATCCTAACAGTGGAAGTATAAAACACTTACCACCTGTTGTCAGAGTACAGTAGTCTCTGATGATGCTGGTGGCCAAACAGAGGCACAGTCAGCTAGTGCAGAGATTTAATCTGACACTGAGGATGACATTCAGCCACCCCCTGGATTTCCATCAGACACAGACAATATGACTAAGCATACCTGTTCCACTGAGCCCTCAGATATAGGACAGGCGTAACTTGGTCAGGGTACTATGGTTACTGTGGTTTCAGTGCCGGTTGACTTTGGTCATAGCCAAAGTTTGGGTGAGTTGCCAAGCAAAAGGGTTGGTAAGGATGCTCAGAGAAGGCCTGTTGTCTGCCCTCTGCCTGATGCTAGTGTGTCATTATGTGCCATTTGACATATGTTTAAGGCCGTCATGGAGGGACTGTCATCTTCCACTAGGTCCTCCGAGGGCAAGCTTAGGGTTGTAGATGTGGCACAGTCTGATGTGCATGACCACCTCCATTTTTAATTTCTCCATATCAATTGGGTTTCTAATACCATGACAGGAATGGACCCCATTCCTAAGTCAAAGTACGATTAAAGATCATGAAATTAGTATTGTTTCACTCTTTGATGTCAACCAAAAGTGCTCTTTGCAGCACCTGCAATGTGCCCAGTAAAGACTTGTTCTGTAATTCATACAGAGTTACATGTATTGGTAGCATATCTAAATTTGTGGCTGATGCAATGGATTGTATGAATGACATGATGAAATGGGCAGTGTCAGTTACCAAACATCTGCTGGAAGGGAGACAGCATTAATATGGATGTAGGTCAGAAGCATCATCTGCTGTTAGCCATCATGGCTATGGCTGTTCCCAATCATGCTCCTGTAGTGACAATACTTGTACTGCTCCATCAGTGGTTGATGTATCCACACCCAGATGTGACAGGCCTCAGGGTCATGGACCTGGGAATAATCATGAGGAGAGCTCATCCAGCAGACATTAGTCGTGTTCAGGTAGCAGCAACACATCTGACCATGGGCACGGACTTACCAGTGCAACTCCTGACAGAACCAGTTCTCACAGGCAGAGGACCATGCACAGCTCACGTCTGTCATGCCAGGGTATAGAAAGCTTGGATCTGTTCTTGCAGACACTCACACACACATTTTACTGTGAGTGCCTATACAGACACACACACACACACACACACACACACACACACACACACACACACACACACGTAACAGGTACATGGGTCATTTATGATGCTTGAAGCTCATTCTGCCTCATTAGCTACTTGAAAATTTATCTAAATTTCTGCCTGTCTGTCTTTCTTACTTACACGCAGTCACTACCTTTTGTGTCAGCCTTGGCCTCCTGCACCACCCCCCTCCCCGAACAACACCTTGTGCAAATTATGATAACTGCCTTCTCCTTGATTTATATCTTTTGGATTCAGGGTTACATAAGTCTTTTTTCTGATGCACAAGGTGCATACCTGACTGAGTCCTTAGTATATATGTGTGTTTGTGATGCTCTTTTGAAAATTGTACTGCTTTTTTACAGGTTTTTGTATTGTGTATATCTTTGATGCATGAGGACTATTATTGATAAAGTGCACTCATCTATTGACATAATTCAGTCCTGTGACATACTAATGTCACTGCTGTGAAACTCACCCACCATCTACTTAAGTACATTAGCAAATAACAGTATGAAAGGATCTGTCATTCATTTGTGCTGTTAACCATTTATTTTCCTATTCCAGGTTCAACACTAACCTTGATAGTCTAGCAGTTACAACTGCTGTAATTCAGGGCTGACTCTGTGTGATGCTAGCTGTATACAACCATTCCATGGGTAAGTAAAGGTTGTGAGCATTGCCTTGTATCAAATTTTTTCTATGTATATGAATACAATGGAAGTTATACCCCCTTAGGTGGTGAGCATGTGTGCACTCCATTGCCTCTTGGCTAGAGTAAGGTCATATTGTGCATGTGTGCATCTACCTACACCCACAGTGACTGATGGTTTCCACTTGAGTTCTCACCTGCATGTGGCTGTGGTGACCTTGCCAGTGGTAGTGGGATGTGTGCCCCTTCCCTTGGTGTTCCTGTTGAAGCTGTTTTCCCAGGATAATACTTGGAAATATAGCAAAGACAGTAACATTTTCAACACAAGTATAGGGATTGTAGTGCAGGTACCTCCTGATAAGTCTAGGCACTGGAACCCTGACGTCTGCAGCCCAAACACATGCTCTATGATATTTCTTGTTTGAGCATGTGATTCATTATAGCATTCTTTGGTGTGTGTGTGTGTGTGTGTGTGTGTGTGTGTGTGTGTGTGTGTGTGTGTGTGTGTGTGTGTGTGTGTGTGTGTGTGTGTGTGTGTGTGTGTGTGTGCGTGTGTGCATTATTGATGGGCATCATAAGCCATGGTTCGAGTGCATACCCTGCATCACACTATAAATTACCTTATGGAGTATCCCCTTTAGTAAACATCTTCTATAGCTGAGAGTTGTGGCAGATATGGGAGTCATGGTGATTTCTGGGCTTGCCAGCACCTACATTCAGGATGAATCCCTTAGTGTTACACATGACCTGACAGTTGATGGAGTGGAAGCCCTTTCTTTATATGCACGCCCTTCCCTGTTCCCCAGGTGATGCTTTGATCGCAATGTGTGCACAGTATATGGCACCCAGGACAATGGGGTAGAAATCATGCATAGTTGCAGCTCTGTCTTCAGGGGTACAGGAAATCTGTATGTAGTCACTGGCATGCTGTAACATAGCATTCAGGAATTGATGTAGGATCCTTGATGCTGATGCCTGTGACACACCCAGCATATCCCCTGTCAGTCTCTGGAAGGTTCCCATAGCTAATATTCTAAGTGCTACACATACTTTAGCCTCCACAAGTATTGGTTCCCCTCTGTTTCCCCTTGTTCTCAGTTGAGAACAGCAGAGGCCGCAGAGTTCCTGAAGTGTATCTCTATCCACCCTGTATTACTCTACTATTTCCATGTCATGCAGACCATGAAAAGTTAAATGGGGTCTAAACACCCTCCTTCTTCTTGACCAAGATCTGTTAGCAGCCACGGCGGCAACAGCATAGACTTGGGCCTATTACACATCAACATGGAGAAAACAGCAGCAGCCCCTAATATTCTTACTGTGCAGAGTAGTTTCCATGGCTGCAGTCCAATAGGTTTTGGAATTTGAGGCCAAAACCTGTACTGAGTGAATGTGATTGCTTTATATCTTGTTGAATAGCTCCTCCATTTTGAATTATTTGATTAGCATATAGTTCAGCTGCTTATGCTGTAATTAGCATGCCACGATGTTTATTGAGTTTGAGTGGGTCTACATTACATGTAGAGCCACTTACTGAATGCAAATCAGCACACTAGCAAGCAGTGTAGACTTTATTGAATCTAGCCCTGCATCTGTGGCCTTTCCATGACTAAATGCTAAGCTGTATTGTTAGGTAAAATGCCTCACCTGGTATGTTCTTTTAGTTGTAGAAAAACTCTTTTTCAACAGTTCTGCAAAAAAACTTACTAGAGTACTAAAATTCATGCTAATTCAACAAAATAAAACTACTTCTCTTTTAAAAACCTGAGGGAGAATTTTAGCATCAAGCGAAACAGTTTGTAGTACTAAGCAGATATTCCAGTTCTTGAACTTTTATCCAACATTCTAAAATAAAAAAAATCATTCATTGTCTCAACTTTTGAATACATTGTATTCACAAGCAATATGGCAATTAAAAATATTTTAAATAAAAAATAATATTTCTCAGACGTATCCATGGGTATTCTTGAGAAATGTTGGAGAGAGTAGGAATCTACCATGAACCAAAAAAGAAAAAAATTAGTAATATTGATAGAAACTAATCATACAAAAAAAAACCTGACAGGGAATTTCTTGGAGAATTGATGGATTTTGTTAAGTATTTCAGTTTTCTGAATAAAGAATTAATTTATTGTGGGGAGGGTGGTCTAGGATCTGACTGAGCTCCAGCAACAATAGGGTTTTAGATTATCTGCACCACATTTTGTAGCGTTTTCAACACTTTTATGTACTTGTCATTATTAGAATTCTGAAGAGAATTTCAGCTAGGTCAGTCAGTCATTTTCATCTACAAACTACCTTCATACTCAACAGTTATAGCCATTTTACTAACTGAAAAATTCATATTTTAGTAAGTACATCAGTAAGTGAAATATAGCAATAAACCACTTAGAAATGGCCTCAAAAGTAGTGCTAATGCTAATTTCCAGCAAAATCTCAACAGGTTTCATTGAATGCAACTCAAAATAATTTACTTCAGCAAATGACAAAGTACAACTCAATGACTATTCAGCTCTTGCAATAAAAACACAAGTAAAACATAAATTACGAATTTCTGTATAGTCCTGCTGTTTTCCTGTTTTAAAAGTTCTGTCTCACATAGATTACATTGTTATTATAAAGTCCTGTCCTTTAAGCTGAGCTCCTGATATAGTGTTCTTCATTTATTTTTTCTTTATGACAATCGTAGTGTCCTTACTTATAGTCAGGCAAGGGAAAATCAAGCAGGAAGTTCCTTTCCTCTTGTAACAGGAATACTTCCGGCATTTAGCTAAAGCTCCTGTATCCAGTCTGGACTTCACTTAAAATTGCAGGAGTCACTCACTCAGCATTTGTGAACTCCTTTTCCTTCAAGCTTAACTTGCAGCTCAAATATTCATAGAATCCATCACTTGGCTCAGAATTATATATTTTTTCAAGTTTCTTATCCAGTTCACTTCAGCTCAACACTGAGTTCCCTATTGACTATCCTCAGTCTTACTTTTTTAACTTTTGGGTATGGGTCCCTCATTAGGGAAAAACAAATTGGAAAGACACTTTCTTTTCTCTTACCCGACCAAGACATCCAGCTCTTAAAAGAAGCAACTCTAGCCTTCCTGTGCTTTGGTTAGCACGGCAGATTGCACTTAGCACTCAGACGTTCCTTTTCTTCCTTTTTAAATTCACTGCTCAAAAGTCCATTAACTCCATCTTAGGACCGATGTATCTCTTCATTTCAAGAGTTTCAAACTCAGCTCACTTCATTTTAACAAAAGTGAATTCAAACCGAATATCATTTTCAATATATTTTAACTTGAGAGTATGGGTGTCTCAATAAGGGAAAACAAAAAAATGAGACAATAGATGGATATTATGCTTGATTATTAGAATGCTTTAAACAACAATTAAAAAATGCATGTTTAAAGGTTGCATTGCCCTATCAGTAGCTTTTATTATAAAGCATATGATAGATCACCGAACAAGCAGGCTGCAAGCCTTACTTGAGTATGCTAGACATGCTGAAAGACACTTTAATAGTAAAAAGAAAAAAAAGAGGCACAAGTCTTCACTGCTGAAGACGGAGCTGAAGTATTTGTATTACAGTCAGGTAAAGGGCATCTAGCTAGGGACTGTAAACAAAATAAGAAAGCAATGACAGAAGATAAAGGAGATGAGGACTGACTATATGATAGTAATAACAATCAAAAATCATCAGGAAAGGTTAATAAACAAAAAGAAAATGTAAATGTAGTAGAGGGAATAGAGGAAATACAAACAGATGTAGAGGATGAAAATGGAAATGAAATTTTAGATTTAGCATTGTTGAGCCTGGAGCTCTACCTAGCAGATACAAAACCAGAAGTGACACTTCTGGTGGAGAAGGAAAGTCAAATTCCTGTGTGACTCAGGGCATCACGGACTTTGATACACCCCTCCAAGTTACCAGAACATTCTGAATCACCTGATTATATATTAGTAAAAGCAGCAAATGGACAACTATACAGGGAACCACTCTCCCATAATATAGCAATAACTGACCCTGTTTCAGGTATGACTCAGAAAAATAAAATTGTAGTTTCTGCAAAATGTCCAGTAAACTTACTGGGAAGAGACCTTATGCAGATATTTGGCATAGCAGTAGTTCCTACCATGCAGGGTATGGAGGCACAAAGACAAATGGATGCTTTTTTGTGGTGTGATCGGAGGGTAAAGCCTATTATTGGTACAGCCAGGACCTAGTTACTGGTCAGGGCAGTAACCAAAGAACTGATGAACGTAGCCATCAGTAAGGTACCCTCCCTTGACACTGATCAGCAGCATTTGTTACATTGTACTCTATATATACTACTGTAAGCACACCGGGACCTGATAAGGAATATGAACAAAAATTGTTCAAAAAATCCTGCTAACAGATTAATATTACGAACTTTATATTGGGATACTGAGGGAAACAGTGTAGTAAGCTGTTCATTACCTCAGGAATTCATGAAATTGTATAAGTCCAATAGACTGCCACATGTCAGCTTGACAAAAAACAAAAGTGTTAAATGGGCAGACTTAGAAAAAAGGTAACAAGATGGGAAAACAGACTGATTTAGAACTGTCAGGACAAGGAATACAAAAACAAAAACTGAATTGGTTGACACAGACACATACAGCTGTACACTTGCAATCTAGTGAGGACAGCTGATTAGCATTTTTATTAAAAGAAAAAGAAAAGGCCTTGTGTAAAATTCCAACAACTCTGTGGTCAGCAGGCAAGTTAGATGTAGGGCTTATACAAACAGCAGGACCAGTTACAATTACCCCAAAGTCAGCTTTTAGACCACAGAAAAGACAATACCTTTTGAGAAAGATGCAGAAGTAGGAATTAAGCCTATAATAACAGCATTACTCAAAAAAGGAGTACTGGTAGAATCTCCTGATTCACCATGTGATACACCCCTATTTCCTGTTAAAAAAGCAAACGGGGAATGGTGGATGGTACAAGATTTACAAGCTGTAAATAATGCAGTAATACCTAGAGCACCTACGGTGCCAGACCCACATACTTTGTTGAATGGTTTACACCCACAACAGAAGTATTTCTCTGTGGTAGATATTAGCAATGCTTTCGTTTCAATACCTATACATCCTGATAGTCAATATTGGTTTGCATTTACATTTCAGGGTAAAAGGTATACATATACTCGACTACCACAGGGATATTGTAAGAGCCCAACAATATTTGCGCAAGAAATGGCTAGCAACCTGGCAGGATTTACCCCACCGAGGTAGTCAAATTCTACTTTATGTAGATGACATCTTGTTAGCAGCCCCACCCAGCAGCAGTGCAGGGCGGATACAGTAGCATTATTAAATTTTTAGCAATACAAGGACACAAAGTAAACAAAAGTAAGTTACAACTTTGGAGAAAACAAGTTAGATACTTGGGATATGTAATATCCAATGAAGGTAGAATACTAGATGAAGGGAAAAAAAAAAGCAGCAATTTTGCAAGCACCCAAACCAACAACTAAGAAAGAAATAATGTCTTTCTTAGGTACAACTAATTTTTGTTGGAGCTGGGTACCACATTATGCTTTGGAATCTGCTCCACTGACTGATTTGATATATAAGACACCAATGGCAGTACAAGATATTTTACAATGGACAACAAAAGCAAAAATGGCTTTCTGTAGGTTAAAGCAGTTAATAGCTTCTTCATTAGTTTTAGGACTTCCAAATTATCACAAACGGTTCTTTCAGGCCGTAGATTGTAAGCAAGGGTACATGACAGCAGTATTAAAGCAACAACATGGGGATAAGCAATGCCCCATAGTTTACTATTCATCACAGTTAGACCCAGTGGTGCAATCTTTGCCTCACTGTGTACAAGCAGTAGTTGCAGCTGCAATGGTAGTACAGGCTTTAGCCTCAGTGGTGTTATTCCACCCTCTCACATTAAAAATGCCTCATGCAGTTGCAATAATTCTGCTACAAGAAAAAGTTGCATACCTTTCTCCTGCTAGACATCTTTCATGTATGACCATACTGCTGAGTCAACCTCATATGAACAGTTAGCTTTACCTAGACAAGATCTTACAAATATGCCCTTGAATGATGCTGAGGTGACATATTACGTGGATGGCTCATGCAGAAGGGGTCCTACAGGAAAAAATCTGGTGGGGTATGCAGTAGTTACAGACACTGAAATTTTAAAAGCACAAACTTTGCCACACAACTTGTATGCTCAAGCAGCAGAACTGGTAGCTTTGACAAGAGCATGTACTTTAGCAGAAGGCAAGAAAGTAAACATATATACTGATAGTCAGTATGCTTTTTCTACAGTACATGTATTTGCACAACAATGAAAAAATAGAGGAATGATTACATCCAGTGGAAAACCTATTAATCATGCGCAATTTATTTTTGAGCTATTAAAATCTATTCAGTTACCTACCAAAGTAGCTATTTGTAAATGTGTAACTCATACAAAGCAGGATAAAATTTCAAAAGGTAATGCACGAGCTGATGCAGCTGCAAAGCAAGCAGCCTCAGACTCAGAAACTTTATTTTTAAATGAGAAATTACAACCCTCTGAGATTTTAGATTTAGACATGTTAAAAACAATGCAGATGCTTACTACAAAAGCAGAAAAACAAAAATGGGTAAAACGAGGTGCAATTCTTGAAAATGAACTGTACATTTCCAAAGAGAAAAAAAAAACAATATTGCTGTCTAATTTATTTAAATATGCAGCTTTGTTGAGCCATGGGCAGAGCCATGTCTCAACAGGGGGGATGGTACAGTTAGTAAATAGAATATTCCAAACATATGGATGCATAAATTATACAACAAAATTTTTGTGCAGCTTGTCATATCTGTAACAAGCACCATGCACAAGGAGCATTTAAAAACAAGCAAGGAAGTTTTCCTATACCACCATACCCATTCCACACTATTTGTATGGATTTATTAAAATTAAATAAATGTAAAGGGTTTAACTCCATCTAAAATGTTTTTTGGGAGAGCATATTATGTGCCTCAGTGGAAAGCTCTCATGCCTGCAGAGCAGGAGGCTGACAGTTCATTAGCTAATTATATAAATAAACTGTTAATGAATAAATCTGTTTTGCAGTTTAACTCTTTTTCAGATAAAAGAACTTTCAACTTGATAAGAACTTTGTGACTGATACACAAGGGCAAAATGGCCAAGAGTAAAGCAAACAGAAAAGCAGAGCAACCCCAGAACTATTGCATAATTATTTTGTTAGCTGTGCATTTGTTGACTATAAGTGTGACAATTTTTCTCTTATTGTGGTTTTTTCCTGCACTCAACCACACAAGTGAAAGTGAAAAGACGTGGTGAACTGTCTATAGACTGGCATCCAAATTCTAACACATACTTGGCCATGAAACGTGTGTATGCAGAGACTATGAACATTTCAAATTGCTGGGTTTGTACAGCTATACCAACAGCATATGGAGGACTGTTAAGTCCGCTGTCCCTCTGGGGATAAATAAGACTTGGGAAAATTTGCTTTTTGATACAGGAACTGTGAGATCACAGGACAAAATAGCTTTATTTTTACCTGTCACACAAAAAGGAGTTGTATGTTTCTACAAAAATGATACCCTCCAGATGGGCTGGAGTAATTGTAATATAACAATGTCTTATAAATGTTACATTAAAGTCAGAAGTGGGGTTACTGTTTGTAATAGTTCAATGAAAACTACATTAAATGCAGTACGTGACAATCCAGTCTTAACTAAACAATTGTCTATTAAAGATAGGAAAATGTTTCATGCAGGGATAACCCGTATTAGTACCAAAGTAATGATTTTATTTGTGGGAAAAAAGCATATAAATGGTTACCTGAGAATTGGTCCGGCAGTTGTTTTTTGGGTTATCTGGTTCCAGCAATAAGACATACTGCAGAATTACCTTTGGGTAAGATGCAAAATGTAAGGGAAACAGCTCGAAAATCTGAAGGTCCAGTTAAGAAACCTGTGAGTCCAGTTGGGAAGATCGAAGCTGGTTGGAAAGACCATAATTCAGTAAAAGACAAAAGTAAATTGACTCATATGGACTTGGGCAACATTGTTATATCCTGGGCAGGAATACTACCAGCCTATGGAGCAGTCAAATCGATCTGGGAGCTGAGGAAGCTGTCAAGACTTCTCGAAGTAATGAGTAATGCAACTTTTTCCGCCCTGGAACTGGTGACTGATGAACTGAATGCAATGAGAACTGTTGTGCTACAAAATCGAATGGCTCTTTACTTCACCCTAGCGGCAAGAGGTGGTACACGAAGAAGAATGCTGTGCTTTTATCCCTGAGAATCATCACGAGACAAATAATCACCTAGGGGTAATTCAGCAAGTATCAGCAATGACTAAACCAGGCCCAAACCCACTGACGGACTTTTTCCAGAATCTGTTTGGGGGGTGGGGTTCCCTCCTGATGAACATCTTAATTGCTATTTGTGTGGGTATACTCCTAATAGGAGCATGTGTTTGCTGTGGAATTCCCTGCATGAAAAGATTAATCAAAGGTTTTGTTGACATATCTGTTACTGAAACTTTTTACCAAAATGTTGAAATTGAAAGATTGATTTCAGATGATGCTTTTTCTGAAGTATAGATTAAATGACTTGCCTAGTTAAAAGTCCTTGAAAGGAGAAGGCTAGGGAACAAAATGATATTGTTTATGTTTCTGAATAGAATGCAAAAGCATTAAAAGGAGGGAGAATGTTAGAAAAATATGTACTTAAACATATATGTAGTGCTAGTTTAGAAACAGTATAATATGTAATGCATTTAATTCTATTTTACAATATGGCAGTAGAAATGATCTTGCATGTAATTGCTTGAAGCTTAGCTGCAGTGTGATTGAACTCTGACCCTGGCAGTAACCAGCTCAGCAGGCTTATGTCTTTCAGCATTAATTAGCTGCTGGGTTAGTAAAAAAGAAATGTATGTACATGTATATCTCTCTTCCTTCCACTGAGGAGGATGGCCTTGTGAGCTTTATCAACGATAAAGTACAGCTGCTTACCAGAGAGACAAAGGAACGTATTAAGAAATGAACTGACTATTGTATTCGAGCAGGCCTGAAAACCTTGGAAGACAGGAAGATCTTGTAACTGACCAGGTGCCTCGCAAGGCTGTGTTATTCTCATGAGAAAACTTTTAAAAAGCATTACCTCAGCACCTTCTTATGAATAGAATATTGTGGACTATAGTGATGTAAATGCCCTGTGACTGACCACGTCAGTAAGGTGGGCAAAAGCTGTTTGTAAATACTATATAAACAGAGTTATTTCCTGTATAGAGTCAGTCAAAACTCTATACTTGTTTTGTATAGTTTTTTGCCTCCTGGTGTACACTAGTAAAACGTTTTGAACTTGAGCTTCCTGTGTTATTGACTGTCATTTTGAAAAGCCTAATGATTTTTACAGTCTGATTTTAACAATTTATTTGACACCATGTCATGCAGACCATGAAAAGTTAAACGGGGTACACTCTCCTTCTTCTTGACCAAGATCTGTTAGCAGCCACGGCGGCAACAGCATAGACTTGGGCCTATTACACATAAACATGGAGAAAACAGCAGCAGCCCCTAATATTCTTACTGTGCAGAGTAGTTTCCATGGCTGCAATCCAATAGGTTTTGGAATTTGAGGCCAAAACCTGTACTGAGTGAATGTGATTGCTTTATATCTTGTTGAATAGCTCCTCCATTTTGAATTGGTTGATTAGCATATAGTTCAGCTGCTTATGTTGTAATTAGCATGCCACGATGTTTATTGAGTTTGAATGGGTCTACATTACATGTAGAGTCACTTACTGAATGCAAATCAGCACACTAGCAAGCAGTGCAGACTTTATTGAATCTAGCCCTGTATCTGTGGCCTTTCCATGACTAAATGCCAAGCTGTATTGTTAGGTAAAATGCCTCACCTGGTATGTTCTTTTAGTTGTAGAAAAACTATTTTTCAACAGTTCTGCAAAAAAAAACTTACTAGAGTACTAGAATTCATGCTAATTCAACAAAATAAAACTACTTCTCTTTTAAAAACCTGAGGGAGAATTTTAGCATCAAGGGAAACAGTTTATAGTACTAAGCAGATATTCCACTTCTTGAACTTTTATCCAGCATTCTAAAATAAAAAAAAAATCATTCATTGTCTCAACTTTTAAATACATTGTATTCACAAGCAATATGGCAATTAAAAATATTTTAAATAAAAAATAATATTTCTCAGACGTATCCATGGGTATTCTTGAGAAATGTTGGAGAGAGTAGGAATCTACCATGAACCAAAAAAGAAAAAAATGAGTAATATTGACAGAAACTAATCATACAAAAAAAAAAAAAAAAAAACTGACAGGGAATTTCTTGGAGAATTGATGGATTTTGTTAAGTATTTCAGTTTTCTGAATAAAGAATTAATTTATTGTGGGGAGGGTGGTCTAGGATCTGACTGAGCTCCAGCAACAATGGGGTTTTAGATTATCTGCACTACATTCTGTAGCATTTTCAACACTTTTATGTACTTGTCATTATTAGAATTCTGAAGAGAATTTCAGCTAGGTCAGTCAGTCAGTCATTTTCATCTACAAACTACCTTCATACTCAACAGTTATAGCCATTGTACTAACTGAAAAATTCATATTTTAGTACGTACATGAGTTAGTGAAATATAGCAATAAACCACTTAGAAATGGCCTCAAAAGTAGTGCTAATGCTAATTTCCAGCAAAATCTCAACAGGTTTCATTGAATGCAACTCAAAATAATTTACTTCAGGAAATGACAAAGTACAACTCAATGAATATTCAGCTCTTGCAATAAAAACACAAGTAAAACATCAATTACGCATTTCTGTATAGTCCTGCTGTTTTCCTGTTTTAAAAGTTCTGTCTCACATAGATTACATTGTTATTATAAAGTCCTGTCCTTTAAGCTGAGCACCTGATATAGTGTTCTTCATTTATTTTTTTCTTTATGACAATCGTAGTGTCCTTACTTATAGTCAGGCAAGGGAAAATCAAGCAGGAAGTTCCTTTCCTCTTGTAACAGGAATACTTCCGGCATTTAGCTGAAGCTCCTGTATCCTGTCTGGACTTCAATTAAAATTGTAGGCATCACTCACTCAGCATTTGTGAACTCCTTTTCCTTCAAGCTTAATTTGCAGCTCAAATATTCATAGAATCCATCACTTGGCTCAGAATTATATATTTTTTCAAGTTTCTTATCCAGTTCTCTTCAGCTCAACACTGAGTTCCCTATTGACTATCCTCAGTCTTACTTTTTTAACTTTTGGGTATGGGTCCCTCATTAGGGAAAAACAAATTGGAAAGACACTTTATTTTCTCTTACCCGACCAAGACATCCAGCTCTTAAAAGAAGCGACTCTAGCCTTCCTGTGCTTTGGTTAGCACGGCAGATTGCACTTAGCACTCAGACGTTCCTTTTCTTCCTTTTTAAATTCACTGCTCAAAAGTCCATTAACTCCATCTTAGGACCGATGTATCTCTTCATTTCAAGAGTTTCAAACTCAGCTCACTTCATTTTAACAAAAGTGAATTCAAACCGAATATCATTTTCAATATATTTTAACTTGAGAGTATGGGTGTCTCAATAAGGGAAAACAGGTAAAGAAGAAAGCTATTTTCCCCTTCCTAGGCCACAAAATCTAATACTTAACTAATTCACACCTACCAGATGTAAAATGTCTCACTTGCAGCAATACAACACACAGTGTTAAATTCCTGAGCATTTTCTAAAAGAGTCAAGTTAAAGTACATAAGCCAAACAAATGGAAATATCTTTTGAAAAAAAAAAATGCTATTATAAAGTGTTTAGTAAAAAGATTTCTTTGCAATGACAGATGTCAATGCATTCAAAAACTTTACTTCTCTATTATAATATATTGGGAGCATGCTGCTGACAATCTGATTTTTTTTTTAAATTGGATCTGGATGAGTCTCAGTGGGGTCCATCTTTGGAATTGTATAATTCATAAAAAATGATTTTCAGGGTCCTTTCCTTGCTAGAGTTGGAGTCTGCTGCCCCAAACTGGCACTACTTATATATACAAACTCAAAAGTTGCACTATCCTGGGGAAATGGGAAGTTCAAGACATCCCACCAAGTTAACCCTCTAAGAAAATGTCTGGCAGTCATACACTAGTGGTAACATAAATGTGTATTGATCATTAGTTTTTCATGGGTAAATCTGGATCCCAAGTAAAAGATAATCAAATAGAGAAATTTATTTAAGTGTGTAGCTCTCAGACTCTATACTGTTATGCACAGTCATTGATATGCAAATGTTATCATGCCTCCATGTGACACGAGGCCTGAAAAAAAATTACATATCAGCAATCTCCCTTAACTACTTTGCAAGATGTACTAGCTACAGTACATAATCAAATATGTAGTTTAATAACAAGCAGGAAGTGAAAAGTTGCAATGTGGTTGGAATTTAATAAAGGATTATGTTAAAGTCCTCATAAATGGACTGGAACTGATGCACACTCCTGGATTTGCACTGTACAGTATGGAAGCAACAGCCAGTAATCCCCAGTCCTCATACACTACAATGCCCACAAGACACACAGCTAACTTTTTAAATGTAACACTTCAGTACTTTAAAGGCACTACTTTATTCTTTCAAACAATTTCTTCAAATCGACACTTCTTTTTCTTCATACTTGCCTCACCTGTAATCTCCCTTTTGCTCATTCAGATTTCTTGGATGCAGTCATTTCACCCAGTAGGATAACACCTTCCAGGAGACATGATACAGAGCAAAAATAACTACATGCATACATACATTGCCTCTGTTGGCTATGTGGTGTAACAAAATACCAAAATAAAACCAAGAACACCACAAAAAGGCCAGCAAAGCTCTAGTTGTGATGTTTTTAACATTTCTATCTTACTTGTGCAAAGGACTTCAGCAGATGAAGTGTTTTATGCAAGGAAAATAAAAAACTTAGTATATCACAAATAAAACTTTTCTGGTCACTTTTGTGGTATTTTTTTTTCTTAGTACACTCCAGTGCTTGATTCTATTTTAGGAGTAAAACACAGAGGTGGTAGATGTTATTATGCATTCTGGTCACAGAATGTGTTAAAACCTATTGGAATTTGATACTTGTTGAATAACAAGTTTAGAATTTCTGCAGGTTTTAATACATTCTGCAGCTAGAATGCATTATGGAAACTGTCCTTTTTGTGTTCTCCAGAAGGGGAACAATTACTTCTTGCTCCTTAAGGACACTAACTTCCTTATCATCAATTGTGTGGGAAATCTATTTTATCAGAGGTGTTCACTTTGACTATATGCAGCGCCTATGTGGCCACTTTGTAAATTATCCACATATCATTTTCTAGTATGGTTGAACTATATATTTGTTAAATGGGTGCTGCCTTGCTGATTGTGAGCACTCAGTGATTGCTAGGATTCAAACATGGTATTAGAATCCCGGAACTTATGCTTTCTTCGTTTAACTAAAGGCCTTTTTTGATTGTCATAGAAATATAGTAAGTGACTTAAACAGCTGACTACTGTCCTAACTGAAATGCTTATCTGAAAGTAGAAACATCTGTAAATTCAGTATTTATAACATATGTTTACCCACATTATTAACCATATTGGAGGGATGAAAGGAGCTCATTTGAAATTGTCACAGACAAGTGGATTGCAAATATAATGTATTTCACAGGAATTTTGGCATTTTATCTTAAATGATAATGTACTTACTAGTGATCCTTTTTCTTGTCTAGCCATTGCTCTTAAAAATTTCTGAACTAAAATTAATCTAGTATTTAAAGTCAGATCACCACGAGGAACAGCTTTACCAATGACCGTTGTACTCAGAAAGATTTCCAAATGACCAACCTTAACATTTTTATGTTGCAATTAAATTAATTTCTTTTCAATTATACTACATATTGTAAGATCGATTTTAGAACCGACAAACAGAACTGCAGCATTCTCACACCTTCATGACATGCACAGAAAGCCTGTCTTATATAAGTAACAGAGTAAATTAATACCTGCTCTTATTTGTCAGCAAATACATGAGCTGCAGTATTGTGCTTAATGACAAAGCATAACAACTCTGTGTATTTCAGTCTTTGTATTTCTGCAGGCTGGATTTAGTGGATATATAATCTTTTTTTCCATTTGCATAGAACAACTAAGAGAGCTAATAGGATCATTCAGTGCCATGCGGCTCCTCTATAAATAATTTTGAAGGAACGGCAGCAAGTTACTTATTCATGTAAGTCTCTAGACATGGAAAAACTAGCAGCATAAGCAAAGTACAGGGAATGTGTCCATATTTAGTATCTTGAGGCTATGGCCATGCTATTGCATTCATTAAGTGGCACTGCAAATACCCCAGACTATTTAGTGTCCATATAAATTATGGATTCCATTAAGCTCATGATTCATAGTCTGCTTTAATGAGATCAAGATTACATTCACTATCAATCATCTCTCTGCTGATTTAATTCCAGATATCACTGGTAGAGAGGGCTACATTTGTACATTGTGGAACTGTTACATTAATTGCCAAGAGGTCCATTGCATCTGGGATGGTGGAAATCTGGGTACATGTTTTAATTTCAAATTAAAAGCAAGCACACTCAAGATGAAACAATTAATTTTCTATACCTGCTGCAATGCAACAGTAGAAAAATCATAAATGTGGTATTAATATTATTACTGTATGGCAGTACATACAAATAAACAATGCCAGCACCCCTTTCTGCTGATTTCATATTAAGAATTAGTAACACAGATACTACTAGTTTTCATTTTGCAAATATTAGGATGGATGCAATTTTTGTTTTGCAAATAAAAAATGCTCTGACATGCAATCCAAGTGGTACCATACAAACCCTCTGGAGATAGTAGAAGTTGTTTATGGGTGAAGCATGTCTGTCTGCAGATTAAAACAAATGTCACCTGGCATAGCTTATTCAGGGGACAGCTAAAATATTTTTTCACTGAAACGTCCTTGGAATTCAGATACCATGTAGCTCAGACATTGTTATGTCCTTAAGGGGTAATTTAAATATATCACAATGGCCTCCACCTATGCACTTTGGGAGGTTTAAGTTATTACATGCTGAAAACTCCACCTTACCTGGATCTTTCTTGGAGTTTTTACTGAATGGTTTACCTATGTAACCTTTCTACCCTTTGGTTTGGACATTCTTTTGAATCAGTTATGATCAGACAGCATTTACTTCCTTCAAGTGTATATGCTTATTGCGTATATAACATAGATTAGTGTATGTACAGTTGTATGTGCTGTAACATAGAACTATTAGCCTTGGTTGCAAAACTGCACCGTGTGCACATTTATATTTACCGTTTTGTCTGCCTGTGCTACTATGTACAGCAATGTTTTTTCACTTTTCATGTTTCATTAATATAATCATTATATATTTTATATACTGACATTATTTTGACGAAGGCCTGATTCATGGCTTAAAAAAAGGTCCTGTAGACAGTCCACTATCCTGAATAATAAAAATGCATACAAATGTAAAGATTAGTGTCAGAAGCACTTTAAAACATGGCCATCTCTAAGTCTAAGTTTTCAAGCATCTGCTACAGTTTCTTAGGACTTCAGCCCCATAGCACATGCTATGCAGGTCATACGGAGAGATGAAGGGTCCAAATGGAGAGAGGAAGGGTCCAAAAGGAGAGATATGGTCTGAATGGAGAAATGATAAATTCAGCAAGCAAAGGAGAGTAATACTGCTGGAAATGAATTCATCCTCATGTCTTGGTTAGTGCCTTCATGAGGTGGAACCTGCTTTTATAAACTTGAACCAACAGAACACTGATATATAGACTGCATTTTATATAGAGTATGTCAAGGACAGAAGTAGTTGTACAAGTCCCAGGATAAAAAAGTGCCCAATCCTGTTATGACTGAAAAAAAAATGACTGTAAAATCTTCAAGAAACAGAAACATTCCTACAATGGGGTTAGGCCAGACTCAGGATGAGCATGCCCCCCCCCTATTGTAGACGGATGTAATAATCCAAAAAAAATGACAGGCCAAAAAAAAGCCAGAAAGATTATAGAGTGGACTAATAAGGATAAGGGAAATGATGTATTGTTACTATTATGCAAGAAGACCAAAATTTCTAAATAGAAAATATTCAAAAAGATTTAAATTATTACACAGGAAAAACTGTCAAAAGCTTCAAATGTAAATTTGTGTTCGTTAATGCAACAGATACATGAACAACATTATAAAGACCAAGAAATTGGGCTATTTTGAAAAAAAGGAGCAGCAGGGGAAGTGCAAGAATATAAAGAACAAAACCTAGAGATTGTTTAAAAGTATTAAAAGAAACATGGCCATGGAAAAGAAACTGAAAATAAAAGCTCGTGCTATGCTTAATCCCAGCAACAGTCACAAAGTAAAATCCAAGGAGAACAGAAAAAACGTTGCTGGAAACTGCTGGTTTAAAACCTGGAGTTTAATACAATACAACTCAGTTAACACAGGTTCCCAGTCTCCATGGAAAAGAAAGAGAGATCTGAAATGGTGCAATATTTATGCAAAGGAGAAAGCCCAAATAATCACTACAATAACAGCTCCAAATATATTTTAAGAGAAATACAGGCAAAGGCATCCAAATATGGAAAATTACACAACAGAAAAAAATAAGACGACAAAGGGTGAATGCAGAAGAGATTAGTAAAGTAGAAGTTAAGCAAACTGAAGCTGAAGTTGTGGAATGCCTGTGAAGTGAAGGATATAGTGTAGAAAGTCTAACACTTGATTTCAAAGCATGGTATAACAACCAGTAATGAGAAACAAATGGAGCAAGAGACATCTGAAGAAGGAATATAAACATGGGAAAGAAAAAGAGTTTTAATTATGGTGCAATATTTATACAAAGGAGGAAACAAAACTAATCACAAACAAGCAGCACCACAAATAATTGAAGAGAAATACAGGTAAAGGCATCCAAATATAGAACATCTGGCAATGTAAAAAAAAAAAAAAACAAAACAGAAAAGTAGAAAAGTAGATTAATAATAGGAAGTTAAAGAAATAGAAAATGAAGTTATGGATTACTTGCAGAGTGAATGATTTAGTGTAGAAAATCCAACTCTGGTAATGTCATACCATGATAGAACAGCAAGTCCCCAAACTAGGGAGAAAGAGGTGGAACAGGAAGTATCTGATCACTTGCCACATGAAGATACTCTGGAGTCTTCAGTAGGAAATTAGTAGAAAAGTTCAGTTGAAGTTGCACAGCAAGGGAAGGAGTAAGAAACAGTGGCAACTCTGATGCCGTCAATGTTGGTGAGTTACAGTCCAGTGAGTTGCCCTGTGAAAGAGCAATGGATGACATGGGATGCAGCTGAAGAGAATATGTCACAAGAAGATAGATGTTCTGGAACATTTTGTAGAATGCTGTCAGGAAACAGAGAACAAAAAAAAATATTCTCAGTTTAGAAGAAAATGATCTTCAGGAAGAGTTGCTTGATTTAATAGAGATGGATAGATATATTAAGATGGATGAAAGAAATATATTAAAGAAAAGCAATAAGACCCCAAATGTTAGAAGTCTGATGAAGCAAATTAACATAGTAATCAAAACTATTAATGGAAATTCACAACATAATGGAAGTAAATAAGATATATTACTGCGCAAGAAAATTAATAGCAGGTAAAGTCTTTACCACAAAACCACAGAGCAGTAAAGGAAAGGAAGGGAATAAATCAAATGATATCCTGGAAGCACTGAACAGAAAACAAAACAAAAATAAAACATAAAGCAATTAAGACAAAAAAGTGTCACTTTTACAAGAGTATAGTATTAGAACAGAGAAGGGTCTATTGTAAACTATTGCAAATAAAAAACTAGATATCAGCTCAGGCAGAAAAACTTAGAAGATATGTAAATAAATACAAAAGAAAAGTACAAAATAAGTAATCAATTGAAGACCCAAAAAGTTTTATAGAGAATTAGGAAGCAAAGCAAAACGAATAAAAATACTACCAAAAATGAAGAAACAGACACATTTTGGATAAATATAACGATGAAGACCCTGTGTAACATAACAAAGATGCTGAATGGATAGAAGAAGTAAAAGAAACAATAAGAAGTTCAAATGTACAAGATATGAAATGGAATGAAATAACAACCAGAGAAATTTAAACAAAATTAAGAAAAGTTCCTAAATGGAAAACCTCAGGCTCAGGTGCAGTACCTAAAAGTATTAACATCTTTACACAAAGATTTAACCCTGAGAAAGAACTACTTATGTGTGCATCCTGAACAGCTACCTACCTGGTTAACAACAAGAAAAATGTTTGTTCTCATTAACAGTGAACATACAAGCTATCCTAAACACAATAGAACAATAACTTGCCTTCTGATGATGCAGAAACTATATACTAGAATTGATACAGACAGAGTTTATAGTCATTTAGAAGAAAACTCAATCAAGGCAATAGAACAAGAGTAATGAAAGTCATATGGAACAAAGGGTCATTTCTTGTTAAATAAATTCATGATGGAGACCTGTAAAAAGGGGAAGAATCTAAGTATGGCATGGATGAAATACAAAAAAAAAAATTGACAGCATCCAACAGTCATGGATAAAGGAGTGCTTACAGATGTATTAGATACACCCTACATCGATCAATTATATTGCAGTGACCATGAAACAGTGGCAAAAGACTTTGCAGCAAAGCCATGATAAAGAACAAATAATTATCCCAGGGATAAACATTCAAAGAGGGATATTGCAGGATGACTTTTTGCCACAGCTGCTCTTTTGTCTTGCCCTTAACCCATTAAGCTGTCTACTTAACAGTTTAGGTCACGGTTACAATTTGGTTCCCAGAAAACCACAAAGTGTAAAGAATTCTAATTGTTTTGGATGCTTTAATACTGTATAGTTCATCAGATGAGGAGCTGAAAACACACATGCAAGTGATCAAAACTTTCTCAGCTGATATATGAATATCATTTGGTCTTGATAAATATGCAAAACCAACATCTAAAGCAGGAAAGCTGCAGCAACAAGACAATATCAGTCTGGGATATATGATATAAAGGAACTTGAGCAGGAAGGAGTGTATAAATATTTAGGAATTGATGACAGATCAACAATGAAACATGAAAAATGTGAACATAACTCAAAAAGGATAATTTTAGAAGACTATCCTAGGGATTCAATAAACTCCATGTAGGCTTCATGTGAAGTCTACACAGAGTTTATGTGTTTGTGTGGTGAGCAGTAGCGCTAATTATATATTCATGGTGCTCACTGCTTTAAAACAAAAACAAGAAAGGTTTTATGGCTAGCAAAAATGTTGCCAGCCAGGAAGCCATGTAAAGCAACAGCAGCAGGCATGGAGACTTGTTTAATTATGGGCAAACTAGGTCTGCGTGACTGTGTGGAATGACCCAATGATTACCAGGGTTGAAGATATTGCAATGTATATGGTCCAAAATCAAGAAAAAAGCTTGCACAAAAATCATGAATATGGTTCATGGTTTTGGTGCAAGCTTTTCTTCTTGATTTTGGACTGATTTTCATTTAGCAGCACCAATTCATTGGTAAGACATCTCTTTTTCTCTTCAATGTATATGATCCAAACACATTACATGACAGTGTATACAGTGCAGAGTATTGTGGAATTCTATTTCAGCCATACTTAAGAAAGGTTGTGCAAATGATCCAGTACGTGGAGTGCCATTTTAATAAACTGACAGGGAAAGTCTGTGTATTGAATAGGGAAACACAGATGAATTGTAGGAATGAACACAAGGAAAGAGGATAGGTTAAACATCTTAATGTACAACAAATAAGGGTAACATAAATTAAGACAGTTGTAGAAGGAACACTAATCACATACTGACATGATACAGTATGGACTGCACAGTGAAAATGTATATTATGCGACTGTCACACAAGATGACATAACAATGGAGAAGGTGTCTTTGTGATATAAGCATCCTAACATGGACAATGAAGAGAATATCTATTAGGGATGTTATACATAGGGGTTAGGTGCAAATTGTAAAGCTGTGCAAACAGAGTTGACTGAATATGACTTTAATGTTAGCATAGGTCTCCATCAAGTGAGACACATAGTTACAGGCTCATGGACAACAGTAAACAGAAGCATGTCCAATCATGGACAATATCAGAATAATACCAACAGTAATCCTATGTCTGACATAACATATATGATTGTGAGTGATCATAGATGGTTCTGCATGAACACACTTGTACAACTATTATGAGATGCCAGCAATATATGAAGGCAATCAAGCATAGCATACTGTCCTGACAGGAGGGGCACTGCTACACCTGTATGTGACATTATGATCAATCCAGGTGAGGTGACAGGTGTGCATGGCATATCTATGACACAATCACCACTATCACAAATTTAACCCATGCCATCAATGTTGTCAAACAGCTATGTATGTACTGTGTACATCAGTGGAACAGGTATCATACACTCATCTGGTATAACACCTTGATGGTGGTTCTGCACCATCAGACAGTAATGCTTATGCAACAAGAAGCATACCTAGGTATGACCAATAAGATGTGTGGAAGCTAACTGTGGCAATGGTGGTACATGTGAGTTATGCATCCCTGGAAGATGTGCAGGGAGGTACATGAAGAAGGGCGCATTCTACTCAGTTACTGGTGTGATGAAAACTGTGAACTATGGCAGTATTAAGGCCTTTGATGTGGATGTACTGCACATACACAAAAGTTGTGTTACATAAAAAGGGGTAGTCACCACTGTTGGCACATGCTGGTGGACTTTATGCATACCATCTCCCTCAGTACACAGGTCACGTACCATGTGGTCTACTCATAGGGGTGTGGTGTCTACATTATTATTGAGTTGTGCATTTGCTTTCATAATGTATCTCTCTGGACTATATGAAGAGTTGCATGAGTGAATTGTCAAATTATATGTCTCAGGCAGGTATGACCCTAGCCCTAAGCAGCATTCTAATTTCACCCAGGATGACAACACAATATAAACCAAAAATGATTGACTTCCACAATTTGCTTAGCTTCTGGTGTCAATCCAGGGGATCCAGTATCTCTCAGCCTTTGCTTAATGATTGACAACCCACACTGCTTTGCCAGTGACGGTCTGCACCTATGTCCTCTAGGCTGCTGTATACTGGCAAAGGTGCTTCTCTCCCTTTTAGTGCCTGTGTTAGGCAATGTCAAAGCGAAAAAAGTCCAACATAACAGCATCCATGGCAGGCAAACTCAAAGTTCTGCTGCTTAATGCTAGGAGTCTAAACATGTACCTCACCAGACAGCTGTAACAACTGGAGAGACCACCGAGTTTTTTCAGCAAGAAAATACAGGACCTACAAACCATGCCATGATGTATGAGGATAGATTGAAAACCCTCTCACTGTACTCTGTATTATATAGGATGAGATGACTTGTGCCTGGCCTACTGGCCAGTCTCTGACCCTGCCCTGGTTGGAATGCTGCATATATGCCAATCTAATGGTACAAGAGACCTCCTTATTTAATGCAGGTGCCACAGCACAAGTCTGACTTGGAGAGTGTCAGACAATGCTTTCTAAGTGATGACTTCAGCAGTGTCTGGTGAGAGAAAGATGGTAATAGCAGTGCCCAATATGCTGATGTAAAATGCTCTTTCTAATGTCAGGCAAGAAATACACACACACACACACACACACACACACTCAGACACACACACACACACACACACACACACACACACACACACACACACACACACACAGAAATTAACTGCATTGAGAACAGAACCACTAACCACCAAAGTACATGGACTAGAGAACTCAGTACTTAAAGCAAGCACTATGGCACATGTTTGACTTTTATGAGGCTGCAGGACAATTTATAACAGATGATATCGTCATCATTGGATGTTTGTGGGAAGATGTTGGGAGGCCTGATGCTTGCATGAAATGGATGCATAGGTATGTACAACTGTCAAAATATTGTTACTCCATGTGATTGTACTGATGACTGCAGGATACACAGTTACAGTCTTCTGACTAGAAACACACACACACACACACACACACACACACACACACACACACACACACACACACACACACACACACACACACACACATACACAAAACCACACAGACATAACATACACACATGCTGACTGCAGTGAGATTAGAACCCCTGCCTAAGTACATGGACTAGAAAACTCAGTACTTAATGCAAGCACCATGGCACAGATCTGATTAATCTAATGCAGCAGGACAATTTATTGTGGATGACATCAGCAATGCATGTATGAGAGAATATGATGGGAAGCCTTACTGAAATGGATGTGCAGGCATGTAGAACAGTAAAGCTATTAAAGATATTCATGTTACTAGACTGACGAGTGTGCAAAGTGTAGTATATGCTGTTGTGTTTCTAGTGTGCAGGTATACCTTAAAATGACAGCTTTTCAAACTACATGCAAACAGCTGTCCGCATTACTACAAGTACTGGAAAATATGAATGTGTACTGTTAATATAAATATGTAAATATCATATAAAAAAGCAGTTTTAATTATTTTCTGTAGTGCAGTTGCTATATTTGGGAATAAATAATGACAGATCATTTTTCAAGAGCATGGGTGGAGGTAATACATGGGTGTAGTGTAAATATGTGTTGTTTCTTTAAAAAAAAATCCTTCCCTTTCTTTTTGCTTTTACATTTACTTTCATGGGCTGAAGAGCAAATGGGCAGTAAACATAACTCATACATACTCATGTACACTTCCCATAGTGCACCTCCAAACAGTGGATTTGAGTGATTGATGGCAAAGTGTTTGCAAATGCAAAATACATATTTAAGGACTGCTACTGCAACTTTACAAGTCCTTATCCCTACTGGCTATGGTAGACACATGTAATAGATACTGTGGTATTCTTACATGGTCCATATCAGAACTGTTGTCATAATTTTTTTCACCTTGAAAAATTAATGATACTACTTTCCCCATTTGCCCATAGTTAATTTATGTTAACAATGCAGTTCTTTGGTTTATTCATAACATTTTGATAGTGGAATGAAAAACACCTGCTGCCTAGCTGACTCTGTAGAAGCAGATAAAAAACATCAATAAGCTTTTTTAGAGAGTAGATAATACATGACTCAAATCCAGGTTTGTAATTTTTTTCATATGTATTCAGCATGTCATTAAATAATTAAATGTGATAATATTAGCAAATGTGAGAGGGAATGCCTATAGTGAAGTACTATATAAAAACAAACAGTACTGAATTGATTAATGTTAACAGCACGCATATAGACATACTCATTCTTGTATTCACCAGTGTAACGAAATAAGAGTATGACATTTTTAATATGTGTGCCTTTAATTTGATCTAACTGTGAATTGTGTTAGTGCAGTGTGTTTAAACAGCATTGCATGGAGGTAACTGCACCATTCCATAGAACGTGAAGAAATATTTACCATTACTCAGCATTGGCGCTTGATGCCAAACTCTACACAGGGGACAAAAAGTGAAAGGCTTTGTTGGAGGTTTGTCAATTATCTGTGTGATGTATGATTCTATTTTTTGATGAAATTAAAGGTGCTAAATGGGTTTGATAGGAAAGTGGTGAAATGGGGGAGCAAGCAGGGGGAAGAACAAAGGGAAATCAAAAGAGGACTGTATACGAGAAAGGTAGGAAAGAACCATATATATCCACTATGTTAGCAGTGTAAAATGAAAAATGTGTATAGAATTTTAGCTGAATTTGAACTGTCATCTCAAGAGAGGGGTGACAACAACACAATCATGTTGTATAAACAATTGGACTGAAGTAAGTGTGTCAAGAAGATGCATGTGTAAAGTGGAAAGCTATGTATGAGACAATTTATTTTGTGGGACAGGTGCCCTTTATTGCATCATAAGAGAGAAATGTTGGGTTAGAGATGTAGATATTTGTGGGTCAGGAAAGTAACATTGGTAAAGAAGAATGTGCAGACAGATAAAAGCAATAAGACAAGGAACAGAGATGGTAAGGGACATGACAGGGTAGGGGACACCATGATTTGGGTTAGGTAGAAGACAACAGAGGTCTACCATCAGCCAAGGGGACAATAAGAATCTAATCCTCACCCACAAGGTTTCCATCACTGCCCCCTTGCGCTGCTGGCTGTTGGCATGCTTGATATCTTCTCCTGCAGACCATGAAAGAGAGTAACCTCTCATTATGGCATAGGTGTGTACCCATGATGTTCTGCATGACCCTATGCACCAACCCTTACTACTCCTGTCAGGTGACAAAGTCACCACCTCTGCCAATACTCCTGTAGGGTACCACAGCATCAGCTGCTGGGTATTGCTACCTGATGTGGAGGGCCCATGTAATGCAAGGGTAGTACAGGCAGTACTCCCAGACTGTGTCTCAGACATGCTGGGCACCTGTGCAGTAGCCAGTGGAGTGGGGGCAGGCTGAGCCAAAGGGGTTGGCCTACCTACTTGTTCTGTAAAGCATTCTGTGATTTTTCACAGATGCAGGACATGGATCCATTTTGACGACACCCACAGAAAAATAAAAAAGAGAGATAAGTGTTGGGGTAAGAGAAAAAAGAGTTAACTAGTGCCATCATATGTGACATCCAATGCGTTATCCCAATAATGAAGTATTTTATATTTTTCTGTACTTTTACATTTAAGTATACTTCCTAAGTACTGCAAACTATAAGTAAGAATTGGTAAAAGTAATTGTTGCAATGTGCATATATTGCAAAAAGAAAAATCTGTGGTATCCATCAACATCTTAGAAAACCCAGTATGCAGCCTATGCCGTGTCAAAAACAAACCAAGCAGAAACTTTACAGTGTGAAGGGTATGAAGTTCATTCCTTGAAATATGTTATGCATCTAGCTGACTAATAGAAATCAAACTTTAAAATACATACTACAAAATAATAAAATAGTTGGTAGTCCACAGTTGAGTTAAAAATGCAATATCCTTTATTGAAACACATAAACAAGTGATCTTAGTTGAGTTTAATGAAAAGCATTAAAGACATTAATTATTTATATGTAGTCAGGTTATATGGAGCAAGGGAGTGGTTACAGGGGGTAGTTCTGTTAAGAGCAATAAAAGCATTATACTCAGTCCTATAACCAAGACCCCACCCCTTAACACCATAGTGTAAACTGAGACTGTGCTACCTTAGAACTGAAACTAAAAAGCTAGAGACAAATTAAAATATATAATATAAGAACAACTAATTAAGACTAACCTACTAATTCAAACTTTGTCAATTAAGAAACCAACTCACTAACAAAATGACTACTTAACTAACAAAAATATCTACCACTAGACATCTATCAGAATAAATATTATTAACTTATAAACTGAAACACTTTTAACGAAGATCGTGTTCATACCGTAGACTTGTATGTAAAAAAAAAAAATATATATATATATATATATATATATATATATATATATATATATATATATATATCATAATAGTAATGAACATGTGTATAAATCTACAAGTGAACACCTAAGTAGGCTGAAAATCATAGCTATAATTGCTAAGGTAGAAATACAATGAAAAATGTTAAAAGTAAAGCATTAAGGCCCTGTGGATCTTTTCAAATGTGGCATCCAACTAAGAAAGTACTTAGTTTAAATGAGTAAAAGTATCAGAAAACAGCACCAATGTCAATTATTTTCATTGTACAATGTGTAATATTTGTTTATGACAATATTAGCATGTATAATATTAGTGTATAATGTCAGCATAAATGAGTCCATTATGAGACTTTTAATAGTCGTTTAGACAGTGGGGCAGTTTACTGAGTTCTAGTAGGTTTTTTATTGAGCAATAATAATAACTAAGCCCCAGTTTTCAAAGAGTTCAGTTTCAGCTGCCACATTAGTTCACATTTTTCTAAAAGATGAGGAATGTTTCCATCCTGTTCCAAAATGTCCACATGATCAGTAATCTGAAATTTAAAATTTCAAGCCAGTCTGTCTTTTGTGAAGCTTCAAGTGCTGAGCCGGTGCATTATTCTTGCACTTAGCTATAATTTCAGAAGGATGTCCAGAAATCCTTCTTTTAAGTCTGTTGAACATTTTCTCCATATAAGATGCTTCATAGTCACTGCAGCTTGTTTGGTAAACCACCTGCATTGAGTTACAGTCACCTCCTGCATTGGTTTTAAATATTTTTTTTAAATAAGCAGAAAAACATGTTTCCCTCCTGTATGTGCTGACAAAAACCACAGTTGGCTCCATGCTTATTGGTGCATGTATCCAGTTGTCTGGGCCTACCTTCAACCCATCTCTGATGTATCTTGCTTTCCTATATACAAAAGAAGGAACTTCTTCAAGGATGTCCATTAGATACAAACTTTCAGTAATTATGGCCCAATTATCTCTAATAATGTTAGTGATGCTGTGATAGTCAACAGTAAAAATCAAGATACAACTGCCTTTAGATCTGTTGTCCATAGATTTCTTTAAAACCCGCCTATAGGGATTGTTAAGTGCTGGTGAATTTGTACTTTTTAGTTCCATTATAGGATCTAGAGTGCTTCTTAACATATTGCTTTTGTATCCCCTCACCAAAAAAATCATTTTAAACATCATTTAGGTTCTTAAAGAAGGGTTGCATTTCCACAATGATCCTGTCCATCCTATAGTTCTGGGATTTAACAATGCTACATTTTGTTCTGATAGAATGGAGACACTTATGTCGTAGGAGGTTTAGTCTGGTAGGTTTTCTCTGAAGATTTGTGCCCATTTTTCCTTGGTCCAAGTCTTCTGTAATCTCCATGTCTAAGAAGACTGCCAATGTGATGCTGTGGGAAGAGGTGAAATGCAGGAAGCTGTAATTTGATTCAGATAGTTGATAAAATCTTCTAATTTACCACTGTCTCCTTTCCAAACAATTAAGATGTCATCAATAAAGTGCAGATATACTGTGATATGTTGCATGTATTTTCTGTTGTGATGCCCAAAAAAACAAAAAATGTGATGCCCACCACTGTTATCAATATGTGATGGCCACCAGCATGTGTCATCCCCATGCTGGGTCAGTAATCAAGAAGACTGAATCCTGACCACTGACAGTGGAGATAGATGTGCCCTTGGAATACAAGGGGATACATGCAGTATTCCCAGATGCAGACCTCTCTGCATCAAGTACAACATCCCTTAAGACCACACAAGGAACACACTCAGCCTGGGGAATGGCTGTCTCTTTATCTGTCTCCTTGCAGGTCCCCAATAAAACTCCCCAGTGGTACAGCTGTAGAGTTAGGTCCTCAGCCGAGTGTCCAAACCAAGTCCTTCAGCACCCTCTCTGTAAACCCTGTGCTTCGTGTCCCTGCCCCAATTTGCTGACATGCACACTCTGAGAGATTTAATTTTCACACACACATACACCTGGGAAAGGCAGGCACAGATTACTTGCTCTACCAACTTTGCCCAGACTATAAGGTAGATTCACTGCCACCAGTCAGTACTATACAAATGGTAGTAGATCACCAAGATAGCTAGGCCTTCTGGAGTACCCCATACAGTGTCACCAAATAAATATAAGAACTCTCAAAGGTTAGATGCTTTCTTAAAGGACTAGCCACAATAAACGTTTTAAATATATTTAATAATAAATAATAAAAGTACATGAAAGTGCTGAATATAGATTCACAGTAAACCACAGACATCAAATCACAGAAAATATTGAAAAGAACATTGGACAGACTCAAGCAAATAAAGAAAAACAATATCTAAATTAAGCTTCACTATATTTCTGACTGAATCTAAAAGAATTACTGTTCCCTAGTTAAGTTACTTACTGCCAAAAGGCAAGATGCTGTGGGTGAAAGTCTTTCTAGTCAGATTTCCCAAACAAAATACTCAATACTCTGAGATTTCTCTTTGTAAAACCTAAAATATAATTTCCAAGAGGGCTTGCTAAATGACCTCATCTGGTCACCTGACTCTAGGTTCTCACAGTATTCCCCTTTGGAGTTGAGGAAGGAAGTTAGCACAGATGGATGCAAAACACATCCATATGTTTATGTCATTGCCTGGGGCCTCCCCTCTTTTCACTGAACTAATGGACAAAGACTCTTCCCCAAGCCCAGTGACTCCGGTCCTATTCAGAACTGTGGGTTGCCTTTTAATGGCATAACAACTCATTTACATTTCCCTTATTTTTCTTAAAGTAAACCTCTGCTGTGCCAGTATCCTCTATTAAAACATATACATTTAATTCAACTACAAAAATGCATGCACATTTCTCTTCATTTCAGCAGGGTGACTGCTGATACATTTCAACACAAGCAAAGCTCACAAATATATTTGATTACACACTTCTGTACAAAATCAGTTTGATATACCAATAACATGCAGTCCTAGTACATTTGTAACACAAGCATCTTTTATAAGTCAGTTTGATATTTAATGGACATATCATTCTTTACAAAACTGTAGCTGGCTAATGTGCATATATTGCACATATGCTTTGTCAGATTATACAGATTTCTGTCAGCAGCAGGGCATTTATGCAACTTGTGGTAAAATTAAATTATTGTAATATTTGTAAAGGATTTTACTATTCTATTTATGTATTTATCTGTGGTATTTGAACCAATAATGTGTGACTACCGTACTGTACCGTACAACTGGATCCTACAGTTAGCTTGTACCATGGACTGCAGCATGCATGCTTGCTTTTTCTGTTAGAATATGAATGCTTAATTTGCTACTACTTTTTAGAAGAACAATACTTTAGCTGAAATAATAGTTATGTTGTGCTACATAAAGTACATACCCCTTCCTTCCCTCAGTCTCTCGATGTGCTCATCATAGCCCTCTGTATTCACTTGGATCTGACAGTCAGCTATGGAATAAAATGAAGAGAAGTAGAGAAAAGCATCATGTATACCTGTCTTGCCTATATGCAGCTTTCTAATTACTATTAATTCTATTTATTACTATACTTACACAACTGCAAGATGCCAGCAGTGCTTAACTCATCCAGCCATTGGTTGAGTGCATACCTTCAACATCTTTCAAGTCATTAAAGTGATGCTTATGCTGTTTTCCAGCATGAAATGCCAGTCACACTAAATACAGCATAGCTAGCAATACCTTGCATCATCACAGGAAGCATTGTACAAACAAGACAAACAAAGCTAATCATCCTTAAAAGATGTAGGTGGGACTTGAACCCTGAACTACATATAGTGTATGCTGTATGGATCAATGTGTTTAGCAAATGTGCTATACACACAAGTGATTCACAGGTGTAGTTGATGTATTGGTTATCATAGAAGTACATTACATGACATTTATTATATTTATCCATTTCCCATATTTGCGCTAAGCTGTGAACCATGCAAATACTGTCATTAAAAAAAGAAAGAAATCTATAAAATAAACAGCACTATAAAATATATGTTAATCCAAATAAAGATTTTTATTCACATCTGGATATGAACTTTCAGACCAATGAAATTTCAATACACAGTAAGGGTGTCTTATCCCTCT
This sequence comes from Protopterus annectens, assembly GCF_019279795.1. Lineage (NCBI taxonomy): Eukaryota > Metazoa > Chordata > Ceratodontiformes > Protopteridae > Protopterus > Protopterus annectens. The sequence goes on from NC_056728.1 coordinate 1,187,804,306, forward strand.
TTGACACAGAAACAGCTTTGCAGCAGACAATGAAAATCATTTTTGTGCATACAAGCAAGTACAACATCATCCACAGTATTAACAAAACATGACATTTGTACACTTCTGAGTTGTTAGTAAATGTATTAATTTCAGATGTAGTGCAATGAGTCATCACTCAACCATTTATGGCTATTGTTTGCAGAAATGCAGTTATTTCTTATCTCTGTATGGTATTCATTCTTCTCTTACCTGAGCAGTGAACTGAGACATGGAGTCTGCAAGGAATGTTATATCATTGTCCTTAAAATGTATGAGAATATTAAATGGTAATAATTTACAGTTTCAACAAATGCAGGGGGAGACTGGCTGTTACTGAACAAAAACTATGAAATGTGTGATGCTTACTTACATTTAAAACCTTGATACAAGTACTGCTACACATTGTAAATCTAACCTGGCTGACACAATCACACTGGAGGTAAGGGAGTATGAATTATTGATGTGTTTTCCTTCTCTCTACCAGTAATCATTTACAATTGCCTACACTATGTTTACATCCACTATACTGAGCCAAGAATTTGGGATTCAGCAATTCTAAAGAGTTCACACCTCATTTGCATATTCACCGTGCTCACAGACCTGAATCTACGCAATGAAAAGGGAACAGTGTGGCTAGTGAACCTGAAGGTGAGGAGACTTGTTTATGTGGATTTATCTGCACAGAAGACTTGATAAGGTACAATCTTGATAAAATATGATTGCATTTTTCAGTTATATACTGGATATGTTCAGATGTCACTTAGAAAAATATTTTTATATATGCATTAGCAAATGCTACTTTTATCTGTATGTACTGTACTTCTTAAAAGTTTGCTTATGGCATAGGCATTTTTGACAGGGCATTTTACTTTTTCATATGCACAACCTTATTAACTTTCATCACAATTGTTTCTGTTACAACTGTTTCTCTTTACACTTTCCTATTGGTATTTTAGTGCAATGTAAATTTTCTATATTGTCAGTGACTCAGGGGTTTTAGTCTTCTAGGATGGCTCACAGAATCCTCTAGATGAGTGCTGGCCACAGGTAGAGGTGACTGGCAAATGCATAACAATTAATGTTCTGTGGTAAATGTGTAATGTTTTCAGGATAGTTTCTTTAATAGCACTTATAACAATTAACAGATGTTTTATTATTTTGCTTGGTACCAAAATATCATCGGTCTCTTGTTTTGGGGGGTGTGGAAGCCATGTTCTATGTCTGTGTGAGCACAAACAATATTGTTTGTACAGAGTTTTGCTTTGCTATTGTTACTCCCCTCATATTGGATGAAACCTTGCATTGTGTGTGACTGTGATAAGTTACAAGCACATAAATCCTTTTTTTTATATTTGAATATCTTGAAAGTTTTTTTGTTTCTCCAGTGGGTAATATGGAAAAATACTTATGTGTTGTATCTAAGCATATCTTTTATTTATGTGATATTTATGTATAGCATCCTTCATTTGTGTTTTATGTCACCTAGGTCTATGGCAACCAGGCATCCCAATCCCAACAAAACCCCCTTCAATGACCCTGAAAATTATGTAATTGTCCAAGCATTTAGGCGATATGGTGCTTTCTGCTTGAGAGAGGACATGTGCATGAGACGGGAAGAATGCAAATTTGGCAGCAGATAGTGAATGATGTAAACACTGCTGAGGGATGCAGCAGGACATATGACCAGGTGTGTCATAGGGCCACTGACATGATTTCATTGGCCCAGAGGAGAGCAGCTGCAGTGGCCCTTGATGAGATGGCTACTATGGATAGTCTGGTAGCCAGCCACCACTGACAACAAATGAAGAGTTCCTGTCCACTGTCAGGGATCTGGAGACCTCAGTGGAAAGTGGACAACACAATGTGATTGATGTTGGTACTGCTGTTTCAGGGAGGACAAGTATGTCCCTGGAGGAGCTTCCAGGTAGGCTTATCTATGTCAGTGTGTGGGGGGGGGGGTGAACTAGTTACAGATTGTTACAATTAACAACGCATTCTGGTTCATTACACATGGGTTTGTTGTGGATGTGTCATCCAAGTTTCTGATAAATGTATTGATAAGCAACATAAAAAGGCCCAAACGTTTTTCACCCTGTGTTACTGTTATTGTGATGATGGTGCGCTTACATTTTGCTTAACTTCTTCCAGGACCATCCTCCCTAGCAAGTGAGGCGTCATCTGCACATGGTAAGCCAAACATTTTTATTTCAGTACTGATGAGCAGTTCACAGAAATTCCCAAAAGGTGTGTGTTTTTAATTTTTTATAATATAATAGGGACCCAAGTCCTCAGCTGAGTGTCCAAGCTAAGTCCTCCAGCATCCTCTCTATGTAACCAATGATCCTTGTCCCTGCTCCAAGTGGCTGACACACACACACACACACACACACACACACACACACTGTGAGATTTGATTTTCACACGCGCGCACACACACACACACACACACACACACACACACACACACACACGCACACACACACACCTGGGAAAGGCTGGCACACACACACACACACACACACACACACACACACACACACACACACACCTGGGAAAGGCTGGCACAGATTTACCTGCTGTGAACCCTTTTGCCCAGATTATAAGGTAGTTATCACTGCCACCAGCCACTACAAAGTCAGCTATCTAAGCCTCTTGCAAGGGTACCCAATTGTATTGGGTGAAAGTAATATTAATACAAACGATAATGCTGACCAGTCAGGTTTCAGGAGTGGCCTCAGTGACATCAATAGATGTAAGTACTCTCAAAGATTATAATATTCTCTAAAGGACCACCCCAATGATAATTTAAGTAAATGTAATAATAAATAATAAAAGAACATGAAAATATGAAATATCTATTTACAGTAAACACCAGCATTTCAGTCACAGGAACTATTAAAAATAATGCAGCTGGAAAGATTCACAGTTAGAGAAAAAAATGCTTATCTATTCTCACTATATTTTCCTGAATGATCTAGAGAATTACTGTTCCTACTTACTTAATAGAGTAAGGTAAGATGAACTAGGTGAGGGATCCTTCTATGTCATGTTCCAAGAAACAGACTGCCCTGAGACATCTGCCTCACCTAGGTTTACAACATTATTTGTGCACAGAATGATATCACATACATCTGGTCATTTGACTTCTGGTTCCCATGCAACCCTCCCCCCCACCATTGCTAGACATTGCCAGGATTTGTGACCAATAATACACACACACACACAAGAGCATTGCTCAGATCTGGTGCAGCTTCTGGAAGTCATAAAACAATTACAAATTTCTCATCTTCCTACAGAGACTAACAAACCATTCTTTTTACAGACATTGCATCTCTGGCTTCATTCAAAACTGTGAAATAATATATTTATGGCCTAGGCCCTGTAATTTAATTTCTTACTATTTTCCAAAGTTAGCTGGAGCTGAGCTTAACCTCTTCTCTTCCAGTGTCCTCTGTTAGCACACACACACACACACACACACACACACACACACACACACACACACACACACACACACACACACACACACACAATAGTCAGGACACATTGCTGGTACATTCTTAACAGAAGCAACTTTACAAATCAATTTTCAACACAAGCATCTGTACAAATCAGTTTGATATTCAAATAACATATAATTTTTTACTAAATTACAGCTAGCTGTGCTGGCATATGTTACACATCCACTACCCTACTTCTCCTGGCATAGCTAGCAATACCTTGCATCATCACAGTAAGCATTGTACAAACAAGACAAACAAAGCTAATCATCCTTAAAAGATGTAGGTGAGACTTGAACCCTGAACTACATATAGTGTATGCTGTATGGATCAATGTGTTTAGCAAATGTGCTATACACACAAGTGATTCACAGGTGTAGTTGATGTATTGGTTATCATAGAACTACATTACATAACATGTATTTATCCATTGGTTATCATAAAAGTACATTACATGACATTTATTATATTTATCCATTTCCCATATTTGCGCTAAGCTGTGAAGCATGCAAATACTGTCATTAAAAAAAGAAAGAAATCTATAAAATAAACAGCACTAGAAAATATATGTTAGTCCAAATAAAGATTTTTATTCACGTCTGGATATGAACTTTCAGACCAATAAAATTTCAATACACAGTAAGGGTGTCTTATCCCTCTTTGACACAGAAACAGCTTTGCAGCAGACAATGAAAATCATTTTTGTGCATACAAGCAAGTACAACATCATCCACAGTATTAACAAAACATGACATTTGTACACTTCTGAGTTGTTAGTAAATGTATTAATTTCAGCTGTAGTGCAATGAGTCATCACTCAACCATTTATGGCTATTGTTTGCAGAAATGCAGTTATTTCTTATCTCTGTATGATATTCATTCTTCTCTTACCTGAGCAGTTAACTGAGACATGGAGTCTGCAAGGAATGTTATATCATTGTCCTTAAAATGTATGAGAATATTAAATGGTAATAATTTACAGTTTCAACAAATGCAGGGGAGACTGGCTGTTACTGAACAAAAACTATGAAATGTGTGATGCTTACTTACATTTAAAACCTTGATACAAGTACTGCTACACATTGTAAATCTAACCTGGCTGACACAATCACACTGGAGGTAAGAGAGTATGAATTATTGATGTGTTTTCCTTCTCTCTACCAGTAATCATTTACAATTGCCTACACTATGTTTACATCCACTATACTGAGCCAAGAATTTGGGATTCAGCAATTCGAAAGAATTCACTCCTCATTTGCATATTCACCGTGCTCACAGACCTGAATCTACGCAATGAAAAGGGAACAGTGTGTCTAGTGAACCTGAAGGTGAGGAGACTTGTTTATGTGGATTTATCTGCACAGAAGACTTGATAAGGTATAATCTTGATAAGATATGATTGCATTTTTCAATTATATACTGGATATGTTCAGATGTCACTTAGAAAAATATTTTTATATATGCATTAGCAAATGCTACTTTTATCTGTATGTACTGTACTTCTTAAAAGTTTGCTTATGGCATAGGCATTTTTGACAGGTTATTTTACTTTTTCATATGCACAACCTTATTAACTTTCATCACAATTGTTTCTGTTACAACTGTTTCTCTTTACACTTTCCTATTGTTATTTCAATGCAATGTACATTTTCTATATTGTCAGTGACTCAGGGGTTTTAGTCTTCTAGGATGGCTCACAGAATCCTCTAGAGGAGTGCTGGCCACAGGTAGAGGTGACTGGCAAATGCATAAAAATTAATGTTCTGTGGTAAACGTGTACAAATGTTTTCAGGATAGTTTCTTTAATAGCACTTATAACAATTAACGGATGTTTTATTATTTTGCTTGGTACCAAAATATCATCGGTCTCTTGTTTTGGGGGGTGTGGGAGCCATGTTCTATGTCTGTGTTAGCACAAACAATATTGTTTGTACAGAGTTTTGCTTTGCTATTGTTACTCCCCTCATATTGGATGAAACCTTGCATTGTGTGTGACTGTGATAAGTTACAAGCACATAAATCCTTTTTTTATATTTGAATATCTTGAAAGTTTTTTTGTTTCTCCAGTGGGTAATATGGAAAAAATACTTATGTGTTATATGTAAGCATATCTTTTATTTATGTCATATTTATGTGTAGCATCCTTCATTTGTGTTTTATGTCACCTAGGTCTATGGCAACCAGGCATCCCAATCCCAGCAAAACCCCCTTCAATGACCCTGAACATTATGTAATTGTCCAAGCATTTAGCCGATATGGTGCTTTCTGCTTGAGAGAGGACATGTGCATGAGACCGAAAGAATGCAAATTTGGCAGCAGATAGTGAATGATGTAAACACTGCTGAGGGATGCAGCAGGACATATGACCAGGTGTGTCATAGAGCCACTGACATGATTTCATTGGCCCAGAGGAGAGCAGCTGCAGTGGCCCTTGATGAGATGGCTACTATGGATAGTCTGGTAGCCAGCCACCACTGACAACAAATGAAGAGTTCCTGTCCACTGTCAGGGATCTGGAGAGCTCAGTGGAAAGTGCACAACACAATGTGATTGATGTTGATACTGCTGTTTCAGGGAGGACAAGTATGTCCCAAGAGGAGCTTCCAGGTAGGCTTATCTATGTCAGTGTGGGGGGGGGGGTGAACTAGTTATAGATTGTTACAATTAACAACGCATTCTGGTTAATTACATATGGGTATGTTGTAGATGTGTCATCCAAGTTTCTGATAAATGTATTGGTAAGCAACATAAAAAGGCCCAAAAGTTTTTCACCCTGTGTTACTGTTATTGTGATGATGGTGCGCTTACATTTTGCTTAACTTCTTCCAGGACCATCCTCCCTAGCAAGTGAGGAGTCATCTGCACATGGTAAGCCAAACATTTTTATTTCAGTACTGATGAGCAGTTCACAGAACTATGCATTTATCTGTATGTGAGAGATGGATGTCAGGACTGTATGTGTATTGCTGTATCGTCTGTGATAGTAGCAGCAGTGTTAGTTTGTTAGCATATGTTGAACTGTAGTAGTAGTGTAGCTATTAATTTCTTTCCTGTTTTTGTTACTTATTATCACAGGTAATCCTGACAGTGGAAGTATAGGGCTCTTACCACCTGATGTCAGAATATCAGCAGACTTTTCTGATGATAGTGGGCAAACAGGGGCACTGACGAAGGGTGTAGAGGTTGACTGTGACAATGAGGTTAACATTTAGCTATCCCCTGTAATTCCATCAGACACAGCTAGTAGGCCTATGCAAACCCATTCCAATGAGCCCTCAGATGTTGGACATTTGGAGTGTGAGACACTCGATCAGGGTAGTGTGGTTACTGTGGCTTCAGTGCATGTTGACTCTAGCCGTAGCCAAAGTGTGGGCAAGGTTCCACACAGGAGGCTTGCTAGGGGTGCTCAGAGGAGTCCTGCTCTCCATCCTCCACCTGATCCAGGTGCGTTATTCCTTGCCACTTGATGTATGTTTCGGGCCATCATTGAGGCACAGGCACATTCTAGTAGTACCTTCAAGGAAATACTTATGGTTGTAGATGTGGTACAGGCTGACATACATGCCTACCTCCACCCTCTTACTGATTCAATAGCTCAGATGAATGATATGTTGGAATTGGCAGTGTCTGTGTTGGAACATCTGCTGGGAGGGGGAAGGCATCCACTTGGTGTAAGTCAGCACATCATCTGATGTTAGCTGATGGGGGTGTGCCTGATCATGTTCCTGGAGTGGCATTACTTCCACTGCTCAGTCAGTGATTGAGGTGTCCACACCCAAACATGGCAAGCTATGGAGTCATGGTCCTGGGCGTACTTGTGAAGAGAGCTCATCCAGCAGACATCAGTCACATTCAGATAGCAGCAGTGCATCTCACCATTGTCATGGATGAGCCAGTGCAACCCCTGGCAGAGCCAGTTCTTCTGGTCGGGTATGACAATGATAACCTGCCACCTCTACCATGCATGGTTCACACCTGGCCAACATGCTAAAATGGAAAGCTAGCACAGAGCTTGGGTGTATACTTGCAAACACTCACACACCAGTTTCACTTGGAGTGCCCATACAGACACACACAACAGTCACATGGGTCAATGGCGAGGCTAAAACTTCATTCTGTCTCAGTGATCATTTGATACATTATTCAGATGTCTGTTATTTGTCTTTCTTACTCACACACACTCACTCACCTTTTGTGTCAGCCTACCCCCCCCCCCACACACACACACACATACATACAACACCCTGTGCAAATGATATCTATGCCATATCCTTGTTTCTATCTTTTAGATTCAGGGATACATACATTTTTTGTCTGATGCTCAGAGTGCATAGCTGACTTAGTGCTTAGCATATCTATGTTTATGATGCTGTTTTGCTAATTCTACTGCTTTTTACAGGTTTTTGTAGTGTGTACATACCTCACAAAAGCTTACAGCAACAAAGCTGAAACAAACCATAAACAAAAGTGGGACAAAGGCTGAACAATAGGGAGACTTTTTAAATATTTTAGTCTTACAAAGTTAGACAATTGATAGAATCAAACAGTTTTTGCATCACTATTTTTAAGATTTTTCTGAGGAATATGAAGTCTGAAACTGAAATGTGTGTCACTATTTCCTAACTTCTCTCTTTAATGATTTGCCAGTACAACTTTGTTGCAGCAGCTTTCAAGTTTATCTTTATGGAGGATTGTAAATTGGTTAGAATTTGTGCTCCATAGAGTTGTAGGGTAGAAGGTAGGTTTTGACTAGAGTAGTTTTTGTGAGTGTGCTCAGAAAATGTTTGTTTCTGTATAGTATTCCTAGTTTTGGATGAGTTTTCTTGATATTGCTTTGGATGTGGAGGTCAAATTTAAGGTTATCATCCAGTATGACTCGTAATAGTTTGGTATGGTGGACTAATTCACTTTCAGTGTCATTTGCCAAAAAGATTTTTAAAGATAAATTTCTAGGAATGTAGGATTTGGGGGTAAAGAAGAGCAGTTTGGCTTTTTTGGAGTTGAGTGTGGGTTGTGCTCTTCTAAGCCAGGTTTCAATGGAGGCGACAGCTTGCTCAGTGATTTCTCGGAGGTGAGTTAAGGTGTTTGAAGAGCAGACTATGGTAGAATCAGCTGCATATTGAATCAAGATGTCTTCACAAGAAGATGGATGTAGGTTATTGATAAAATATTGAATAGTGTAGGGCCAAGGATAGATCCTTTTGGCACTCCTATGGAAGTGAGAAGGTATGCAGAGATGGATCCTTGCCATTTTACAGCTTGTTGCATAGTGCAAGGCAGCTAGAGAACGATTGAATAGATGGAGATGATAGACCCAGTGTGGATAGTTGATTGAGGAGTTTACTGTGAGAGGCAATTTCTGTAAATGATAGTAATGCAGTGGAGGTGTTGTGGTTTGGTTGAAATCCATATTGGTTATTGGTGATTAGCTTATTTTGTAAGAGATAGTGGAGAAATTGTTGATGTGTACATCTTTCAAGGATTTTAGAGAAAGGAGACAGGATGGCTATTGGACAGAAATTTGTAATGTCAGTGGAATTACCTCCTTTTTACTGCGGTGGTGGTGCTGTGGTAGCATTGTCGCCTCACAGTAAGACTTTGTCCTGTTCGATTCTCAGCTAGAGCATCTTCTGTGTGGAGACATGTGTGATTGGGCATACCTTCATTGAAGGTTGTGCATCAGAGCTGACAACTCGGCACATAAAAAATCTACTGCCAATCATTAGCGGACCGGAGTTTCACTGTGGCGACCCCTAACCAGGAAAAACCGAAAGACACAACAATGACAACAACATATAAGGGGTAATGTACATCATTTTCCACAAGTTAGGGACACAGGATTCTGTTATTGATCTATTAATAAGAATGGTGATTGAGTATGCTATTGCAGCTGCAGCTAGGTTTTCGTATTCTGGGGGAAGGTTGTCAGCTGACGAGGAACAAGGTTTTAGTATACGTAAAAGCTTTTTATGAGAATTATAGAAACTGGTTGAAATGTAAAGCTGGTGGAGTTGTTTGTATGTGTATTGGGGAGGTTGCATTTATGTGGGTTTTGTGAAGGAAATGTGCTAGGTTCTAAGGTTGAAAAAGTTAGCTGGGTGAAAGTGGGTGTTTCAGGTGAGTTTGAAGTTAAGTTGGATATGCATTCTATGAAGTATGTATTGAAAAAAGTAGCTGTTTGACGAGGAGGAATTCTAGGTATGGGTTGGGATCTTTTTTGTACCTGGGTTGATGAGAGAGGATATGGAGGACCAGAATTGTTTAGGGTAGTTTTTATGGTAATGTTGTAGGTGAGTATAATAGGGTTTTTTTTTATCTGTCTTAACTTGTTTCTTGACTTGGTTTCATAGCTGTCTGAATAATTGCCAATTTTTGTTATTTTTATTCTTTTGCCATTTAATCCATGCCTTGTTTGCATTGGTTGGTGAGCCACAGGAAATGGCTGTTTTAATTCTATTTGTACACTGTGTGGCTAAGGTGTTATTTAAAAATGCTGCATTGAAGTATTCAACTGCATTACTGAAGGGCAGTATTTTTAGGATGGACCATTTAACTTCTTTCAGAGCTTCAATGAAAGACTCCTTGGAGAAATTGGATAGATTACTGGTAGTTTTGAACTTATGTTCCTTTATTAGTCGTGTAATATTTCTGTGGGTATAAGCTGTCAAGTTATCACTTAGTGTACCAGGGAGGAAACCTGTGGAGGTAAAATTAGATGGGTTGGTAACCAGGATAGATATTGGGAGTTATTTTTGCCATATCTAGTTGGTGCATTAATAAGTTTAATGAATCTGAAGAGGTTCATGTTTTTGATTTCTGAATTTGTAGATCAAGACTGCCAGTAAAGGTTTACATCACTCGGAGGATAATTTCATTTGTGATTGAATCTGCTATCCAGGATAGTATGTTTTCAAACATTGGGAATGTTCTGTCCTGAGGGGATATATAACACAGAAATTAATATGTTCTTGGCTCTATTAAGTTTTAAGAATGAGATTAGAATTTCTGCTTTTCCATAATTCAGGATTGTAGCTATGGAGTTAGGTTAATGATGGGTATTGAGGCATACAGAGGCTAGCTACTCCCTTTGAGAAATGGTGCAGAAACTACAAAAGTAGCTACAGTAATACAAGCTAGGATAAAACACTACTGCATAAAATTGTACAAAATTTTTGTCTTATAATGTCATAAATCAAAGGACAATTACACATAGGATATAGCAGTTTTTGTAAAAAATGTAAAACTTAAAGCACTAACCATATTTTGGCAATTCTCTTTTTGTGTTTCTTGATTGTTTTGGCATGCAAAATTAATTGTTTGTGCAGATACAGTTTTCATCTTGCTCCACAATGTGGGAATTATAACTACTTATTTTAACAATGGTGTTACTCTATAAAACAAGAAAGGTAATTGTTTAGGATACAGGCTGGAGTAGATACTCAAAGACAGAGTTATTCAATTATAACATTATTAATTTCCATTTTTATGGAGAGATAGAATAACATCCCTGCCTGCAACACCACTAAACCAATGATAATACATTGGACAAGAGATAAACATGGTTGTATAAGGTTTTCAGGGTTAGTGAGAAGATGGTAGGAATTTGGGATATGTATGGTTTCTGGGATAGATATGAGTTTAATAACTAGTTAAATGCAAGGCTAAGATTAGATGAATATATGTTATTGACTATAGTTTTCAGCATTGAAATACTCAGGTAAGATTAGAGAAGCTGTAGTCACAGTAAATGCTCATCTAAAGTAACATAAATTATAAGATAATCTGTAGCTTAAATAAGTGAGATTACATAGTTAATAGCACATAAAATGATCACATCATACACAAAACAGGTCTCTTACTTAGTTAAAGTAGCTCAATGCACTCTAATCAGGATAGCAGCATACACTAAAACAGGTCTCTTAAGTACATCTGGGAGCATATCATTATGTCCTGTAACATGCAACATTTCTTTTAAACAATATGTCTACAGCATCCTATGTGAGTGGAGCTTGCTAGCAACAGACTCTAGAATTCCTTGCAGCACTTTGGTATTATTTATATAAATGGTCTCCTTTTTTAAGTGCAACCTTCTAGCAACACTCTCGTAACCCCTTGCAGTAGCTTGGCAATTATTAATGTAACAGGTCTTCTTTTCCAATGTGAGCAGCAAATTTTATTTATAAGATTATCTAAAGAATAAGTTATGTCAAAGGAGAGATGGAAATTTTATAAAGGGCAAAGCCTTAACTCATTCAAACCTAAAACATCTTTTTGCATTCTTCCCATTAGCAACCATAGTGCCTTATAGCATCCACATATATTTTGGGTCTGCCTTTCTTAACAAAGTGAATCACCAATAAATAATAGGCAACATTAGAAAGTGCAAGGTGTAGTTAACAAAACATTACTAAAACTGTTAATCTCAGATGTTCGGCAGTGCAGATAGTACTAAAAACTAATTTCTCCTTATTATTGATATTTTCATAATTTAAAGGTCTACATGTTATTGAGAGGTATGGTGTAAAATGCCCAGGGAGAGAAAGAAAATGACTTCGTCAGTGAGTAATTACAATGCACTGTACTGGAAATATTGATAATTGTTTGCTAGTAGTTATGAAAATATGAAGTACTTTCATATTCATTTAATATTTCTAAAATTGGCTGACTTAACAAACCTTTGCATGGCATTAGATGAAACCTTAAATTATGCTGAAGAAAATTAAACTGTGACTGATATTTGCATTCTTAAGTTGCACATCTTGAGAGAGTTTTGGAGACATTTAAATCATTAATTATACAATTAAACACAATTTTTCATATTTCTGTAAATATTTCAGTAAGAATTTACATGGAAATTAACTTTTTTGCTGTTTTGTCGAAACTATAGAGATAACTATCGTTCTGGGTTTATATGCATAATAATATATATTATAGCATTGATATAAAGACTCTGTGAATGTACTGACTATTAAACAAATGAAAAATTTTACTGATAACATTTCTATTTGTACCATTTTTATAGCTTTCATTGTTCACAGAATATTTACATTTCTTTGTATTATGCTTTTTAAGCTGATCTCCCAGAAAATGCTTTGGAATGTAGGGATGAATGCAGGTTGCTAGAGGTTTGATATTTTGCTTTGCATAGGTGTTAATGAATTGAAATTTAATCACATACTGTTAATAGACCTAAACCTTTGGAATTGCCTAATGCAAAATTGATTGCCTATAGAAGTCTTTCACAATGAAATAAAACAACTGAAAGCAGTTTATTGCAGGAAAGCCATGAGTTAACAAGTAAATCTATCGCTGTTTAGGTTTCAGTATTGCATAGCCACAATAGAGTACATTTCATGCGCCTGTATCTCTATGAGCTACTCCCTACACTTAAAACATCTTATGTTTACATTTTAATAAATTACTTACTTGTTCTTGTTTAATTAGTGCACACTACTAGCTGTGGTAATCTGTGCCTCGTGGGGGCTAGGAAAAATAATGTTCCTTCATCCAATATTTCTAAGGTGCAAAAGATGCTGGGATTTGGGAAAACATTCAAACATAAAATAGAATACAATGGCATATTTCATCTGCGTTACCACAGATCCTCCTTTGGGAATTGTTGCAGTAAATACAGAATTAAACTATTAGGAAGCTAGAGTAATACAAGCTATGATAAAATGCTTCTGCACAAGATTCTGCTGAAAATGGACAGCTTTGTCCAGTTCGATCTCCGTGGTAAACAAATGTAAAATAAATAAAATAAATTGTAATGTCAGGCAGATAATCTATTGCGCTTAGACTATCACAATCCATAGAGTGGTTCTATTGGTTTTCTTGTCAAGTAAAGGGAGAAATCCTTAGTATTTTGGTTTCAGATTGATTAAAGCAGTGTCCATATATTAATATGTTTACTACTTATGTTTGTAGTTTTTATTTGCTAACCTTGAACTAAGATTATACAGCTAAGCAGCAAACAGACAGCTTTTAGCTTGTCTACTGAAGGACAGTGTTTCTTGTTTCTTTTGTTTTCTTTTCTTTTTCTCCTTTCACCATTGGAAATTGACTATCCACTAGTAGTTTAGACTTTACAGTTATTCTTATTCATAAATCATAGATATAGATATATAGATATCGATACATATGTAAATAGAAAGTTTGAGATATGTACTTGTTTGCCCTCATGTCAAGTCACCACCTGCAACAAATGTATTTGTGATTTGCAACCTTGGAAGTTTTTTTTTTTTTTTTTTTTTTTCAATAGTGATCTATCAAAATTTAAAATTTTGGAGTCAAATAATTGCAAATTAAAAAAAAAAGTGAGATGTGGTTATACATAATCGATCAAAAATCAAATCTGAGTCCTAACTAGAGATATCAGGCTAAAGCAATGGGGCTGTACACTTGAAGAAAAAGCTTACTGGGCTTTGGTACTTTACTGGATTAGACAATCAAAAATGTCACTCTGCTGTTTCTGACATATGTTGGATGTATTATGAAGAGACAATTTTTGACTTTAATATGATGTGGAACTGTCGGTGAGCTAGAGGATATGGCGACTGTATCCTGTATGGTTAGAAAGGATTATGCTTACACTTACCCCAATGATGCTTTTCCGCTGTTTTCTGGCCTTAAATTCTTTGTGGAAAGATTGGAGCTGATGATTATGAGATTTATGTGCATTATATTGCACACATTGATGATCAATATCCTTTAAATACTGGAAGTAAATCCAAGAAATGAATGCATTTTCAGACTCCAGAGCTACTCATTTTCTTATAAAGTAGTTTGACAATGGATATCAAGTGTGATCACTTTTAATTAGAAGACGATAACTATTGCTATGAACTATGTGAAGGACATTGGACAACAACACGTTTTATTATTTGTTTGTTTCTTTGATCTTTGTATATCTCTAAATGCCTTAGACCATTCCAGATTGTCTCCTTTCCTTCTCTCTTGAGTTTGTTCATTAATGATATAGTATTGGCTCTGTAGATGATGTTTAAATTAAGGATGGTGCTTTCTAGTTTAATTGTGGAATTATATCTTATAGCTTGCACATCAATTTTTGAGTATTATTTATACTTTATTGTCATTATTCATTTACAATTTAATTAAATTGACTCCGGTGTGCAACTATTTCACATAAAGTTCTACTAGTCTCTAATAATATTTTTTGTTCTTTAATAGGCTGATCTCTTAGCATAGAGTCTGTAGTTTTGTTCACATACTATGCAAATATCTGATTGTGTCTAATCCACTATTCATTTTCTTAATACTACCAAAGTTTTTATTATTCTTAGGTTATCAAATATGTTGTGTATTTCTTTCTGAAATTTAAAGTGATTTGCAAAAAAAAAAACAACATGATTTCTCTCCTTCTCTTAGCATCAACAGAATGGAGACAAGCACATTCAGATACACCATAGAACTACTTGGTTATTATCATTCGATAGATCTTTGTGATGCTGGGTCTGCTTCAGTGTTTAAAAGAAAAAAAAATGTAATGACAAAAGATTGTTCATGTTACCTTGTGTTGCCATCATTGGAACAGTGTTTGGGGCAGATTCAATAAATCCTGCACAGTCTGTTAAAACTGTGTGCACATCATATTCACTAAGCAGCTCTACATGCAGTGAAGAGCCGCACAAACATGGTAAACAGTGTGGCAAGCTAATTATGACATAGGCAGCTGAACTGTATGCTGATCAATCCAAGATGGATGAGCTATTCAACAAGCTATAAAGTAATCTTGTCGACTCAGCACTGGTTTTCTGTGAGGATTCCAAAACCTGTTGGAATACAGCCAATGACTCTAGTCTACATGGAACAAAGGTTAGGGGCTGCTGCTGCTACTCTTACTGATGAGTATGTGTAACAGGCCCAAGTCTATGCTGCTGCTGCAGCTGCTAAGAGACAGCGGCCAAGAAGGAGAAGGGAGTTTAAACCCCATTTAACTTTTCACAGTCTGCATGAGGAAGACATTTTAGAGCACTGCCAGGTATATAGAGACACACTACAGAAACGCTGTAATCTCTGTTGCCCTTAGAACAAACCAAGTTGAATCAATACCTGTGGAGACTAAGGTATGTGTCGCACTTAGAATATTAGCTACAGGAACCTTACAAAGACCAACAGTGTACATGCTGGGGGTAACACAGGCATCAACATCCAGGATCCTACATCAGTTCCTGAATGCTATGAAACAACATGCCAATGACTACATATATTATCTCTGTACACCTGAGGACAGAGCCACAGTGATGCAGGAGTTCTACCCTGTAGCACACTACCTTGAAGTCTTGGGTGCCATGGACTGTACACAAATCAAAATTAAAGTACCACCCAGGGAACAGAGAAGGGTGTACATAAACAGAAAGGGCTTCCACTCCATTAACTGCCAGGCTATGTGTAATGCTAAGGGAATCAGCCTGAATGTGTGTGCTCACAACCCAGGTAGTTACCACAACTCACATATCTGGCACAACTCTCAAATGTATCAGATGTTTTTAGGGGGGATATCCCACAGGGTCATTTACTGTGGGAATGCAGAACCATGTCTGATGACGCCCATCAGAAATGCACACACACCAGCTGAAGAATGCTGTAATGAAGCACGCTCAAACAAGAAATATCATAGACCATGTGTTTGAGCTGCAGAAGTCGCAGTTTTTGGTGCCTAGATACATCTGAGGAAGCCCTGCAGTATAACCCCCATAGATATGCTGAAATTATCAACATATGTGCCATGCTTCACAATATTATCCTAAAAAAACAGCTTCAACAGGAACACTAAGGGGAAAGGCCACACATTCCACCACCACCACTGGCAAGGTTATCACAGCCACATGCAGGTGAAGAGTCAGAGGGGGAACCAGCAGCTGCTGTGGGTGTAAGCAGATGTAGGCATGCACAATACGCTCATGCACTAGCAAGAGGCAATGGATGGCACACACTCTCACCACCTAAGGGGCTAAAATCTTATTCCTATTCATATACATACAGTAAAATTGATGCCAGGCAATGCTCACAACCATTACTTGCTTATGTAATGGCTACGTACTGCTAGCATCAGACAGTGTCAGCCCCAAATGAAAACTCTTGCAACTACCAGTCTTCCAAGGTAAGTGTTGAACCTGAAATAAAAAAATAAATGTCCAAGAACATAAGTCAATGGCACATCTTTACATGCTGTTATTTGCTAATGTAAGTAAGTATAAGGTGGGTGATTTTCACACATTACATCGATAGGTGACAGCACTGACATGTCACTACATGTCTTCTATCAAATAATAGGACTCATGTGACAAAGCTTCACACATTCACACATTCATACCTCTCAAATGTACAGATTTTTATAGAATGTCCACAGTTTGGCCTCATACTTTTTCCCTGGCAAATCATTAAAGATTGAAGTTAGAAAATAAGGGCACACATTTCACTTTTGGAACTTATATCCCCCAGAAAAATCATATGGTAATGCAAAACCTGTTAGTCTATCG
Source organism: Protopterus annectens (assembly GCF_019279795.1). Classification (NCBI taxonomy): domain Eukaryota; kingdom Metazoa; phylum Chordata; order Ceratodontiformes; family Protopteridae; genus Protopterus; species Protopterus annectens. Next base: position 1,187,821,329 of record NC_056728.1, read on the forward strand.
ACTTTCTAATTTTGTAAGACCAAAATATTTCAAAATTTTCCCTATTGTTGGTCCAGTCTCCAACTTTTATTTATGTCTTGGACCAGCTTTATTGGTCTAAGAGGTTGAGAGGGATGTACACAGTACAAAAACCTGTAAGAAAGAAATTCTATTTGCAAAACAGCATCACAAATACAAGTAAGCACTAATTCAGCTGTGCACCCTAAACGTAAGACAAAAGACTTATGTATCCCTGAATCCAAAAGATAAAATATCAAGGCTATGGCACAGTCATCATAATTTGCACAGGGTGATGTGGAGGGGGGTCTGGGCTGACAAAAAAGGTACTGAGTGCATGTGAGTAAGAAAGAAAGGCAGTCAGAAATGTAAATAACTTATCAAATGGGCACTGAGATAGAATGAGCTGTAAGCCTCATGACTGACCCAAGTAACTGTTGTGTATTTGTCTGTATGTGTGAGTATCTGAAAGAGCACAGGCCAAGCTCTATGCTAGCTCTTCATCCCGGTATGTTGGACAGGGGTGAACCATGTATGGTGGAGGTGACAGTTCATCGTTATCCTTCCTGACTGTGAAAACTGGCATATCCATCCCCATGGTCAAATGCACTGCTGTTGTTTCCTCAGCATGAGTGATTTCTGCTGGATGAACTTTCCTCATGAGTATGTCCAGGACCATTACCCCAGAGCCTACCATGTCTGAATGTGAACACCTCAAATACTGAAGGAACAGTGGAAGTAGTGCAACTACAGAAGGGTGATCAGGCACAGTCACATCAAATAACATCAGATGATGTAGCTGACATGCATCCATGTGGATGCCATCCCCCTTCCAGCAGACATTTCATCACAGACATTACCTGTTCCAACATGTCATTCATCCAATCCATTGAATCGGTAATGTAGTGGAGGCAGTCACGCATGTCAGCTTGCGCCACATCTACACCCTTAAGCATTTCCTTGGAGGCCCTATTGGAATGTGCCGGTGTCTACATGATGGCCCTAAACATATGCAGAGTGGCATGGAAAGGCATACCAGGATCAGATAGAAGGTGGACAGCAGCCCTCGTGTGAACACCCCTAACAACCCTCCTACATGGCACCTCACCCACACTTTGGCTATGGTCAGAGTCAAGAGGCACTGAAGCTGCAGTAACCACATGATACTGATCAAGTATCTCACCAGCCATCTGTCTAATATCTGAGGGCTCACTGGAATAGGTATGCATAGGCCTACTTGCTGTGTCTGATGGAAATACAGGGTATGGCTGAATGTTAGCCTGAGTGTTGGATTCTGCCTCTGCACCTCTGACTGTGCCTGAATTTGGACACTATCATCAGAATCTGATAATACTCTGACATCAGGTGGTAAGAGTCCTACATTTCCATATTCAAGATCACCTGTAATAATAAGCAGCAAACACAGGAAAGAAATGAATGCCTACACTACTACAATTTAATGTATGACAACAAACTAACACTGGCACCACTATCACAGATGGTACAGCAATACACACACATACAATACAGACACCTACCTCATACATATGGATAAATGCATATTTCTGTCAATTGCTCATCAATACTCAAATAAAAATGTTTTACTCAACATTTGCTAGGGACAATGGTCCTGTAAGAAGGTAAGCAAAAGGTAAGGACACCATCATCAGAATACCAATAACACAGAGATACCTGTGTTTTGCCTTTATATGTCCATTAACAATACTTTTAATGGAAACTTGACTGACATGTCAACCCCAAGCTCATGTGTAATGTCTTAACGGTATCAATTGATAAATATATCCCCCCCAAAAAATAATTTAATTAAACCAGCATAGCTATAACTTTCAATATTTTACTATACCAGAAATATTTAACAATTGACTTAGGTAAGCCTACCTGAAAACAACTCCTGGGACATACATGTCCTCCCTGAAACAACAGCACCAGCATCAATCACATGCTGTTGTCCAGTTTCCTCTGAGCTCTCTGGATCCCTGGCAGTGGACAGGAACTCTTCCTTTGATGACAGTGGTGGCTGTGTAGTAGCCACCCCCCAGTAGCCAGCTGCCCATGGGCCACTGCAGCTGCTTTTCTCCATGATGATGAAATTATATCAGTGGCCCTGTGATCCACCCGATCATAAGTCCTACTGCAGCCCCTATGGCAATGACATCATTCACTATCTGTTTCCAAATTTGCATTCTGCCAGACATATCCCCACATCCTCTCTGAAGTAGAAAGGTACCATGTTTCCTAAATATTTGGACAGTTACATCATTCTCAGGGTCAGTGAAGGGGAGGTTTTGGGGATTGGGATGCTTGGGTGCCATAATCCTAGCTGAAGCACAACAAAAATGAAGGATACTACAAATAAATATCTCATAAATAAAAATCATGCTTATAGATACACCTATTATTATTTTTTTCAATATTACCCCCTGGAGAAATACAAACTTTCATGTATTAAAATATAAAAGGTTATGTGTTTGTAACATATCACAATCACACACAAACAAAGGTTTGATCAAAAACAGGGACTAACAACAGCAAACCTGCTTAAAAAATATTTTTGGTTGTGGAATACACAAATGGAACTTGGCTTGCCCATCCCCAAAGCAACAGGTAAATGACAGTCTGTACTAAGCAAGGGATAATACATAAGTCAATTGTCATAAGTGGTTTCCAACAAATTCTTACAAAATATGTGCACATGTTTACCACAGAAAACCCATTTTTATACAATTGCCAGTCATATTTACCTGTGTCCAGGACACCACTAGAGGTGTCTACAGGCCATCTTAGAAAGTTAACACACCTGTGTCATTGACAATATAGGACATTTACATTTCACTGAAATAACTTAGAAGTGTGTCAGAGAAACAGCTGTAACAATAAGAATTGTGATGAAAGTTAATATGCCAGTGTATCTAAGAGAGTAAAATGTCATGACAAAAATGCCTATATCATCAGTAAACGTCTAAGTACATACAGATCAAAGTTGCATTTGCTAATGCATATATATATATATATATATATATATATATATATATATATATATATACCGCATGTATTTAGCAATATATATCTATATATATATATATAGAGAGAGAGAGAGATACATATATAGCTAGCGAAATAGATATGTAGATATATTTTCCTAGCAACATGTAAACAAATCTAGTATGTAATTGAAAAATTCAATCATACCTTCTTATCAAGATCAGAAGTCTTTTGTGCAGATTTATTTTTATTTTATTTTACTAATGTCCAAGTGGGTCAGGAGCCCATTTTCAATGGAAACCCCGGGAGAAAAGCTCCAAAAAAATTGATTTAATAGAGTAGAATATATATATATACACACACACACACACACACACACACACACACACACACACACACACACACACACACACACACACACACACACATGTATCAATATAGATTGAAATAGAGTAGAAAATACAATAGAAAATCTATACATGGTAGCATGTACTCATATACAGAAGACTATACATGGTTAGGAATAGACAGATTACAAATAATTTTTTGCTTAACCAGTTAACATAGCTAATAAGTAGTGAGAGGAAAAGGAGAGTACAATTTGGTATATATTAGAGTAAAACAGTTCTAACGGGGTAAAAGCAAATGATATTTAGAAGCTGCAACTGTGAATATGAGTTTGTTGTAGGTTTGGTGGTATAATTAGCCAGGTGCTGTGTTCATACCTCTCACCTGTACAGAATTTTGCAGAATTACAGATTTTTGCCTCACATTTTTGGTCTGTTCCTAATAAAATTTGTCGGTTTCCAGTAAATTATTCAGTATTGAAGACACTAAATAATACGAAATAAAGACAAATATTTGAGTTGTAGACTTTATATCCTTCAGAAATATGTAATAATGAAAAACCTTTTATTCTAGCATCTTTCTAAGTTTATAGGGACGATATTTAAATCCTGTCCCTATTTTTGGGCCTTTGACCCCCCCCCATTCTTTCTGGCTTTGTCCACATTTCTTGCACTAAGAGGTTGAGAGGTATGGCTGCGTTTTTTCAGTAGCAGCTTAAATTTGTGACTATTTCTTGTGTTTAGGATGTGTTGGGGTATTGAGTTCCAGGCGTTGGACACTTTATTAGAGAACATGGAGTCTCCATAGCTGTTACTGGATTTAGTCACCTTTAGTAGATGTTTATTGCAGGATCTTAGGGATCTGCAGTTTGTATTTGACTGAACTAGGTATTTAAGAGCAGGGCAGTTTTTGGGTTTGTGCATGATGGAAAGGCAATGATTAGTTGGTTCAGAGTTAGTAGGTTAGATAGTTCTGTCCAACTGAGTTCATGAAGTGCAGTAAAGTGGTGTGATCCATGTAGTTGGTTTGTGGAAAACTTGGCTATTTTATTATAGCAGGTCTCTATTTTGGTAAAGTCTGATTTACTTAGATTGATAAAGATGTGGGAAGAGTATAAGACGGTGGACAGTAGGTATGATTTGGCTGTGGATAGCCTGGTGTTGTTGGTTAGGTATGATTTGGCCCTGTAGAGTGAGTCAAGTTTAATGTGTACTTTTTTGACTGTTAGTGCTATGTGTTTGTCAAATTTTAGACAATTAGCAATTGTAACCTCTAGAAGTTTTGTTTGTTCAACAGGTTTGATTTTAGTATTGTTGGAGGAGTACATGACGAGAGAGGGATGGTTGTTTAATGTTTGGTATTGGCGAAGACTATTCATTTTGTTTTATTAGGGCTGAGTATGAGTTGATGGCCAGAGAGATAGCTTTCTATGGCATGGAGAGATCTTTGTTTTTTTTTCCTGGAGTTCCAGGATGGTAGGGGCAGAGCAGATGAAGGAGGAAACATCAGCATACTGTACAATGGGGCTAGTTAAGTGGCAGTGCTAAGGTTATTGGTAAATATAATGAAGAGGAGAGGTCCAAGGATAGAGCCTTGAGGTACTCCAACAGAGACGGGTAGGATAGGGAAGAGATTGTTTTCCCACTTGACTGACTGTTGTCTGTCTGAGAGATAGCTGTGAATCCAAGTTAGAGAAGTACGATTGAGGTTGTATGTTGAAAGTTTTTTGAGTAGTTTTTGGTGGGATACTGTATCGAAAGCTTTAGACATGTCAAGGAAAACAGATGATATGAGTTGGCCTTGACTTTGAGGATGTTTACAGTCTTTTTAAAATGTTTTATTTATTTATTTATTTAATTTTATTTTACATTTGTTGACTGGGATTGTTCGACTGAGCTGAAAAGCTCTTTTTCAGCAGAGGTCCGGGGAGAAAAGCTCCAACATATTATACAATTTTCATTATAAATTAGCATTAAATAGCAATGTTACAGGATTATTACACGGCATTAAGTAGCAATACAATGTTATACAGTGTTAATAATCAGGATTATAGCATAACTATTTCAAGATGTATAAAAAGAAATATGTCATTAAGATGAGTATAGTTTTGGGGGTAAGTGTTTACAAAAATCCAGTTTTATTAGTGTGGTATTTGTGCTGTGTTTGGGTCAGAAACCATGTTGGGGATTGGATAAAAGATTGTTCTTAAGGAGATAGTCAAGGAGTTGTTTATAAATGCAATTTTCTAGAATTTTATGTAGGTGAGGGAGAATAGCAATGGGTCCATTATTTTGAGAAGTGTGTCAAAGGATCACCTTTGTGTAGGGGGGTGATATGTGATATTTTCCAGAGTTTAGGTACGTATTGTTCAGAAATAGATTGGTTGATTTGTACTGAGATAGGATAAGAGATGGATCAGCAGCTAGTTTCAGAAATTTGTTGGGAAGCTGATCAGCAGAAGGCGTTGAGGATTTTAATTTGTACAGGAGTTTTTTTATGTAGCTAGTTTGTATGGGGTTCATAGAGAATAAGATATGGTTAGCTTCTGGAGAGTTTGATACTGTTAGAGGTGAGTTAATATTGTTGTTTATGAGGGATTTTATGGATCTGGTGCAATATGAATTGAATTGAGATGCTATACTGTCAGCAGTGTTGGGCGTAGTGGGAGCTGGGGTCATGGATTTCCCTGAATTAAGGAGTTGTTTGATACTTAGACAAAGTCCATGGCAGCAGATGCAGGACAGCAATCAAATCTTTTAACTCAAAGAGCACTTTATTTGTGGAAAAATAAAATAAGTTGATAAAATAAGTTGAATAGCAGCAATAAATTAGCAATAAACCAAGCGCTTTTGTCTCTGTTTAATTAGAGACTTTTTCAAGATAAAGCACACAGCCAGCAGTCCCTTTTTAGAATAGTAAAAGACAACACCCTAATTAATCTCCACCAATAAGTTACATTCATCAATTAGAGTCTCCTAAATTATTCAACAGCTGGATAATTCTTTTTTTAGAGGTATAAAAGCTGTATAAAAGATAAGTAAAACTCTCATTGTAAACCATAAAATGCATAATATATTGCAATAAAAGCATTCACCATCCAAACATTTAAAATAAACTGTATGTATATGTATATACACATGCACACTTCTCTTTTTATCTATTTATCTATCTAGTGCCTTCAATTTGAGAAAACATGTTAAAAACAGGGCATCATTTATACCTGGCCAACTTGTTGCATTCATTCTAATTTGCCATATAGCCTCCTGTTTTTCTAATTGTAGTGTCCATGGGCCACCCCTTGGGTCAATTTCAAGTCTGTCCAGAATCATAAACTTAAATGTATGGTCAGGGAAATCATTACAGTGTTTTGCAAGGGCATTTGTCTCTTTTTTCAACCTTATATCTCTAAGATGTTCGTAAATTCTACTTTTAAGCTTCCTTTCAGTTTTTCCAGTGTAGTATGCTGGTCATTTCATGCACAAAGCACAATATACCACTCTCTCAGTCTGGCACAAACCTTTCTTTTTTATCTGTATCATAGTCCCATTTATTACACAGGAGGGTCCCTCTAAAACAGGTGTACACATTGTGCATGACCCACATTTTTTTATAAATAGCCTATTATAGGTTTCTTAATTTTTGCTTCAAGAATATTTTTGAGGGTTCACCCCCTCCTGTATACAATGTTCATTTTTTCACCCACCCATTTTTGAACATTGTTGCATGATCTAACAATAGCCCAATTCTTATGTACAATGTCTGCAATCATTTTACTGGACCTATTGTAGGCTGTAACCAATGCTGACCTGGAGTATGCTACTCCTACGGTCTCAGTTTCCACCTCCACTCTCTCCTTACTGGACCAATGATAGGCCATAGCAGCTACCACTCTAGCATCAGTTACTCCTATACTCTCAGTTAATTCCTCAATCTCATCTCTCTCTGTATATCCATTAAGGTCATCCATCCCTATAAGTAAATGTGGTTCATTTGTATCCTGGTTAAGGATGGCTTTAAAGTGTCCTCTTTCTCTTTTATTTACTACTTCAATAAGTAACTAATTCACTAAAATATTAGGATAACCCCTTTTAACAAACATTTCTTTCAATAATTCACATTCTTCCAGTAATGTTTCAAAACAAGTAATCATCCAGGCAGCTCTTATGAATTGCCCCTTTACGAAGGCCGTTTTCTGTTTGTAGGGGTGAGCACTGTTAAAATGCAGGAAGCTCTTAGAATATGTTTCCTTAGGGAAAATTTAGGATTGGAACACACCTAAAGAGCTATTTTTTTACCAATCTGGCATCCACGTATGTAATTTCACTTATTCCTACAGTGTGGGTTAAACTTAAAAATTGGGTAGAATTGTTAATATACACTAAGAATTCATTAATCATCCCTTGTGGGCCACCCCAAAACACAAAACTGTCATCCAAAAAAGAATATAAAGTCTACAATATTTATAAAGGACTGATTCTATTAAGAACTTTTTCTACCATTGGAGCATGACTATGTTTGCATACAGGACCCCACAAGGTGAGCCCATAGCAACCTCCTTTGTCTGAAGAAAGTATTCTTTATTGAAAAATATAAAATTATTCCTTAGTACAAGGTTTAAAAGTTGTTCATAAACATTTATTTTTAGTTCAGGAATTCCCCTCTCATATAAGTAGTCACAAAACCATTCCACACCTAGATCGTGTGGTATTACTGTATATAGGTCTTTCACATCCAAGGTTATAAAAATCCCTGCTTCATTAAATTCCAACCAGTTAACCATCTCCAAAAAATCCCATGAGTCTTTACATAAGGAATTTTCATTAGCTAACAAAGGTTTTAGTTTGATGTCTAAAAATTTTGCTAATGGGTAAGTTATAGAACCTCGCCCATCAACAATGGGTCTCATGGGGGGGGGGGTCCTATAAAGATTTATGTATTTTTGGTAGTCCAAAAATACATGGTGTCTTTGGGTACAATACTATGAAGAAGTTTAGTTCATCTATGGAAATGGATCCTTCAATAAACAAATAATTGAGCTCATTACAAATTTGATTATATGCTCCATTCAGTTTGTTACGTGAGCTGTTCTCATATGTTCCACTCATCAATATATTTCTCATTATCTGATTATAATCCATAATATCAATACTCACAGCCTCTCCCCCTTTATCTGGTTTAATAATTCTGAGACCAGAGTTGCATTTCAATTCCTGCAAACATTCTAATTCATGAACATTTAAGTTATTGACCCTTCCATTTGTTTTCAGATTCCTTAAATCAAATTCACATAACTTCTCAAACATTTGCAATGTGGGATGCAGTGTGGGGGGGGGGGGGGTTGTACGTGCTAGACATATGCAAAGGATTACTGATATAATCTACAGATTTAAATAAAACACTCAGGTTCAGCTTTCTTACAAAGTATTTTAAATCTATTATAGTGTTAGTAAGATCACATTCATTCTCTGGTACAAAAGTCATGCCCCTGGATAGCAGATCATAGACAAGTTCATCAATAGGGATGGAGGAATAGTTGAACACATTAAAATCCCCAGCATTGTTCTTCATTATAAGACAGGGAGGGCATGTGTTTTCAAAGTTCATCTCCTGCCCTGATAACCGCCCCTCCGAGTCCCCATTCGATTCATTGTCTGTCCCCCTCGACCTCTGTTGGTCGTATATATCCCTAGAGCTGCATTCTCCATATTGTACTTCTGCTGGAACCTCTTGGACCTCCTCAAAGGGGGGTACTGCTCCTAGTCTAAAAAGTATTTTTATCATTAACAACATTAAACTCTTTTCTGGACCCCCAGTTTTGTGATTTGGGTGATTCAGGGTAAGCAGTGTTCTGATTGTACTGTATTCTATCCCGTTCAAGTTTCTTAAGTTTCCTATTTTTTATGTTATTAATTTGGTGTTCGATTGACTTGAACACACGATTATAGACAAATACATTCTCTGCATATGCCCTGTCCTGCACAATCATTTTATCCAGTTCTGTTGCATCTTTTATTAAGTTGTTCAATAAAATATCATTATGTTTGATTTAATCTTTGTCTTTGTCTTTGTCTTGGAGTTTCTAGTTTCATTTTGCTTATTTGTTTGATACTTAACCAAAATTTTGGGGTGTTGTTTTCGTGATTATGTTGAGTTGTATGGTAGTATAATTTTTTTTGTCATATTTGATTTGATTTTTATCTTGGTTTCTTAGTTGTTGATATGTAATAAGGTTATCTTTGGTTTTGAATCCTTGGTACAGTGGACAGGCTCTATTACTATTGTTTGAGTAATAACTTGGTATCTTTGGTTAGCCATGGTAATCGTTAAGCTTTGGCACACATTTTTCTTGAGGGTTATTTAATGTATTGAGGAATGTATTGTTAAAGTATTGAACTGTGAGGTCCAACTGGAGGAATTTTAAAGAGAAACTAGAAAAAGAACTGAGACAAATGAACACGCCCTCACTGCACCACTTCTAGTAAAACAATCGAAATGATATCGATATCCACCTTCAATGGACCAAGCAAAACATAAAAGTTTTAAAAGGTAAAGCCTTCAGTTTTAATTTCCACTTTTCATCCTGCTCCTAGCAGGACTTCTTCAGACAAACAAGAATCAACAAATTTCCACTTTTTAAAATAAAATCACATTTCAATTACAGTTGAAATCACATTTCAATTAAAATGCTTAGTTCCCTGTAACAGGATTTAAAAAGGCCAACCCCCCAAGAATAAAAGACACAGCACATTTTGTACTTTCAATAGTATTTGACTTTGTAAACAAGTAAAACATGAAAGTAAGAAATGAAAAATAGTAAAAACAGAAAACAAAAGAAATAAATATTTCCTTCTATATTGACAAGTTACCAGCAGTGCCGTTCAAACATACATAAAGTGCAAAAACAACACACAGTGCCTGACTGTGTGTTTACCTCCTTTTTTCACTTATTCCTGACATGTTGACTAAACTTAATTCTTCACCTAAAATGGCTCTTCAGCAATCCTTACTTATAAAGTTAACCTAAGCAACTTCTCCTATTTGTATGAATACTGAGAAGCATCGCTCATATAGCTGCCTTATATACTAATACATAAAGGTTCCATGACTCATGTCTGCATTTAAATCTGTATCTGTGAGGTCCAACTGGAGGAATTTTAAAGAGACCAGTAGCATTGTTAAAGCAGTATACTGAATATGGTAGGGTGAAAGTTTTTTTTTCTTGTGAATGTGTTTAAATATGGTGTTGTTTGGAGTATATACTCATTTCCTAAGGAAAAACATTGGTAAATGGTCACTTATGCAATCTGGATGGCAGCCAGCTTGGTAAGCGAGGTTGGGCTTGTTTGTTAGTATCCAGTCCAGTATTGGTCGTTTCTTGGTATGTTTATCTATACAGGTGGGAGAGTCAATAGTTTGAGAGAAGTTGTAGAGGTTAATAAATTAGAGGTGTTTTCAGAGGAGCAGGTGAGCCATTCTAGATTAAAGTTGCCTAGGGTTATTATTTCTTGGTTGAGAGTTGCAGATGACTAGCAGAGAACATTTTCTATGTTGGGATTGGTTGCTGCCTGGAGGAAGTAGGTGACTATTATTATTTTCATTTTATGGGAATTTATTTGCATGTGTGCTGTTAATATTTTGGAGTTGGCAAGGTATGGTGGTATGTAGTTTAGTCGGTCTAGTTTGAGATAATCTTTGAAAATGATAGCAATACCATCACCCCATTTGTTTATCCTGTCAAGTCTTATTATGTTGTAGCATTGGGTTAAAATTTCTTCATCTTTTATATGGGGTTTAAGACAGGTTTTAGTTAAGACAGCTACATCTGGTGAGCAAAGGGCAAGAGTAGCATGGAATTTGTTTACTTTATTTATTATGCTTCTTGGCTTGAAGTTAATAATTAGCAGGTCAGAGTTGTTGCATTCTGAAATAGGGCTGTTGAGTGAAAGCTTGCTATGGTACTGTTTGGATGAGTTTATTATGAGAGGGGGTGTTGATTTTAGGGAGATTGGATTAAATATTTAAGGAGTGGGATGTAGGTAGCCTGAGTTAATGTGTATATCTCCTATTATCTTGATTTGTTTTAGTGAGTACAGAAAATGATGAGTGATTTTTTAAGAATCTGGAATATTTAGGGAGTGTATGCAGAGCTATTTGTGTGTGTGCATATTTGAATGTGAAGTATAGCATGTTAGAGCTATTGTATAGTTGTGGTGAAATTTGTATGTTTATTTTCGGTGAGTTGAGGTTTGAGTTATGTGGGTGAGCTGGAGAATGGAGTTTCAGATAGGAGGGGGCTTGGTAGGCTAGGATGAGTAGACAAAGTAAAGCTGCAATTTGTGTTAGAATCAGGTGTGTGCAGCACACCTGGTAAACATGAAGAACCACACAATATATATTATTTGTAGATTGTGGTTCATGTCCCACATTTGTCTTTTAAGGCTGAAACCTAATAAACACTGCTTAGAAGGATAAAGTAAGTGGACCTTTATCTGTCATGTTTGCGTGTCACTTACCTTCATGCAAACATGGGCTAATGGTCCACACAAGAAGCAGACTGTACTCAATTTCAAAATGGATACATTGTAGCATTTTTTGCTTACTTTCATGCAAATCCATTATAGTGGCATTGCATGATGATCAGCAATGTCCCACAACTCCTGCAGATCTATAATACCTGCAGACAGGAAGCAGACAGTAGACAATTTCAAAATGGATACAGTGTATCCTGTATGTTTTGCCAATGCACAAAAAAAGCTAAGTGGCATTGCATGGTGGTCAGCACACATACAGAGTAATGAATGTGAAAATATACAGCTACTCCTTAGCTGTTCCTGTGGCAGCAGTTGTAAGTTAAGGGCTATAGTATAGTTCAGCCTGGGTTCTAATCCAGTTAAACCCCAAAAAATCTTATTGATGTTCCAGTTTACTTTATATAAAAATTAACAGTATAAAAATGCTTACACATAGGAATAAATATCTATAGCATGTGCATTGAGTATACATAGGATATGAGAGATATATTACATGTGTAACTGTGGGTATCCGTACAATTATGATTGTTCAATTGCACATTTACAGAGCCAGAGTAATGCTTGTCCACTCAATGTTCTAAAATATAAAACAGTGTAAACATAATTATAAATAATACTAATGTATAGCACGGGAGCTCATATGAATTATATGTGTGACTGAGGGCATACTGATAATTATGTTTCTGTAATTATAATTGTCTTATCTGACCTTGGATAGACTTCAGACTTGAATGCTAATCATACACACATGGATGTATACACCAGACGTTGTCAGGTCACACACATATATGGTTAATTTCTCACTCTGTCATGTGTATTTATATATAATTAATGAGCACATCTAGTAAGTACTTCTTCTTTGACAAGGTTGAAAAATCACCTGTGTGGAAGAATATGTGTTGCGTATATTGTATAGGTTTGAATCCTACATTGTACAAATTAATTTTATTGGTGTGTAAATCCACACAAAAAAAATGTGTCAGGTCATATAATGTATAACCCCAATACATCTTTGCAAAGTTAAATCAACTAACAGGTGCAGCAGCATCCAAACCAAAAACGTACGCCAATTGTCACATTACCCTTTTTAGTTCATAAACTGCTTTCCTCTCTATTTGGCACTGTTGCTGTCCACTTAATGTATTGGTATAATACAGACAGTGTCACCACACATAGGATTGCTGCTACAGCTATGGAGACACAGTAGATGAAGAAACATCACAGAGGGATTAGTTATATTTTAAAAGCAAATACACAACCTAATTATAATATAGACAGCACAGCCCTATGAGCTGACCAACTGGTATGTGACCTGTGTACTCAGGTAGATGATATGTGAAATGTCCACCAGCATGTGTCCACAGTGGTGACTACTCCTTTGTATGTAACACAACTCCTGAGTATGGGCGGGACATCCACATCAAAGGGTATTATAGTTCCAAAGTTCTCAGCCTTCATTACATCAATAACTGAGTACAATGCACCCTTTTCATATACCGTCCAACACATCTTCTAGTGATGAGCTACTCAAGTGTAACATATTTGCCACAATGAGCTCCCACACATCTTATCAACCATACCTAAACATTCCTTTTGTTGCATAACCATTAGTGGTTGATGTTGTGGAGTTCCCATCAAGGTGTAATACAAGATGCATGTGTAATATGTGATCTTGTGATACACACAGTAAATACATAACTGACTGACAACATTGATGGCATGGGTTACATTCATGACAATGTGGATTGTGCCATATATATATATATATATATATATATATATATATATATATATATATATATAAATGGATTCACTTCAGAAGATCGATTTAACTCTTGAAGGAAACCATTAAAGCAAAAACACAAGCTTGGGGGCCTGCACTGGGGCTGTGCCCCCCACCCTACTTAAATATACCAACTCCAAGATCGCGCTACAGTGGGGAGATGGGAAATCTCCGTCTTGCGCTAAGCGCGGGAGATTTCCTGCCAACACCACGAACAAAATACATTACGCATACACAAGGCATGCAGCAATACTTGCCTCTGTGTGCACGTAAGCACACATTCGATTTATTAAAATCTCGATCATATGGTCTCACCATATGCAAATCGAGATTTTAATAATCATTATGTGAAGTGTTCCTATATATATATATATATATATATATATATATATATATATATATATATATATATATATATATATATATATATATATGTATGCCATGCACACCTGTCAACTAGTCAGGATTGCTCGTAATTTCATATACAGGTGTAACAGTGCCCCTCCTAACACCTCCAGCAGTTGTTAAATTTTGAGGGAGGTGTGCTTGATTCCCCTCATAGATTGCTGACAAATCATGACGGTTATACAAGTGTATTCTTACAGAACCATCTATAATCACTCACAATCACATATGTAATGTCAAAGGCATGGGATTAATGATGGTATTATGCTGATATTGTCCAGGACTGTGCATGCTTCTGTATATTGTTGTCCATGAGCCTGTTGCTATGTGTTCCACTTGGTTGAGACCTATGCTGACATAGCATTCATATTCACTCAAATAATTTTGCACAGCTTTACAGTATGATCCTACCCCCTATTTTATATACTGTCCTTGATATATGCCCTCTCCATTGTTCATGTCAGGATGTTTATATCACAAGGAATCCTCTCCATTGATATGTCACCTTGTGTGCCAATCACATAATATACAATAACTGTGTGATCATATGATTACACCCACAAAGGAGGTGTACATAGCAGTATGTACTGTATTATGTAGATATGTGAGTACTACTCATGCTACAACTGTCTTTTCTTTGTGGTGTAAGCAGTACATTGACATGCCCTCACTGCTGTATATTACCATGCTTCACCTGTCCTCTTCCTCTGGGTTCATTCTACAATTCATCTGTGTGTACCTTTTCAATACATAAACTACCCCAGAAGTGTGTGTATTGAAAAGGGACAGGCTGTGGCTGATTAAGTTTGCTGATGACTGCAAATTAGGTGCAATCATTGAATCCCCAGTCAATGTTGATATACCTCAAGAGGGATTTACACAAACCGATGATTGGTGCCAAACCCATGGACTCCAATTCAGTGATAAAACATGCTTATCATAAAACAACATCCCTGCAGACTATCATATAAATAATAATACCCTAAGTGACAACTTAGTAGTGAGAGACTTGGGAATTCAAGTTGACTGTATCCTAAACTTTGACTACCATGTGTGTACTCTGATAAGGAAGGCTGTCTACATCACGCACCTCATTAGCATAGACATTACCTCAAGAGTAAAAAAGGTCATAACACCCCTGTACTTGACCCTCATCAGGCCAATAATTGAGTACAGTGCTCCCTATGGCATGCACCTTACCAGACACCTGCAGCAACTTGAGAGTCCTCAGAAATTTCTAATCAAGAAAACTCAGGGTTTCCAGCACATGTCATACATTGACAGACTGAAGTCATTGTCACTGTACTCAGTAGCAGGCAGACTTCTTAGAGGAGACTTGTGCTTAGTCAGCAGAGCAATCTCGTATTCAAACCTAATGGAAACACTGCACATCTGCAAGCCAAATGGGACAAGGGTCACCTTTTCCAGGGACCATGACCTGGCCTGTTCGAGAGACAGATATGTCTCTCAGAGGTTGTCACTCCCCTGGAATAGGCTACCAATTCACCTCAAACAAAGCCACTCCATGACCTTGTTTAAGCATACCCTGGATGACTGGAAGAGGAAACCATAAATTCCTGCCAGAGATTTCACCTATGAACTTGCTAGATATGGGCATTTATTTCTAACTAAGATCTTGAGTTTAGGCAAGATCCTTTATATTGGGTTTCTATAGTATTATATTGGATAACATGGCTAAGCTTATAAAAACATTCTGGTCATCAGCCCAATAACCACCTATGAACCTGTGAATCTAATTATATATAATTCATTTTATGTACCATTGCAGATCACCACCAAAAAATGTATTCTGTATGCCTAAGTCATGTTTGCACAGTACACTACACTGACTAAACACTATTATAATATGTTATAACTTTATTACTTGCCCTGTATTAAGCCCTGGTAATCATTGCCACTGTCTGTGCAATCACGCAAAACAAGTTTGCCCAAAGGTAAACATGTCTGCATTTCTGCAGGTGTTTGTGCTACTTTACATGGTTTTCTGGCTAGCAACAGAGTTGCTAGCAATGAAACAGTACCTGTATTTGTGTAAACATGATGTGCGGCATGCATATGCAATTATTACTGATGCTCATCACGCTAACATGCAAACTTCATGTAGGCTTCACTATAAGCCTACATTGAGTTTATTGAATCCCAAGATTCATGTCAATAATCTTGTCAAAAGGAAATAATAGTGTTACTTTTATCCTCAGAGATTTTATTTTTCATACATTATTAGCAGCTGAAAAGACTGACACATGTTAACTAGATAAAAGCTGAATGTGAACTGTGAATGAATCATGAAGTGTGATAACAATCTATGTTACAAACCTGATTCTAATTTCAAGGATTTTCCATTATGCACGCTACATAAATAGAACTCTTTGTTTACATAAATGGTATCAAATAAACAAACTTGAAAGTCATGGTGATTGATGGGACCTGTTTTATTTGGAGTGCATCATTTTTTACGTGTGCTGACTTAAATGTTGCCAGAGAAACGGTTGTAGGGCATGTGTAGGAAAGTTGCTCAGCTGACGGATAACATACCTAGCACCACTATGCTTGTTATAACAACAGCAGCAGTCAGCAAGTTACATAATGGACAATTCCCTTATCTGAATGTGTTAAAATGAATATTGTTTTTTGTCAAGTATTGATGTCAATCTTTTTAGTTGCGGAAGTCGACAAAGGCTTTTTGTTGAGGAAGTCAACTACAGAATACATTTTACTGTGGCTTACATGCAAGGTGAACTCATTGTAAAGCCAGTTATTGATAAAAGATTTCAAAATAAAAAGTCATCTTGCTTTATTCTGGTTTAAAGTTCACATACAGGTGTTTTTTTTTCTTTTTTTTTCTAATTTTCATTGTTAACTATGGCATATAGCTTTATAGTCTGCTACACCTCACATTCCTTGAGGGCAAAATTGTCTCAGAATTGACAGTAATTATTAAAAGAAATGGCCAAGGTCCTGCTCACGTCTATCACTGAAATATTTGTCAGCAATTCACTTTGCACTTAACTGCATTGTTGATGCTGCTAGAGCTATGGCCTGTGTTTTCACATAATTGTGAAACAGTTGTTTAGATTTCATATTGCCAGCAAAAGTCCAAAAGCATTATCATGACATAGGTAGTAGAGGAGCAAATAAACTGGCCTTCTCTCACTTTTGACTTTTGGAAATAACTGAAGCATGGTTTCTAAATGAGTACTACTCCTGGTAGAAGTTTGGCTGCTATACTGTTATAATCCTAAATTTCCCTATTGTATGCTACCACATTTATTTATTTATTTTTATTTATTTTATTTTACATTTGTTGACCGTGCTAGTCTAGCTGGATACATATCCATTTTCAGTAGAGGCCGGGGAGAAAAGCTCCAGTATTGATTACAGGCTTATATAATTGTTAAACAATGATTATAGTAGCATGAAACAGGTAAAACCATACATAGTAAAGTCATACATAGTAATTACAATAAATATAACATACATTTTGCTCAAAATGCTTTAAGGTGAGTAGGGAAAGGTATTAGTGTTATGGGGAGAGTAGAAATGAAAAGAGAAGAGAAAGAGAAAAGAAAGAGGAGACAGGGTTAGTCTGGGTTAGTACAAGAGCATAGCCAGTGATTATTGAAATACAGTTTTAGATTCCTTTTAAACAGTGGGAGAGACGTGAGAGATGTGATCTCAGTGGGTAGTTTATTCGATATTTTTCCAACAGCATTGGAAAACAGTGACTCACCTGCTACATTGTTAGTTTTAGTAGTATTGATCAAAAGTTTGTTTGAAAAGCATAGGTGTCTCAGGTTATTGTATGGTATAATGAGACAGGTAAGTATTGGGGTTTTGTTAGGTTGGTAAATGGTCTTGTGCACTATAGTAAGCTGTTGGAGTTTGAGGTGGTTAGGGAGTTCGAGCCATCCTAGTTGTTTTAGGTTCAGACAGTGATGGGTTCTGAAGGGGGATCCTGTAGCAAATCTAGAAATATTATTATAGGATGTTATTAGTTTATTGAGGTTATTTTTAGAGAGATTGGTAAATATAGGTGAGGCGTAGAGTAGAGATTAGGTGCGTTCTAGCTATTGTGGTCCTAGCTAGTGGAGTGAGGAAGGGTTTGATTCTATATAGCGAACCTATTTTTTTGTTAACTAATTTTATTGTATTGTTGATGTGAGAATCAAAGTTGAGATTGTTGTCAATAGTTATTCCTAATAGCTTAGTGATTAGATCCAGAGAGATAAGAGTACCATTGTTGGAAGTGAGAGTGAAATGAATAGGGGTAGACTTTCGGCTTGGTGAGAAGAGTAGCAGTTTAGTTTTCTTAGGGTTAAGGAGCAGGCAGTGTTGAGAGAACCATTGTTCAACGGTGTTAAAAGCTTTTTGGGTAATAGACTGGAGTTCAGTTTGAGAGGTGGCTGTACAGATTATTGTAGAGTCATCGGCATATTGAATGCAGGTAGTGTTTGGGATAGCTGTTTGAAGGTCATTAATAAAAGTGGAAAATATTAGGGGCCCTAGGATAGAGCCTTGAGGAACCCCTACAGAGATAGGAAGGTGATCAGATAGAGAGTTTTTCCAGAGAACTGCTTGTTGTCGGTTATCTAAGTAAGATGTGAACCAGGTTATGGAAGGAGGATCGAGTGAGAGAGAAGTAAGAATGTGCAGAAGAAGTTGGTGATTGACCATATCAAAAGCTTTAGATAAGTCAATGAAGAGTGCAGATGATAGTCTATTGTTATTGTGTTTATAGTTAATGGAGTTATTGAAGGAGAGCAATGCAGTGGTGGTGGTGCTGTGGGAAGGTCTGAATCCATGCTGACAGGAGGCAAGTAGGTTGTTTTGGAGAAGGTAGTTTAGTAGTTGTTTATGTATGCATTTTTCCAATATTTTTGCAAGAGGGGATAGGAGTGCTATCGGACGGTAGTTAGAGAAGTCATTGGAGTTCCCACCTTTGTGGAGTGGAATAATATGAGATATTTTCCAGATAGAAGGAACAGTTCCTTCAGTTATAGATCTATTTAAAAGTATAGAGATGGGATAGTCGATAGCTTTGGCGCCTATTTGAAGGAACTCAGCAGGAAGTCTGTCAGCCGAAGGGGTGGTAGGTTTTAGTTTATGAAGAAGTGAGAAGATGAAGGAGGTAGGAATTGGTTCAAAATGAAAAGAAGGAGGTGGAGTAGTATAAGATGTAAGCACGTTAGAAGTGTTGGTGGATAGGTGACTAGCTAGAGTTTGGATAGCACTTGTAAAGAATGAGTTAAAGTCATTAGCTGTTTGTGAGGGATATTCAGGATTGGAGCCTAGTGGGTTGGGGGTAATAGATTGGCCTGGGGAAAGAAGATTGTTAATACTAGTCCAGAATTGTTTAGGTTGCTTATTTGAGGTTTGCTGAAATAGGAGAAAATAGTTCTTTTTGTCTGTCACAATGGCCTTTTTTGTACTGTTTCTAAGTTCTCTGAAGGTTTGGTGGTCAGTCAGATTCCTAGTAGTGCGCCATTTTGCCCAGGATTTATTTCTAAGAATGATTTTTTGCCTAGTGTCATTGGTGAGCCAGGGGGCTGGTTTAGCTTTGGTTCTAATAGTATGTAGAGGTGCATGATGGTCTAGGATGGATAGGAATGTGGAATTGAAGAATTCTACTGCTTCATTAAGGGGAAGAAGTTTTAGTGGAGACCAATTACATTGTTTTAGTTCAGCTAGAAAGAGTTCTGAGTTAAATTGCTTTTTTGAAGGTAATGTTAGGAAAGTATTAGGAAGATTTAGGTTTGTTCTATGTCTAATTACGTAAGTTAGTGAATGGTCACTTAGATCATCTGGAAGGGTACCAGATTTATAGGTATGTTGTGGGCTATTAGTAAGTATCCAGTCTAAGGTAGTTTCGTGATTATTGATTTTATTAGTTCTGGTAGGGCTGTTAATGAGTTGTGAGAAGCCATATAGGTTTATATGGGAGGTGGGGTTTGTGCTTTTACAGGTATTCCAATCAATATTTACGTCACCTAGGATAATTGTCTCTTGTGGGAGGTTAGAGGAGAGCCAGTTAAGGGTATTTTCTAGAATGTTAATGTTATATTCTGGGGGGAGATATGTACAAATAATATTCATGGCTTTGCTGTGGTTGAGTAGGAGCTTTAAGCTAATAATTTCAGAACTAATGTCTGGGGGTAGGTTGAGATTTATATTACTGATTTGAAGGTTAGCTTTATATAGGATAGCCACTCCTCCTCCTTTTTTGGCTAGGCGGTCATGTCTTGTAATATTGTACCCAGGTGGGGTAATTTCATTGTCTTTAATGTTAGGTTTAAGCCATGTTTCAGATAGGCAAAGTAAGTCATATTGGTGGATATCTAAGAGGGCGTGGACTTGATGAATTTTGTTGCAAATAGTACGTATATTGACATGAGCTACAACGAGTGAGTTGCCTGGTTTGGTAGGTAAGAGGGTACTAGTTATGGATTGATTAGTGTATCCTAGAGAATAGGTATGTTGAGGGCCGGGGTTGGGATGAATGTCTCCATCCAATAGGGCATGGATAAGTATAAAGTGTTTGGGCTGGAGAGGCTTCCAAAAGCAAACTAGTGATTTTTTGGTTTTGAGGTTGTTAAACTTGATATGTACAAGTCTGTGGTATTTGGCTAGTTGGTAGCTGGCTTTATAAGTTAGGTTTATAGCGGTTGAGTATAAAGGGAATATAGGTGTAGAGGTGTGTAAGGAGGGAAAGGTCAGGGAGTAGTGGATTGGATGTTCATATGAAGTTAGGAGATAGGTTGTAGCTAGAGGAGGTATGAGAGAGATCCAGATCAGTAATTGGAGTTGTGGAGGAATTAATAATGTGTACATTTTTAAGGTATGGGTGATGAAAGAGGTAATAAGCGCACACGCACACACACACACACACACACATGTATATATATATATATATATATATATATATATATATATATATATATATATATATATATATATATATATATATATATATATATATATATATATATATATATATGTGTGTGTACATCTAAACTACAGGTAAGTGACCATTTGGCCGCACCACAACAAAACACGAAAACTGAACCACATGAAACCCACACATGTTGTGGACTTCACCCCCACACCCCCCTAACAAAATATACCAACTCTGAGATCAAACTGCAGTGGAGAAAGGGGCAACATTCACCATGGTTACAAGTGTTTACTTAACTGTAGTTTTTTGTCGGTGATGTCAGTGTTCATTTAAGTGGATATTCAGTGCTTTCTTCATGGTGATTTAAATGTTGGGTAAGTGGTATTTCGATTATCTAAAGTAGACCCATATGTGTGTATATATATATATATAAATATATATATATATATATATATATATATGGTTCCCTATCAGAAGCCTGAAACACTATAAGCCTGAAAATCAAAATCCTGAAAACTATAGACTGAAAGTTCAAAATCCTGAAAGACCAAAATCCTGAAACTCAAAATCCTAAAAATACAAATAATGCTAATATGTCACTATAAAGACACTAATATCTACCAACTGACCCTGACTCTAACCCTAACCCTAAGGTCCGTCACTATCGCGACACTCACCTGACCCGCCTCTAACACTAACTCACTTAAACCGCCCTAACCCCAATATTTGTCACTATTGCATACATGCCTAACCTCGCCTAACCCTAACTCACTTAAACCGCCTAACCCTAACATAAAACCAACCAACCGCGACACTTACTGAACCCAACGCATGACCCAACACCACAGGGCTAACAATAGCAAAGCCACAATGACGTCAGTATGTCCATTTTGTGTTTTCAGGATTTTGAGTTTCTGGATTTTGGTCTTTCAGGATTTTGAACTTTCAGTCTATAGTTTTCAGGATTTTGATTTTCACGCTTATAGTGTTTCAGGCTTCTGATAGGGAACCATATATATATATATATATATATATATATATATACACACACACACACACACACACACGCACACACACACACACACACAAATACACACACAAATACACACACAAAGGTCTACTTCAGTAGCTCGAAATACCACTTAACCGAGATGAGGAGGCTAAAAGCACTAGAACAGCAATGTCCTGGAACACTGATTCACCACTCCAAGTAAGTAAACACTTGGCCTTCCTGTCAAACTTTGCCTTTTACCTTGCTGTTCTGCAATCTCGGAGTTGGTATATTTCGTTAGGGGGGGTGTAAGAGGCTGCAGTGTTGGGGGTGAAGCCTCCCACAATGGTGGGTTTGCTTTCATTCACTTCTGTTTGCTTTTAAGGATGGCCAGTCACTTACCTGGAGTGGTAAGTCAGTGTTCCGGGAAATCGATGTTTTCGTGGTGTCGGCTTTTTCTACTCAGTTATATTGGTTTTGGGTAAGTGGTACTTTGGTCTACTAAAGTAGATCCATATACAGATATATATATATATATATATATATATATATATATATATATATATATATATATATATATATATATATATATATATATTTATTTATTTATATACACACACATATACAAGCACACACGCACATATATAGTCACATACACACATGCACATGGTATACTGTCACTTGATTGAAAAGTACCTAGCTGAAAATCAAATGTTTAAAAGACTCTGACTGAAAACTAATTGAACGTAACTCATCTTACTTAAAAGCAATTGACTATAAATCTATTTAACTGAAAAGCAATTGACTGAAAACCTATTTCACTGAAAATGCAGTTAAATTAAACCCATTTCAGTGAATCAGAAATAGTCAGCATAAGAAAATACAACATAAAATAGTGTTTTGCAGGGAGCAAGTCCCTCTGCACCCCCTGTGTGGGGAGGGGGCTTTACCTCCACACCTCCCTGAATTGTATATACTAACTATCTGGCCTCACAACCACTTGAGAAAAGAAAAAAACACCTTACACAGTGAATCAGTGCTTCAGCACCAAAACTTATTCCTTACCAGGCACCTACAGCAATTTGAGAGACCTCAGAAATTTCTAATCAAGAAAATTCAGGGTTTCCATCACATGTCATGCATTGACAGACTGAAATCACTGCCACTGCACTCAGTAGTATACAGACTACTTAGAGGAAACTTGTGCACAGGCTTCAGAGCAATCTCGTATCAAAACCTAATGGAAATGCTGCACATCTGCAAGTCAAATGGGACAAGGATCACCTGCTCCAGGGACTTTAACCTGGCCTGTGACATAAATAGGACCTGCTGGAGAGACATATATGTCTCTCAGAGGTTGCCACTCCTCTGGAATAGGCTACCATTTCACATCAAACAAAGTCTCTCCATGGCCCTGTTTAAGCAGGGTCTATATCATATGAGCGAATCGCACAAATTGTGAACACTCATAACATCGAAGGTACCGGACCTCGTACTTCCTATTCTGGGGGGCTGTGTCCCCAACAACCCCCACTAAATATATATTCCAACTCCAAGATTGCACTACAGTGAGGAAAGGGCACATATCCCATTCTTCACTGTACTGCGATCTCAGAAAAAGCACTTTGAGATCCGGTACGTTCGATATTATGAGCGCTCGCAATTTGTGCAAATCGCTCATTTGATATAGACCCATTTAAGCATACCCTGGATGACTGGAAGAGGAAACCATAAATTCCTGCCAGGGATTTCACCTATGAACACCCTAGATATGGGCAGTCATTGCTAACTATGATCTTGAGTTTAGGCAAGATCCTTTATATTGGGTTTCTCTTGAATTATATTGGATACACAAGGATAGACTTATAAAGACCTTTTGGTCAGTAGCCCAGTAACCACCTATGAACTTGTGAATCTAATTATATGTAATTCATTTTATGTACCCTTGCAGATCACCACTAAAACATCTATTCTGTATGCCTAAAACATGTTAGTACACTACACTGACTAAACACTATTATAATATGTTATAACTTTATTACTTGCCCTGTATTAAGCCCTGGTAATCATTGCCATTGTCCGTGCAATCACTCAAAACAAGTTTTCCCAAAGGTAAACATGTCTGCATTTCTGCAGGTGTTTGTGCTACTTTACATCATTTTCTGGCTAGCAACAGAGTTGCTAGCAATGAAACAGTACCTGTATTTGTTTAAACATGATGTGCGGCATGCATATGCAATTATTACTGCTGGTCACCACGCTAACATGTAAATTCCATGTAGGCTTCAGTCTAAGCCTACATGGAATTTATTGCATCCCAAGGTTCATGTCACTAATCTTGACAAAAGGAAATAATAGTTTTACATTTATCCTCAGACAGAGTTATTTCATTTTTCATACATTATTAGCAGCTGAAAAGATTGACGCATGTTAACTAGATAAAAGCAGAATTTGAACTGTATATGAATAATGAAGCGTGACAACAATCTATGTTACAGACCTGATTCTAATTTCAAGGATTTTCCATTATGCATGTTAGATAAATGGAACTCTTTGTTTACATAAATGGTATCAAATAAACAAACTTGAAATTCATGGTGATTGATGGGACCTGTTTTATCTGGAGTGCATAATTTTTTCCGTGTGCTGACTTAAATGTTGCCAGAGATACGGTTGTAGAGCATGTGTAGGATAGTTGCTCAGCGGACGGATAACATACCTAGCACCACTTTGCCTGTTATAACAACAGCAGCAGTCAGCAAGTTACATAATAGACAATTCCCTTATCTGAATGTGTTAAAATGAATATTGCTTTTTGGGAAGTATTGATGTTGATCTTTTTAGTTGTGGAAGTCGACAAAGGCTTTTTGTTGAGGAAGTCAACTACAGAATGCATTTTACTGTGGCTTACATGCAGGGTGAACTCATTGTAAAGCCAGTTATTGATAAAAGAAGATTTCAAAATAAAAAGTCATCTTGATTTATTCTGGTTTAAAATTCACATACAGGTGGTTCTTTTTTGTCTTTTTTTTTTTTTTTTTTTTAATTTTCATTGTTAACTATGGCATATAGCTTTATAGTTTCCTACACGTCACATTCCTTGAGGGTGAAATTATCTCAGAATTGACAGTAATTATTAAAGGAAATGGCCAAGGTCCTTCTCACATCTATCAGTGAAATATTTGTCAGCAATTCACTTTGCACTTAACTGCATTGTTGATGCTGCTAGAGCTATGGCCTGTGTTTTCACATAATTGTGAAACAGTTGTTTAGATTTCATATTGCCAGCAAAAGCATTATCATGACATAGGTAGTAGAGGAGCAAATAAACTGGCCTTCTCTCACTTTTGATTTTTGGAAATAACTGAAGCATGGTTTCTAAACGAGTACTACTCCTGGTAGAAGTTTGGATGTTATACTGTTATAATCCTAAATTTCCCTATTGTATGCTACCACATAATTTAACTACTAGCATCACATTAACAATAATTTAATCAAATGTACTCAGTGAGTTACAATTTTCCTTAAGTGATTGACATGTGTTTGAAAGAGCCATTATCATACCAAGTATATTGTTTTTAAATATTTATATTCAGAATGCAAATTATGGAATTACAACAAAGAGTATGGGGAAAAAAGTCTGCCAAAACAGAACACATCAAAATTCAAAGAAATATAGAAAGCCCAAGATACTAAAAATATCTGATACTAGCATATTGCTAGACACAAAACGCAGCCTGGTAATTGATGCTGGAAACATGGTACCTCCAAGAGCAAGAGGTGAACTTTATTTGAGGTTTCAAATACCATACCACTATATATATATATATATATATATATATATATATATATATATGCATATACATATAAATACACACAAACACACACACACACACACACATATATATATATATATATATATATATATATATATATATATATATATATATATATATATGTGTGTGTGTGTGTGTGTGTGTGTGTGTGTGTGTGTGTGTGCGCATCTAAACTACAGGTAAATAGCCATTTGGCTGCAGCACAACAAAACACAAAATCTGAACCACATGAAACCCACCCATCTTGGGGGCTGTGCCCAACTCACCCCTAACTAAATATACCAACTAGAAAAAAGAATAATTGCAACTACGCTGCTAAGTGGATCTCCTGCCAAACGCAGGAAACAAGTGTATAAACAAAGCAGGAGGTCCAGCCACAAAAATCTTCAAAGAAAACAGTTACAGGTTCCAAGTAAAACCAAAAAGGTCTTTTATTGCAACAATACAAAGGAGGATAAGCGCTTTCGTGTGGGACACCCCACGCTTCTTCAGATAACAATATACAACATGTAGCGTCCTTAAATACAAAAATATGCGAGAAAAATCCCCATTGAAAATCAATTAATCTATTAACATAGTAACCAAATTCAATTGTCAAGATTCTTAAAGGGCACAGTATTGAGTTCGCTAGAATAACTGAAACATAAACAACAAAACACTGTAATATACTATTTGTTTCAGTAATTCAATTAAGGTTGCATTATGCTAACATATACAATAAACAATGCAATATAGCAAGTCCTTTTAAAAATGTGAATATATGAATATATATATATATATATATGTTAAAATAATTCATGAATTATTATAAAAAGCAAAAAAACTAAAAATGAATTTGATAAATTTTATAGAATGAATTTTATAAAATGGTCATCACACAAACTATCATGATTAGCATAATAAAATCAATATTTCCTATAAAAAGTAAACATTGCATGAATCAATTACATGTATAGCCAACATTTACTATGCTAACTTAAACTAAAAATACATCTAATATATAAAAATATATAAAAAATGTATATAAAAATATGTGTATACACATATACATATGATGCCCTCTATCGTTCAAGTAATGGTTTAATTGATACATAGTAGTTCAGGCCTGGAGGTAGGTGTGCACTGAACCTCAAAATCCACTTCAATTCTGGGTGTGAAGCCATCCATTATCTTGAGGTCCCTCCCCTTAGACTCTCCTTCAATACCTGCAAACCTCTGTATGAGGAAACTATGTAGGGGTGCTCTAACACATGCTTAGCTAACGCATTGGTTTCCAATACCTTTGCGCGTATGTCATAAAGAGATGGTTATATATCCTGTCCTGTAGCCTTCTCTTTGTCAAACCCCACGTAGAAGGCTTCACAGGATACACAATCAGCAAGGCAAATTAAATTAGAGTGGTATTGCAAGTAGTATGGAATCTAGGAGTAAAAGTCAAAAGTACTGGTAGGATGTTTATAAAATCTGAATGTCCGTGATGTACTTACAGCTATTACACCTATTACAGGCAAATGTGCCGAGACATATCTAAATTATTAACAGGGGAACTTACATTGTGATGGTCTTTACAAAGAATTTGTTTTAAGTTTTTACAATTCTTAAACAAAAGAGGCTTATTTCCTACCACTGATCTAGTCTGTGAATCCATTATCAGAACATTCCAATTCCTATATATATCACCTCATTTTATAACTGTTGATGTCACTAGTATATTTGGTGATATATTTAACCTGATTTTCATTAATATTTACTCTACTTCCAAAAACTATGACTCTTAAGGCCCCTAGAAACCTTTAGTGGCTTTATCACTAACTTCCATTTAAAGGCATCCTATATGGCCCCAATACTTCACTTCTTGATGTTCTTCACCATGTTTGGTTCATAACCCCTATCTATGAATAGGGATTCCGTGGAAGTCAGCCTCCATTAATAATAACTCCTGTTCTTTACAAAGTCTAAGTATCCTTGTAAACTGACTTTTTATGATCCCATAAAAAGTATGCCTAGGGTGCATACTGTCAAATTTAAGGATAGTGTTCTTCCATACCGTAGTTTTCTATATAATTTAGAAGAAACAATAGACCCAGAGTCCCATAATTCTTAAGGACACATCTAAGAAATGTACCTCCACTGATGAAACTTCCTTAGTGAACCTAAGGAAGGAAGTTGTTGTCTCTAAGTATAACAAAAACTGATCAAACATTTGTTGGGATCCCTCCCAGACAATAAGTATATCATCTACAAAACGATGATATGACTTAACAAACTTAAACATTTCATGTTGAAACAAAAAAGTTTTCTCCCAATAGAAAACCACCAGATTTGCATATACGTGAAATTAAGCAGAGGGGGGTGCCCATAGCAACCCCTCACTGTTGTAGGAAGCATTTATCTCTAAATAAAAAGATGTTACATTATGTAGTATTTCAGTTCGACAAATTGACAGACCAAAATCACTCTTATCATTGCTAAAAGAGGTCTCACTAACTAGAAGCTCCCTAACAGACTGTATGCCAATATCGTTAGGTATAGAAGTGAATACGTTTCTAACATCAAGCGTAATTAAAGATAGTCATGCATGGTAACATCTAAAGTTAAATTATTATCTAAACAATCCAATAAATGATGAGTATCCTTCAAGATCGATGGAAAGGTGTTAACAACTGGTCTCAACACATGTTCAAGAAAGACAGAGATGTTAGGACGTTATCCATTTCTCCCCTGACACAATAGGTCTCATGGAATAGGGAATAATTCCCCTTGTGGACCTTGGGCAGTCCTTAATGATGGGAAGGACAGGAAACTTTTTATAGAAAAGTAATCAAAGATCTCAGAGCTTATCTGTCTACACATTAATAAGTCATATAGTGTGTCTTGTACATTTCCTTATAATGTTGGTGACTTCATCACATTAATCAACTTGTAGGTGGAATGATCTGATAACATCGATAACATGTTATTAGAATAATCTATAGTATTCATTAATACTATTCCACCCCCTCTTGTCAGCGGGTTTTATGGTATTACATTATGATTGTTCATTAAAACATGTAGAGATCTATGTTCTTTCTGAGTAAGATTATAATAGTATCCTTTCCTACTAGTACCTGAAAAAAAAAGCTTGTAAAATCACTCCTTCACATAGCTTAAGAAAAACATTCAACTTCTTGAGGAGGCATAACAGGCATAAAAGAACTACTACATTTGAACTGTAGATGCTGTGAATTATTAGATGGTACATCACATTTATTCAAAAAACAGTTTCAAGATAGCTGGCGACAAAGAGCAATCTAGAGGTCTATAAGTGTTTCTACTAAGAAATTATTTGCTCTATAAAGCAGGAATAAAATTGAGACTCCTCCTGTTTAATAAATTGATGCTTACAATTATCCAAAGCACACTCAGAGAAGTTAAATACCAAGATTAGTCAGTTCCTTATCTTGGTGTTTCAGCATAGACCTCTCTCCCTGAGAATTTCCCTTTAAATTAGAGCCACCTCTACTGATCGATCTTTCTCTGTTCTGTGATGTATACTTCCTCTGATAAGGCAAAAAAGGAACATTACTAGGGATTGGTAGACTTAGGAATGGCTCCATTATTTTGAATCAGTTTTATTAAATTTTTTAAAAGGCTTTGGCCTTGGTTAAATAATTGGTCGTAATGGGGGGCAAATTTACCCTTTTTTTCTTTTTCAACAGTATACCACTTATATGCTAATAAAATCATTAATTAAATATATAAAAAATGTATATAAAAATATGTGTATACACATATACATATGATGCCCTCTATCGTTCAAGTAATGGTTTAATTGATACATAGTAGTTCAGGCCTGGAGGTAGGTGTGCACTGAACCTCAAAATCCACTTCAATTCTGCAGAAGCTAATTCATTATCTGAGTCCCCTCCCCTTAGACTCTCCTTCAATACCTGCAAAACTCTAAAGCGGAAACTATGTAGGGGGTGCTCTAACACATGCTTAGCTAACGCATTGGTTTCAATACCTTTGCGTATGTCATAAAGATGGTTATATATCCTGTCCTGTAGCCTTCTCTTTGTCAACCCCACGTAGAAGGCTTCACAGGATACACAATCAGCAAGGCAAATTAAATTGCGTGTATTGCAAGTAGCATGGAATCTAGGAGTAAAAGTCAAAGTACTGGTAGGATGTTTATAAATCTGAATGTCCGTGATGTACTTACAGCTATTACACCTATTACAGGCAAATGTGCCCGGAGACATATCTAAATTATTAACAGGGGAACTTACATTGTGATGGTCTTTACAAAGAATTTGTTTTAAGTTTTTACAATTCTTAAACAAAAAAGCAGGCTTATTTCCTACTACTGATCTAGTCTGTGAATCCATTATCAGAACATTCCAATTCCTATATATATCACCTCCTTTATACTGTTGATGTCACTAGTATATTTGGTGATATATTTAACCTGATTTTCATTAATATTTACTCTACTTCCAAAACTATGACTCTTAAGGCCCCTAGAAACCTTAGTCGCTTTATCACTAACTTCATTTAAAGGCATCATATGGCCCAATACTTCACTTCTGATGTTCTTCACCATGTTTGGTTCATAACCCCTATCTATGAATAGGGATTCCGTGAAGTCAGCCTCCATTAATAATAACTCCTGTTCTTTACAAAGTCTAAGTATCCTTGTAAACTGACTTTTTATGATCCCATAAAAAGTATGCCTAGGGTGCATACTGTCAAATTTAAGGATAGTGTTCTTCCATACCGGTTTTCTATATAGTGAAGAAACAATAGACCCAGAGTCCATAATTCTTAAGGACACATCTAAGAAATGTACCTCCACTGATGAAACTTCCTTAGTGAACCTAAGGAAGGAAGTTGTTGTCTCTAAGTATAACAAAAACTGATCAAACATTTGTTGGGATCCCTCCCAGACAATAAGTATATCATCTACAAAACGATGATATGACTTAACAAACTTAAACATTTCATGTTGAAACAAAAAAGTTTTCTCCCAATAGAAAACCACCAGATTTGCATACGTGTTCGCGCAGGGGGTGCCCATAGCAACCCCCCACTGTTGTAGGAAGCATTTATCTCTAAATAAAAAGATGTTGTTATGTAGTACTAGTTCAAGCAATTGACAGACCAAAATCACTCTATCATTGCTAAAAGAGGTCTCACTAACTAGAAGCTCCCTAACAGACTGTATGCCAATATCGTTAGGTATAGAAGTGAATACGTTTCTAACATCAAGCGTAATTAAAAGATAGTCATGCATGGTAACATCTAAAGTTAAATTATCTAAACAATCCAATAAATGATGAGTATCCTTCAAGATCGATGGAAAGGTGTTAACAACTGGTCTCAACACATGTTCAAGAAAGACAGAGATGTTAGACGTTATCCATTTCTCCCCTGACACAATAGGTCTCATGGGAATAGGAATAATTCCCTTGTGGACCTTGGGCAGTCCCTTAATGATGGGAAGGACAGGAAACTTTATAGAAAAGTAATCAAAGATCTCAGAGCTTATCTGTCTACACATTAATAAGTCATATAGTGTGTCTTGTACATTCCTTATAATGTTGGTGACTTCATCGCGATTAATCAACTTGTAGGTGGAATGATCTGATAACATCGATAACATGTTATTAGAATAATCTATAGTATTCATTAATACTATTCCACCCCCCTTGTCAGCGGGTTTTATGGTTACATTATGATTGTTCATTAAAACATGTAGAGATCTATGTTCTTTCTGAGTAAGATTATAATAGTATCCTTTCCTACTAGTACCTGAAAAAAGCTTGTAAAAATCACCTTCACATAGCTTAAGAAAACATTCAACTTGCGGAGGCATAACAGGCATAAAAGAACTACTACATTTGAACTGTAGATGCTGTGAATTATTAGATGGTACATCACATTTATTCGAAAAAAACAGTTTCCAAGATAGCTGGCGACAAAACAATCTGAGGTCTATAAGTGTTTCACTAAGTATTGCTCTATAAGCAGGAATAAAATTGAGACCTCTGTTTAATAAATTGATGTTACAATTATCCAAAGCACACTCAGAGAAGTTAAATACCAGATTAGTCAGTTCCTTATCTTGGTGTTTCGCATAGACCTCTCCCCTGAGAATTTCCTTTTGCGTCGACCTCTACTGATCGATCTTTCTCTGTTCTGTGATGTATACTTCCTCTGATAAGGCAAAAAAGGGACATTGCTAGGATTGGTAGACTTAGGAATGGCTCCATTATTTGAATCAGTTTTATTAAAAAGGCTTGCTGGTTAGGTGGAGGTGTGTCCGTAACTGTTCGTTCATTACTGTTACAGGCACTTAAGGGCAACTCTACAATATGCTCAACATTAAATATACCAACTCTGAGATCAGACTACAGTGGGGAAAGGGGCAAAGTTTACCATGGTGGACAAGTGGTTATTTACCTGTAGTTTTTTTGTCAGAGATGTCAGTGTTCGTTTAAATGGATTTTCAGTGCTTTTGTCTTGGCGATTTAAAAGTCGGGTAAGGGGTATTTTGATTATCTAAAGTAGGCCCATATACACACACACACACACACACACACACACACACACACACACACACACTCAC
This sequence comes from Protopterus annectens, assembly GCF_019279795.1. Taxonomy (NCBI): domain Eukaryota; kingdom Metazoa; phylum Chordata; order Ceratodontiformes; family Protopteridae; genus Protopterus; species Protopterus annectens. The sequence goes on from NC_056728.1 coordinate 1,187,853,743, forward strand.
ACAAACACACGCACACACATGCACACACACACACACACACACACACACACATATATATATATATATATATATATATATATCTATGGTTTACTATCATTATGTCGAGTGGACATTACTCGGCACTGCAAATGCGAACACTGATCTGCGACTGCTGGAAATGTCAATTACGAATGTTGCGAATTTCAAAATCCCGCCCCCTTTTTGACCCATGTTTGCAATTGTTTTTGGGTGTAGAGCGGCCGGAAATGTTGAATTCAATGTTTTTGCGACATTTTGACCATTCAGCATTATGGGATTCGCAGATTGGTGTCGCTCATATGCAGTGTTGAGCAATGCATGCTCGACATAATGATAGTAAACCACATACACATGGTTTACTGTCACTTGATTGAAAAGTACTTAAGTGAAGATCAAATGTTTGAAAGACTGACTGAAAACTAATTGACTGAAACTCGTCTGACTGAAAATCAATTGTCTAAAACTCCATTTGACTGAAAAGCAATTGACTGAAAGCTTATTTCACTTAATATCACCAGTCTGATATCATGGAAGTATGGCACAGGATTACCAGCTGGTATACCTGAGTTTGAAACCTGTCTGTGGAACAAGTGGGCAGCAGCAGTATCTGTGCAGAAGAAAGTCATAGCAATTTAGTTCAGTAATATGCCACACACCCTATGACATCCTCCCTACAGAGTCACCATTAATCAGTTTTGATTCAGGGGCAATTACTTGCTTTATATATTTTATTTTATTTTTGTTATTTTATTTGACATTTGTTTCCTGGGAAGGTCCACTGGGCCTAAGAGAACTCATTTCAAGTCGAGGCCCGGGGAGAAAAGCTCAAACATGTAATTGTTACAATAGTTACAAAAGTTACAAAATGTCTTTTTTAGATACATACAGACATATGTATTTTGATTTTTTAATATTGCATGTGCTGAGCTTGTTTCTTGCCACATGTATACTAGCGTGTCAGAGTTATTGTGTATGACCTTATGTGGCTGATGTTTTTCATGCTGAGATTTGGCTGTGACGACTAGTACAAGTAATCCCATATATATATATATATATATATATATATATATATATATATATATATATGTAGATATATATAATATATATGTCAATCTATACCTATATACATAGATATATAGATGTATTGAAGTAAATCACAATGTCAGTAGATCAACAGACAAAGCACTGACAAATAATAATAATAATAATAATAATAGGTTCATAGGTGTGTACTAGGCTAATGGCCCTGGAGCCTTTACAAGCCTAGCCCATAGGATTACCCTGGCATCGTGCCACCCGACCTTAGTTCCCACTGCCTGTGTGAGTAGAGTCACTGGAGTGATCTCCAGGGTAAATTTTCTATTTCCCATCCACACATCAAGATTTCTCTTGAAAAGGGCCAGTGAGGCACTCCACTTGATATGTATGGGAAGTTTATTCCATAGCGTGGACAGCCTCTGGGTTATGAAGCTGACCCTCCAGCTTGTTCTATTGATTGTGGTAATAATGTTGAGGTCCCTGGATCGTGTGTAGTGTGGAGGGATTGGGATTTCTTTAGATGCAGCATTTATAACAGAGCTGGGATACACATGGTTTTGTAAGTCAAGCAGAGATCGCTTCTAAGTAGGTAATATGAGACAGAGAATAGCTATAGTTTTTTGAGTCTGTCCATATAGGACAAGTGTTTAAGCCCTAGGATCCTCTTTGTGAGGTACTTTTGCGGCCTCTCCAGTTGTTGCAGGTGTCTAGTGAGGTACATGCCAAATGGGGCATTGTACTCGATGAATGGCCTAATGAGGGAAGAGTAGAGGGAGGCAATGACCTCTTTCTTCCTGGATGCAAAACCCTTAGTAATGAGATGTGCCATAAAGAAGGACGTTCTGACCACAGGAGCAATGTGGTGGTCAAAAGAGAGGTTCCTGTCACCCTGTGTTCCCAAATCTCTTATAAAGCCTTTTGTGTTCAGTGGACTACCATCTATGTGGTAATTCATGCGACCTGGGTTTTTCCCAAAGAGGATGACGACACATTTTTTGGAATTGAACTTAAGGCCATGGTTCTGACACCAGTCATTGATCTCAGTGAGGCCTTTTTGTAGGATGTCAACATCACTTGGGGAGTTAATTATGGCACTCAACTTGGAAGTGTCTGGGAACATTGTCAGCCTGAGTCCCTTCGTGTTGGCCTGAACTTCGGAGAAGTAGATACCAAACAGGAGAAAACCCAGGACTGAACCCTGTGGGACTCCACTCGTGACTGGTCGGCAGTCTGACTTGGAGTCAGCTACTTTCACACTGTGGGTTATATCTGTGAGACAGTTTGCAACACACCTAGTGATATAGGGGTTGATGCCTAGCTTATTGAGTTTTTCTATGATTCCTGAGTGGGGAATGGTATCAAAGGCCTTGGCCAGATCAAGGTAGGCTGTCTGAACCACCTTGCCTTCATCCACAGCTCTGGTGATTGGCTCAAAGAAGTCAACCAGGTTGAGCAGGCATGATCTACCCTTCACAAAACCAAACTGTGTGGGATCCAGAGTTTGAAGATTCCCTATATCCTTGTTTAATAGGTCCATAATGATGCATTCCATAGCCTTGCATATCAGACTCATCAGGCTAATGGGGTAATAGTTCACAGGGTCTGTAGTCACTCCTCCTGTGTGGAAAGGGATGACTGTAGTAGTGTGCCATTTGGTAGGGACAACGCCTCAGGTGAGGCTGTGATTGAACAGGGCACATAGGTGAGGTGCCAGTTCACTCTGTAGTTCATGTAGAGCACAGCCAAAGATATTGTCAGGTCTCATAGAAGCTGTATTCTTGGCTTTGGACCGTGCTGCTGTAAGCTGTCTAGCAGTAATACTGGGTGCCTGGCAATTTACTGGAATTGTGATTGGTGCTTTGGTGGGGGAGAGAGGGGTAAAGTTGGCACTGAATCTGTTGGGCAGTATATTGGCAATATCTGTTGGCTCAGTATACGAGGTGCCACTGTCCAATAGCTCTGAGCAAATCTGGGTATTGCCGTGGAGATTCTTTACATAACTATAGAAGGCCTTGTGGTTGTTTTTACTATTTGCTGCAATTCTGTTTTCATAGCTAGCTTTAGAGGATTTGATGAGGGAGCTCAACTTTTTGGTGAGGCTGATAAGGGAGTTTTTCCAGTGTTGGACTTCACCTTATTCCACATCAGTTTCCTCCTTCTGTTGTAGAGTTTGTTTATGGCAGAGAACCACCAAATTGGCTTCCTTTTTTTGGAGGAGAGTGTCTTGGTTCTATTGGGTATGGTGAGATCCATGCATTTGTGTATGTGTTCGTACAGGGCATTAGTGTATGATTTAGCAGTCATGCAGGTGTTCTCCAATTGCATGGGTGTCGTGAAGTTATCCACCTCTGTTTTTAGGAGCCCAGAGTTAGCTTTGGAGAAGTTTTTCATGGTGGTTACCTTTGCGGGGGTGTGGGGGTGGGAGGGATGTGGATTTCCAAGGAGATTAGTTTGTGGTCGGATCTAACCAGAGAGGAGTTGACTAGTAGTATAGAGCAATGGTCACCCATGTTAGTAATGACCAGGTCAGAGATATTGTTACCTCTAGTGGGGGTAAGAACGAGCTGGACCAGGGCATTGGAATTAATGAATTCCAGGAAACATTGGGCAAGGGAATTGGTACATGAGTAGTTTTCCCAGTTAATGAAGGGGTAGTTGAAGTCGCCCAGTATGATAGTGTTAGGTTGGATCCTGATATTCTCCAGGGTGTTTAGGAATGTAAAGTGTGAGTCTTGGTATATGGTTGGGGATCTATAGCAGGCTATGACCTGAATCACTGTCTTACTCAATGTTAGCTGCACCTGAAGAATCTCTGATGCATTATATTGGGCTGCCAGTCTGGAGGTGTGCGGATCCTTTATGAATATGGAAACACCACAGCTTTTGGAGCTTCATTCCAAGTTCTGGGGCCGGAAGGTGTGGAATGAGTTATAGTCTGGTAGTACAGAGGTGCTTTCTGCTGTCTTGAACCAGGTCTCTGTTACATGACAAATGTCAATGTTCACCATTTTAAGGAGTGCTTCGTGCAAGTGCATTTTGAGATTTAGACTTCTAGCATTGAACAGCATGACCCACAGATTGCATTTGTTTGTAGCTGTTACAGTGGTAATTTGGTCTTTGGAACACTGCCTAAAAAAGACACTATAATAAGGGTTTATATCAGATGATCTAAGTTTCAAACCTTCGAATCTGATATGGTCGACACCATATGATCGTTGTCTTGAAACTTAGAATCTTTTAACTGAGATCTCTGTACAGCACAAAAAGGGAAGATTTCCTTTTTCTGCACTGTAGTGTGATCTCAGAGTTGGTATATTTAAGTAGTGGTAGGTGTGGGTGGCGCAGATGGCTTGCCCCCCTGCTTAGAGCATTTAAATGGTTTGTTTTTGTAGGTCATTGTGTTTTATTACATTTTCAATGTTTCAAAACTTTGATTATATGGTGTCGACCATATCAGATTCGAAGTTTTGAAACTTCATAATGTAATATAGACCCCTATAATAATACAGAATAATAGAAGACAACCTTACATCATAAATAAATCAAATAAATCCCCTGAACAAAGCCTATACTACTACTCAGTAGCAATAAATTGGAACTCCCTGCCTTTAATTACCAGAAATATTACTAACCTACCCATCGTTAAATTCTCCCTAAAAGAATATTTTACTCTGATTCTGCTCCAATCCTGGCTGAATGCACTGACGTATACTTCACTCACCTCCTTCAACCTAAATCAAACCTCACAACCCTCCATACTCTCCTACTCCACTCTCTTTTTTTATTCCACCACTACCTTACCATACACACTGTCTCACTGCAGACCTTTCGTCTGCCTCCTCCTTTCCTATCTACTCAACTAAGTTACATGAAGACACCCTACCCTGCACTCTTTTTATAATCTTCTTCTCTCCATCCTTACTTCCTCCTATGACCCTAATACAAACATCCACTCTAATATGAAAACATCATTCAGTTTCACCACACTGCCTCTAATCATGTAATTTCTAATATTGCTTTTAAATAGCTGATTAGAATTTTCTCAGGTCTCATTTATTACAAACTAATCTATGCAACAAATAATATGATTAATAAGTTTTCTTCACATATTTTCTCATTACACCATTTTCACCCCTATGTTTTATAATGCTGTATAATACATTGTGATTTAAAATATCTGCTATTAATTTTTGACAAATTGTGATTGTGAAGCTTTTTTCCCCAAGCTTCTGCTGAAAGTGGGCACTTTTTTGCCCAGTCAGACTTTCCTGGTAATCAAATGTCAAATAAATAAATAATTGTAACAGAAATGCTCCAAGACACATAATCTCAGAACATGTAAATAAAATCAATGTTTTTTTTTTTTTTTTGCAGCTGGAAAGACCCCTGGTCTCCTCACATGGGGGAGCTGCAATTCCCCATAACCCCCTGCGATTTAAATATGCAAACTCCAAGTTTGCACCACAGCAAGGAAAGAGCATATTGCCCAAACATGACATTACAATAATCTCACTTAAAATTCAACAGCTTTCCTGTTGAGTAGTCGGGGAAACTGTCAGCTGAATCCATAGTCGTGGAGTTTCAGAGCTGAAGGTCAGAGGCAAGATAAAGTAAGATAATGGCAGGCAGTCCTACAAAATATAGAGCGATACAACTTTCCAGCTTAAAAATAGCAGTGTATAAGTTGAAGTCTCTAGCTTCTAAGATTGTATAACTTCTGATAACCTTTTCAGATTCAGCGACTGCCCTACTAGGCAACTTCTGATAACCTTTTCAGATTCAGAGACTGCCCTACTTGGGTACCTAGATGCTAATGATGCAGTCTGGGGGTGAGGCACATGCTATCAGAACTGTCTCCATGATGAACGGAAGGTGTGTGTGTGTAAATGCCCCCATTTTAATACACCTGGTGTGTGCGTGTGTGTGAAAATGCCCCCATTTTAATACACCTGGTGGCTAGAAGGATACTCAGGCTCAAACCCTGTACCTTGGGTACAGGGTAAAAAGAACCTAAAGTCCCTAGCCACCACCACTTGTAAATTTGTGTCTCCTATTTTTGATCTGTTCCTCATAAAATCTGTATTTTTTCAGGATTTTTGTGGCAAATCACTGCAGGATTGAATTCATTAAATAATGACAGGCATTTGAATTTCAGACTTCATATTTTTCAGAAAATAAATGGTAACACAAAACCTTTTATTCTAACAATTTTCTAAGTTTATAAGATCAGAATTTGAAATGTGTCCCTATTTTGGGGCTGTATTCACCCATTATTGGCTTTGTCCAGGTTTTTTGTGCTAAGAGGTTGAGAGCAATGGTGAGACATGAGAAGTGAATTCACTAAATGATAGCCATTTAAGTTTCAGTCTTCCTGTTGTTCAGGAAACTACTGATATGGCATAGTGGTATGTTCCTCTGACTGTTGTGCATAGGGTCCTATGTTTAAGACTTGCCAGTGAAATGCACCAGTGGTAGCACAACATTTTATTCTAGAAACTTTCCAAAATTATACAAGCAATGTTTAAAATGTGTCCCTGGTTTTTGGCCTTTTGACCACCCCCAAAAAAATCTGAAATTGAAAATAAGTGCAAGAAGCTGTGCAAGATGCCTATGGCTTACACTACTGTCATTCTATTTATAGTGTGGGTGGGGAAGTAGATTTTTATGATGGAAATGTTCTGAATTGGGCAGTTTTGACACTATTGGTTCATGAATTTCATTTCATTGCCTAAAGCCTACTGGAAAAATGTTCAAACAATAAATGTAAAATGCGATCTGTCTAAAAAGTGTGCTGTATTATACAAGGAGTATAATTTAATAAAGTCAGGAAGGTTTATCAAAGATGACATGTATGTTTCCTGTTTTGTGTGCAAGGGGCCAATGATTTAAAAACAGCCCAAAGGTAATCTTTATCCACCACTGGCCAGATTAATTTTCTTTGGATGTGGTGTGTGGGTTTCAATGCTGTTTCAATTAATGTGAATTTTAAGGGCAGAGAAGTTTTAATGCCAGGACTAGTTTCATTGTGAAACAGTATTGCTTTGTTTAGCAGATGTCTATTGGTGTTTGTGCATTGGGCTGTAAAATGTAAAAATAAAATCTAAATAATCATTGTAGAAGTAAAGCAGTATACCCACATTAGTGTTTATGGTAAATGGGGCAAAATAGCCAGGTACTCAGACATTGGAATGGCTGCAGGGGGACTCTGGTGCCATATTTTGGTTGTCTGTTCTTCAGTTTGCTTTTGAAAGTTGGTATCCCACAATTCCATTGAAGTGAGTGGGGTTACATAATTATGTATGCAAAGTTTATGTTAATCAGCGTACGTATTTGTACCTATTTTTCATGGGCTTTGTCCAGATTTTTGATGTTTCCAGGTTGATGTATGGAGGGGCTGCATATGAGAGGTATGTGTGAGTGTGTGTCTGCCTGTGAGATTGCAGTTGGGGGTTAGTGTAGAGTTAGAAGTGTGTGTGTGTGTGTGTGTGTGTGTGTGTGTGTGTGTGTGTGTGTGTGTGTGTGTGTGTGTGTGTGTGTGTATTTGCGAGTGGGGTCTGATTGGGAGGGGACTATTGCAAGTGTGTGGGGGTGAGAGGGTGAGCTGAGGTGACTGTCATACCTCCAAACACCCCTAGATAAATGAACAGAGTCTGTAATATTGGGTGTGGTGAACAACTAGTCACCAGGCATAACTTATGTCATGTGCCATAACAGCACATTAATAGCATATTCATTTATTATTTTATTTTACATTTGTTAACTGGGAAAGTCCGACTGCATACATATCAATTTTCAGCAGAGGCCCGGGGAGAAAAGCTCCACATTGAAATTAAATTACACTAAAAATTGTGGTTACAGAGAAGTCTAAAAACATTTAACAACATCAGTGACAGATTATAGTGAAGGTTAAATTTAGATAGAAAAACAATCATTGTTGGTAAATGGATAAGGTATACAGAGATAACAATTACATATCTGAGGTATATATAATAAATAGAAGGATTTCCAGGTAGAAGGTAAGGATGCTAGTTAAGATAAAGGTGGTTAGGTAAGAAGGAAATAATTTAGTGAGGACAGAAAAGTAAGTTATCTTCCTGATGATGGGATAAATGAGTTCTAATAGTTGAGAGAAGTGTATGTTGTGTAGGTGGGAAAGGAAAAATAAAAGGGTAATCAACTCTGTGAGCTATGTTTGGGCTGCCTTTGTCTTGGTATTAATTGGGTTAGTCTGGGTTTAGACCTGGTCATGGTTATGTTTATTTTGCCTCTTCTGATTTTTGTTTCGGTTAGTCAGGGTTTAGACATGGACATAGCCAGTCACTGTTCATGTGTCTATTGGTGACAAATGACCACTGCACTAACTAATAACTTAGGGCATTGAGTGCTCTTGTGCCATATGGATTAGATGGGGAATACTAGACACCAGGGACAACTTTACCTGTGCCTTAATGGCATTAAAGTACTATGGGGTTTGGGAGGATGCTAGACACCAGGGATAACTTTTGACTGTGCCTTAATGGCACAGAGATAGAATGGGGATCATGGGTTTCAGGGAACAGTAGATATCAGAGATTTTGTGGAACATAAAATAATATAGGAAACAGATTGGAACTGTACATCCCTGACAAGTTAAAAACCTTTATTGAACACTGCACTAACTAATAAGTTAGGGCATTGAGTGCTCTTGTGCCATATATGGAGGATCCTGGGTTTTATGTAATGCCTAGAACAAGTTACAGTGTACAAGGGAGAGGAAAGGGAAACAGTAGGTTTACCTATCCACCTCTTAAGTAGCTTATGAGTAAAACTTGAATGTCTGGCATCACAGATTGTCTGCCATCACCCATATATTACCTAGGCAGGGGAAATGAGACATCATGGACATTCTGACTACAGGGGCTGGTAAAGGGTAAGTGGTGTTTGTCTGTTTGTATGTTTTTCTGTGCTGTTTTGTGTGGGAGAGTGACAGAAGGGGTGAAGAATGCCTGTGCTTATGTGATGATTCCGAGCTAGTTAATTGATCTGCACTTTGCTGTAGTTAACCGAAACTCACTGAGATGAAAAATTAGCTGATAGTGAGGCTTTTCCTCATTGCAGTCATTGTGTCTATAAATTGCAAAATACCACATAATGGTAGCAGAGCATCTTTGCCCTATGCTGTACTGCCCTCACTGAGGATCTTAATGAATCCCAGCTATATCAGTTTAAGAAAAGGTACATTACTTGAAGTTCAACTAGCAAAATAAGTGTCAGTTTCCTCATATAGCTGAAATTCCTTACAATTACCTATAATAACAAAGCAGAGCAATAGCTAGATTATATGCTACCGTTGACAATTCCCCAAACTGGCACTGCCTCATCTCACATGGAAGAGTAAGCAAACAAAAAAAAATTCTTTTTTACAGACTTAAAGAGCACATCCTCATGGTGCGATTCCTTGTGGATTCATGTACTTGTGCTGGTACTGCACATGCACAGCTTTGGCTCCTGATGATCGTGCCCCCAAACTGTTTTGTCCCAGGGCTGCCATCCTCTTTGTTCTATTATAGTTACAGAAATGCAAAAAAAAAAATCTGTTCTACAAAAATAAATAAATAAATAAAAACTGTGTTTTACTGATATACATGACATGTCTGCACAGAACCTAGCCTGCAATGTGTTGTGGCAATGCAGGAAGCAAACATTATATTTGCATATCCAAAAGTGGATCAGGCATCACCACTGAACACTTAACTCTGTTCATTTCCAACTAGATGAGCACTGAGGAAAAAATACATGAAAACACGTCTGTGCAGGGTAAAATATATTCAGAAGATGTAAAGTGACTTGACTGCATGCCACCTTAAGCAATTCTTGTGAGAGCTGAAAATGTCATAACATGAACAGTAGTATGTCTGAATGAAGCAAAGTAAAGCAGTATATATAGAAGCATTTCTTTGTGTGCTTCACATTCCATGGTAGGATAGCCAAAACAGTGCATAGTGGTATAGTATTGCACAGAAATGACAGCTGCAGTGATATGGCATCTATGTACATGGATATCTGTCTGATGGATAAAAAAAGAGAGAAAAAAATTGGCTAGGAAAGAAGGAATGAAGGAAAATCAAAATAAAGGCAACAGAAGGCAACATATTGGAGAGTGCAGTTTGTGGAGGATGACAAAACAGGCATCTTTTGTTGGATGGGGATGAAGCATGACTGGAAAACAGGGGAATGAAAAGGTCTAAGTCACTGCTCAGAGACTAGCAAAATCAGAAAAGTACAGACACTGGGAGAGGGGCATGTACACACTACATTATAGAAACCCAGATGATCAGAAGCACATAGAGGGATGTAAAATGATGATAGGCAGGTTGGACAATGCATGAAGAATGGGATTAAACACAACTGTAAGGGGATACACCATGCTCAGGATAAAGTGAAGGATAAGCAATATAAGGCCCAGCAAAGAGTAACACTAGAATGACCTTTCAGTAGCTGGATCAGGGTGAATTGTGGTATTTGTCCACTTCCCCATCTGGTGGTCTAATGCTTGGGACTCTGAGGGTGAGAAAACCTATAATCCAGCCCAGGTGGTGTTTCATGAGGACCACATGTCTGTCCACCACTCTCTCAGCTGCAGCCTCTACCAACTGCTCATGCTATGGCTGAGCCACTACAGTCAATTAAGTCAGGCTAACTGCCAGTCAGATGTCAAGATCTCCATCTAGTGAGGCACTACATGCCCCAACACCTATTGCAGCTCCAATGTCAGCAAAGGTGAGCTATGTAGAATCACTTATCAAGCCACTGGATTGTCTTGACCTGCAGGAAAGAGACATAATTTGAAGGTTGCTATAAATGAACCCATCCTACTAATAGGATGGATATATATATATAACACTGATCAGCATATGTCAGTCAAATTAACCCTACCTAGCTTCCACTTTCTACTACCTCCTGTGGTAGCCTTCACAGTTCTTATCACATTCTGTTAATCTTAAAAGAGAAGATGCATCAGCAATCTGTCACTTGTGGATAAGAAGATGCTAAAACTACAGTTACAATCTACAGTCCCATGCATATGCCTTCACATAACATCTGTCCCAGGAAAAAGGCAGTTATGTGTCTGGTGAATAAACAGACAGACAAAGATACATGACTCTCCTACACATGGGGCACAGCAGGTAGCATGTTGGTTGCCTCAGATGATTCAGCTTAACCCTGCAACATTACAAGTCCCATCACTATTACCTCTACCTGAAATAGGATCCCCACACATGAGATGTCCATGATATGTGAGAGACAAACCTGCCAGTAGCAATATACATCTTTGCAGGACACTGACATTACTTCCCATTGGTACCTCCTCCACACATATTAGCCCCTGTCTTTGCCACACCATTCAATTACATGTGTCAGAAAGAGCTTCATGTAGTAGGGATACTTACTGATAACACTTTCCAGAAATAAAAAGGTCTCCAGTGGCAGGCACAAAACTATTTGGGATTTGTTGCCTCTTGTTTGCTTCCCATACAAATAACATTTATGTGCTGCTTACCCATCCTTGTAATGCCCGTGGTCCTGGGAAGCATTAATGCCAGATTATAACAGACATCATCTTTTCAAAACAGACCACTACAAGGCTTCAGCAGGTCCTTCTTGAGCTGTCTGTATAGGAGGTAAACCCTCTTTACAATACCCCATAATTCAATTACAGATGATTAAGATTTTGAGTTCCAGTTTATGCCTCATTAAAGCACCAAGCTGGATCTTTCTGGTGAGTGCTAGTAGCAGCAGCAACTGCCATGTGAATAATCATCTGAAAATGATAATATGACAAGGAATACAATGACAGCCAGTGAATCACATATGCAGTGTGATTTCTGAATTACATGTAGCACAGCTTGTCTCTGCTCACAAAGTGTGATTCTGTGCAGCTATACAGGTCTACTGCATGACACATGAATCTTGCATTTCTGATGAGTGCCTAAGCACCTGGTTCCCTCACTTATCTCTGATATGTGTCATTGAAATATAACAGTTTATAGACAGTCATGGGATTTGTCCTCATTTGCTGTGCAGTAAACAAAGTGATATAAGACTACAGCTATGGAGGGCAAGATGTTGATCAGCAAGAAATCTCAATCTATGAGCAACACAGTATGGAAGTATAGCAACAATTTTTAGAGCCATGAAGAGCTTTAATGAAGTGCACAGTAATCTGCAGTTGCATGGTGAGATTTGTTTATCTAACTGTCTAACAATGTGTACTGTTATACTTGAAAGCATTATCTATCTATCTATCTATCTATCTATCTATCTATCTATCTATCTATCTATTGATCTATTGATCTATCTATCTATCTGCCTATCTATCTAGCAACTATATATATATATATATATATATATATATATATATATATATATATATATATATATATATATATATATATATATATATATATATATAGATGTATATATATATATCTAGTAAGCTAGCTTGTGATCTTTAACCAGGGTAGAACATTGATCACAATAGACCATTTGCAGAATCCACTTGGGAGAATACAGTGGTAAAGTGTGATAAAGCAAGACACATAAAATATACAAAAATTTACAACAAAAATGTAGAGATACATACAAAATATTCAATGTGTGAAAAACAGACATATGCATTGTATAACATAAAAACAGTTTCAGCAAAAAAGTATAGAGATATTATAACCAGCCACAAGTCAACACATGTTTCTATACATTCAAGTTTGTTCTTATGAAGAGATTTTATGTCTTGCAAAATGATATGTAGGAGTGTATAGTACTGGATCTAGCTGTACTCTTTTCATTTGTATCGCTACCACTGTAACAGTGCAGATCTATGTCACCCATGCTTACGTTTTTGTGTCACTGTAACACTGGTACCAGGAAGAATTTTTCTTCTATTATATATATATATATATATATATATATATATATATATATATATATATTTGTAATTAATATATATAATATATTAATATATATATGTTGGACATGCTACACTTAAAGAAATCCCAATCCCTCAGAGCTACACGCTCCAGGGATCTAAACCTTGTCATCACAATAAACAAAACATGTTGGAGGGATAGGTTTCTGACCCAGAGACTCCCCAGACTCTGGAATAGATTGCCCATACATGTCAAGCAGAGTGCCTCTTTGGACCTCTTCAAGAGGAACCTTGACGATTGGATGGGAGAAAGGAAATTCACCCCAGGGATCACATCAGTCGCCCTGCTAGACAGGGGTCCAGGAAAATAAATAATGTGGGAAGAAATAGCCAGGGAATTGTTATGGCTAGGCTTGTATAGGCCCTAGGGCTGATAGCCTAGTACCAACATATGAACCTATGAACCGATATATATATATATATATATATATATATATATATATATATATATATACACACACACACACACACACACACACACACACACACACACACACACACACACACACACACACACACACACACATGACACCTTCATGAGGGGTTGGACATGCTGGGAGTGCTTATGCGCCTGTGTGGCATTTGCACCAGCTAAATGTGTCCCCTTCGCTGTACTTTGACTACAGTATGATATACCTTGGTTACTGTGTGTCCGTAGTTCCCATTTGACTACAGTAGGATATACCTTGGTTACCGAGTGTCTATAGTTGCCATCCTACCAGCCCCAGTAGTATACACTCTGTAACTATGTTTCCTGTTGTCATAGTGTCAGCATTTCCAGAAAATATGGAAGATGACTGAGGATGGACAATTTTAGCCTGCTGAAAATGAGTCTTGTTGCAGGGCCACATAACAAATGAGTAGCGTCTGCTGGGATGATATATAATGACTAATATTTCTAAGACTAGGTGTGACAGACAATGGTCCATAACATAAGCGGTGTGAGAAGGCAGACTGCACTAATGAACAAGACCTAACAGCATTAACAACTGCTAGATAATGCTACTTGTCTACTGCTATTATCCTTGTTAGATTTTATTAATATTAGTCTGAAATTATGTTGTAAATATGCTGAAAGAAAAGGCTTGCTTAAATGCAGAAACAGAGTCTAGCAATATCTGATCAGCAGTCATACTAAATGACCATGGCTTGGAAAAGGAATCTGCTGAATGGACATTTTTCCCTTACAGACTCAAAACAGGATGTATGCAAGAGCAAAAATACAAAATCTGCTTTTAAAGAATGGACATTTTTCCCTTACAGACTCAAAACAGGATGTATGCAAGAACAAAAATGCAAAATCTGCTTTTAAAGAACAATGACATGTTATTCTGCATGGAAAAACAGGATATGACACAAGAACAGATGTTTTTATACAAAGATCCAAATAAAATACAGGATGTTCACACTGTCAGAAAAGCTGATCTCTGACAATGTGTTTTCTCAAAAATATGTTTTTCTTCATAAAAAACAGGATATGCTTATCAGCATTGACATAAGAACATATGTTTTTCTACATGGACATCAGGACACTGTTACAGGATATTCACACTGTCAGAAAAGCTGGTCTCTTACAAGACATTGTTAAACAAGGAAGTTTAGTATTGTTTCTACAGGATAAGCAATTCTCCAAAATATGTTTATGCATGACTAAAAACTGTATATAAAGAGCTGTATACATCCAGTTATTTTAGAGGTATGGTAGGGACACAAGTCCTAAGGTAAATGTTATATCTCTCACATCATCTGTACTATATGAGAAGTAAAGTTGGAACAGTACTTTTAAGCTGCAACGGTTTTCCAGTTTGCTTTATTATAAAAAGTTATTTGTTACTGCTCTTTAAAGTTGATGCTGCAAAGTATATTCTCTCATCAGTGTATATTCTGCAAGTTTCTGTATGCAACAGACTGTGAATGCAAATATAATCAGACTTTGAATTTTAGCAGAATCTAGCCAGCAAGACTGAGTGTCATAAGAAATATTCAAATCCATCCCACAGCAAGTAAGCTCCAGTAAGCAGAAGCAAGCAATAAGGTCAAAATATTTTTTCAATGACGAGGCAGCCGAGTGACTAGCACCATATAATTTTTCAATGGCAAGCTAGCCTGCATTTGAACCTACAATCTGCATTCAAACACAGGAGGAGTGATGGTAAGCCCTGCAGAGGGTCACTTCAGTCAAATTGCAGTAACTAACATTTGTACGTATGTGTAAATCCTAAACAGAAGTATTCCAGTTTATGCAGCTTGCAGTAGTAAAGTTTTTTAGACGTCTACAATCCGGAGTGAGACTAGTTCAAAAAATTCGCAGTGCCATAAATTCTTCAAGAAAAGGGGGATATCCACTAGCCCAATAGTTCACTGCCTGTTGTGCTTTCCCAGCTTCTCAAGTGACTCTGAAAAATGTCTAGCCATCTGCAATAGCAGCCTGATCACCTGTTTTCTTGCTAACTGGTAAGACTTTTTTTCTGTGTCACATATTTAGTGTGGATGATGTTAAATAGAGTTTGTGTATTCTTAAGAGAGTTTTTATATTCTTAAGACAGTTTGTATATTCATACATAGTTTGTATATTCTTAAGACAGTTTTTTTATTATTAATATGGATATTATTTATAATTCATGCAGGAGTAAACCAAACTTTAGTAAATTGCTATGTTGGTATACACAGCACATTAGTAAATGTAAAACCTTATTAGGGCAGGTTGATAGTAAGGCATTATGCAAATGTATTACAATCTTTGACTGGTATCTCAAAGAAAACCATGTGAAAAATGACAAATGTTTAGTGTGTGCTTCAACAAAAACTGCATTTTGTGTATTATGCCATAAAATAATATTGCATCATATTGCTAAAAAAATAGACTTTAAAGACAGATCTGTTCATGATAAAAAATTAACTAAGGGTAAAATGTTTCCATTACATTCTGATGTTGAACAGTTATGTCCTGTCACCACATATGAGTCAAATCAGTTACTGATAGAACCCCTAGTACATTTTGTTACAAAGGAATGTAGTAAACTTCTAAAAGACAGACACAATGAGTTCAGGAAGCTTAGACAAGTTATACATACATCTTTTCAAAAGTGCTTAGGAGTTTCAGATTCAGCAGAACAGGCTCCTGAGACATATCAAGCAGAGTATAAGGAAACTATTCAACAGCAGTTGCAGGATAAAGAAAAATTAGCTGAACTGACAGAGACTGGGAACTTCCTGCATACACAGTTAATCTGTGCAAAAGAAATATATTTTATAATATGTTTATGTTTTGAAAATGGTTAAACATACATGGTAGGATGATAGAGACAAATCATTTTTTTTAAATGTTTTACTTTCATTCAGTTAAAGCAAGACATCTATCAGTACTACAGTAAGTACAGCATATGAATGCCATTCTTAGCACAGTCAAAAGGTAAACAAAACTGTACTAGTGTATAAAAATTAAATGAAAATAGTTAATAAGAATAAAAATTTAAAGTCACAAGACATGACATGCCTGTATAAAGATATACATATACAAGACAGACATGCATGTGTGTTCTTTTCATCTAGAGTACATCTGTTACAATACACAAGAATAACAGGCAGACAACAGCAAATATAAATAATATAAATATAAATGTGTTGGTTAAACTAATATCTATTTTGTTTTTTACAATTTGTTTATAATTATATAGTAACACAAACAGTTAAAGTTCTGAATTTTAAAAAGAAAATCACAGATGGTATTATTCAAACAGTTTTTGTAAAATTAATGGCAAGACAGTTAAATAGTTAAATAAAATAAAAAATACTGAAATCCATGTAAGGTAATTGTAAAATGATGTCTATTTATGTAGTATAAATGCATAGTTATGCAAATCACAATCACATTAAAGGAAAAATACCAAAAGAATTAACTATAGTTTACAGAGTATAAAATGTGAGCTCAGACCTTCCTAGACTGAATGAATAGTTACAGGAAATGCTGGAAAGATAAGATAAACAACAAGACTGATTGCCAGATAAGTAGCTTGAGTTTTCTAAAGTATCATTGTTATTAAAACATAATTGTTAAAATGTTTACATGCAACACTATTTGGTAATTGTAATAAAATGCCACAATTGTGCATAGATGTCACTGATAATCTGTTTGCAAGTAAATGTTAACAGGACAAAAAAAAACCTCAGTTGTATCAAGTACAGCCAGCAAATGGGCTATGGTATATATACAGTTCAAATCAATTGTGCAGGAGGGTGTAAATACATACTAGAGGTAGTAAACAGCAAAAGCTTTATAAAAAAAATATCAAATCAGACAAAAGTTCATAATTTAATAAAATAAATGTATAACCATAGTGTTAGGCTGACATACATTCTATTCTCACAGCATAGGGCAGGTAAACAGTGCTGAAGTACTACAGGGGGAGGGGCACTTTCTCAGTTTTACACTGACTGTATAAGCAGCACTGCACAAGGGTCTGAAATAAAGCTACAGAAAAAATAAACAACAAGGGTCTAAAATAAAGCTAGAGGAAAAAATATCTCATTCCTTCTTGACAATACTCTTTTATGGGGAAAAACAGGTATTAGCATATTAGAAATACTGGTAAACTGGATTAAACCTGACAGGATAAGATATTTTACAAGTTGTTAATAGCTATCATAATGGTTATTATTGTATTGTTTAGTATTAAATTGTATCTACAACCTGTTAAACTGTAAAACTATACAAGAGATGGTTTAAAAAACAAGAGATGGCTTAAAATTGATTACAGCTATACAAAAGAGAGTAAAAAAAAATTGAACAAGATTGGTCACTATTTTTAATATGTTTTTGGCAAAACAATGTTGGTATAAAAAAGCATCAATGTTTTTAATTGCTGAGTATGTAGTTTAAAATAACAGGACATATGGATATGGTATCAATTCCACTAGATATTTCTAAAGAGACATAAATATTTTCCAAGATTTTGCTTAATATTAATGTTATTAAATTTGTAGGATTAGACTAAATGTACTTTATAGTCATTGTATGTACAAATGCAAAAAAATTCAGTACAAATTAAATGAATGTCTAGTAATAAATATGTGTGAAAAAACATGTTTAAAAAAATGGGTCCAGTATACCTAGTAAATTGAAATGCATGAACAGAAAACAGTCTGTGTAAATACATACTGATCAGGATACACTGTCAGAAGTTCAAAAGTAATTTGTCAAGTTGTAATATCACTGGTTTTACCCCAGTAAAATAACTGCTTTCAAATATGCATTATCTAAGCCCAGTTCAGTAGTTTACCAAGATGTTAATGGGCAGTTCAAAGACATGACCACAATGTTATGGTTAAAATGACATTGAAATTGTGTGTTTTCAGTAGTGTATAAATGCTTGCAGAAGCACATGGTTCTAATCTCTTATAGTTAATTTAACAGTTGCAAAAAGTTAATGAAACAGTTCTAAGTCATAAATTAAATTCAGTGATTGCAAAATAATAAATTAATCAAGTAAAATTAAAGCAGACACAGCTCATAACTGACAAAATATTTTCACAGAATGGTCTGCAAAAGAAAAAGTTTGAAATACATTCAGTTTGGTAGTAATACTTAATATCATTGTATTAACTATGTAAAATTGCATTTTGATTTGTTGTATCAAACTAAAGGTTTGTTTCTTGTGTTTTCTATATAAAATGTTTTGAGTATGTTTAAAAACAGAAGGAATTGTTAGATTTTATTAATATTAGTCTGAAATTAATTATGTTGTAAATATGCTGAAAGAAAAGGCTTGCTTAAATGCAGAAACAGAGTCTAGTAATATCTGATCAGCAGTCATACTAAATGACCATGGCTTGGAAAAGGAATCTGCTGAATGGACATTTTTCCCTTACAGACTCAAAACAGGATGTATGCAAGAGCAAAAATACAAAATCTGCTTTTAAAGAATGGACATTTTTCCCTTACAGACTCAAAACAGGATGTATGCAAGAACAAAAATGCAAAATCTGCTTTTAAAGAACAATGACATGTTATTCTGCATGGAAAAACAGGATATGACACAAGAACAGATGTTTTTTATACAAAGATCCAAATAAAATACAGGATGTTCACACTGTCAGAAAAGCTGATCTCTGACAATGTGTTTTCTCAAAAATATGTTTTTCTTCATAAAAAACAGGATATGCTTATCAGCATTGACATAAGAACATATGTTTTTCTACATGGACATCGGGACACTGTTACAGGATATTCACACTGTCAGAAAAGCTGGTCTCTTACAAGACATTGTTAAACAAGGAAGTTTAGTATTGTTTCTACAGGATAAGCAATTCTCCAAAATATGTTTATGCATGACTAAAAACTGTATATAAAGAGCTGTATAAATCCAGTTATTTTAGAGGTATGGTAGGGACACAAGTCCTAAGGTAAATGTTATATCTCTCACATCATCTGTACTATATGAGAAGTAAAGTTGGAACAGTACTTTTAAGCTGCAACGGTTTTCCAGTTTGGTTTATTATAAAAAGTTATTTGTTACTGCTCTTTAAAGTTGATGCTGCAAAGTATATTCTCTCATCAGTGTATATTCTGCAAGTTTCTGTATGCAACAGACTGTGAATGCAAATATAATCAGACTTTGAATTTTAGCAGAATCTAGCCAGCAAGACTGAGTGTCATAAGAACACTGCAAATCCATCACACCAAGCAGTAAGCAGAGAGAGCTCAAAATATTTTTTCAATCCTGAGAATTTCAAACCTCCAATGACAAAAATGATTATCTCCCTCTGCCCCCTTAGGTTCTGTTTTCCTAAGCTATTCTGTCATTCCTTTCTTCCCATGGATTCACTAACAGTGTGCGTACTTTGGACTAACACAACCACAATCAACTGGTTGTGATCAACAAGCAGCATTGGTAATCGAATATGTCAGACTGAAAGCTATTCTGCACATCAAGTAGCCCTGGTCAAGCCCACAACAACTGCTACAGGCCGAATTGAGTTAAGGCAGTGCTCATGTACACAATGTAAACAAAGGAATATACAAAAAATAGATTTCCTTAAACAAGCATGCATACATGGCACAACAACAAATAGAGCAATTTGGAATATATAAAAGACAGGGGAAGCCTACCAATACAAGTGAACAAGAAAGGTTTATACAGTTGTAATATGCAATAATTGAAGTAGTGTACATGTGGTAACTTTACAGGCATTGTCATGTACAATTACAAAGAAAACACTGGGCAATAAGCATTCAGAATGAAAAAAATGGGTATTGTTTGAACAGACACACAAGTTATACAAGTTTATAAATTCACATGCCTTATATATACTGAAATACCAATGCAGTGAAATGTGAAAGTACATAAATAAGAATGTAGACCAAATGAGAAAATTAAGGATCATCTAAACACATTGACCATACAAATATTGTTAGTGGAAACATTAACAGTTGTGACAGTAACATGCATGTAGGGAAGGATAGTAACTGAGATAGTTACTAAATCCATAATCATTAAGTAGTATAATCCACATGGGCCTGTCACAGAAACAGAATTGTCACATTAAAAAGACAAATTAATAAAAGATTATGCTGTAATACACTGGTAGACATTTAAAAGTATAACAGATGAGATGTTTGAACACTGGAAATGTGGGGTACATTATGAAAATTATACTAAGATGGAAGTCCTAGAAGACACAAGTCATGTGTAGGAAGTCCAGTAACATCTATTTGGTGTGTGTTTGTGTGAATGTCAGTGTATTTCTATGAACATGATTGGTTACATTAGAAATGACAAAACACTTTAGACACTGTTTTGTTATTGGACCCACTATGCTTTAGTGGGTTGTTTTGAGACTGCGGGGACACTACGGAGATTATTTGTTTTTTGCTACATTACAAATGAAGACACATGTGATATTTATCCCCTAGGAGAAGTAAGTTAAATGGTAAGTTAGATGTCCACAGTCAAAATGCTCCCACTCTCTTGTGAGAAATAGAATTTAAACATTACTAACAAACATGTCTCTAAGGCCCACTCAAAATTACATCATTTTTGACACTTAGGTTTTCCCAGTATTTATATTGCACCATCTTAACACCTGGTCTGAGTTCTCAGGCCACAAACTGCATCATTTAGAAATCTAACTCCTGCACAGAAACTTATAACGATACAATACATTTCACATGCATATGCTAACAGAAATTAAAGCAATAAAAGCACCTTCCACATTAAATTCTAGTCATAAACTTAAGCCTTAAAACAATGGGCATGAAATCTCCATCCAGCCGCCCTCGGGCCAAATTCTAACATGAAAGGAGATAACATGCTTCACTGGGCCAGTAGAGTGCAATGTTGCCACATATTTTGCAGTTCCACCTTTCACAGTGTTTTCCTACATTTAAAAACACAAGCCTGTATTTTACATTTATTTATACAGTTGATATAATTATATATTAAATTCTATTTGACTAGGCTGGCAGCCTCTGCTCATATCTCCCCAATCGTCACAGCTTATAACAGCAATATTTAAAAATTGTCCATATTTTTCAGCCTTTGTACCCCCATTTTTTATGGCTTTGTCCAAATTTATTGCACTAAGAGGTTGAGATTTATGCAAAGTATTAGTACATATATAATTAATTTTTTGTGTTTTTGAACTTAGAATTGGAAACGGTAGTCGTCTGTAGTACTCTACACTAAGCACCATGCAAATAATGAGTACAGGTGTATAGACATTTTTGTTTCTGAACCATTACAGACAATGTATGTTATGTTAATCTTTTGTGTGTTATCGTTACAATATGTGTCATGATCACTATAGTAAATGCTTCATAATATGAGGCATGTACTGATGTATGTCTCCATTGTTCAGATTTTTGTCTCATAATGTTGGTGTGTCCCTCATAAAATCTGTATTTTCTAGCAAATCATTCTGAACTGACGTAACTACATAATAAAATAATTTTTGTGACAGACTTCATATCCACCTGGAAATTCAACTTAATGCAAAATCTATTACTCTACCAACTTTCTAAGTTCATCACAGCAATATTTATAAGCTGTCCACAATTTTGAGCTTTTGTCTCCCCATTACCTTTGGATAATTTGAGATGTCTTGCACTTAGAGGTGGAAAGGTATGAGCAGGGGTATGATACTGATAGACTAAATAAAGAAATAAAAAAAGATACTGGTTGGAGAATAATATATGCATTCAGTAATTCATGAGGAAAAATGTTATGTGAAAAAAATTAACTAATGTTTGACAAACTGCTGCTGGATTTGAACACCTGCCAATCCACAACAACATTCTCTAGACTTGAGCATTATCTGAGCACACAACAAAAGAAGTCATATTTCAGGCATTAAAAATTACACATTTGAAGGGACAATGAGAAAAGCATGAAGCAAAAGACTATGGTCAGGATTCACAAAGGCTTGCAAGTAGTCTAAGAGTAGTGTAAGACTCCATGCAGCCTTCGCGATCCAGGAACAGCCCTAAATTCCATGTAAGAGACCAGCTAAAATGTCTCTTACACGGAGTGGGCATGGATATGCTAATCACCTCACTTGCAGCCGAAAGGCATGCAAATGAGGTAGATTAGCGATCCACAAAGCCAAAAGCAGCCCGTGTAAGAGCCGTTTTAGCTGCAGAAATGTACTCAGTTGACAACTGAGTACGTTTCTGCAAAAATCACAATGGAGCCATGTCAGCTCCAAATAAAGGGTGCATATGTGTCAGGCAGCATGCCAATGGCCAAATATGTGGCCATTGGCAAGGTACCCCGATGCAAATATGAAAAATAATCTTTTTTTTTTTTTCGGCGATCGCAGATGTTTAAACGCAGCGCAGCCGCACGCAAATGGGTTGCGCTGTATAAGACATAAAAATGAAGGTTATAAACCCACAAATGTGGGTATTATGCAATACATGGATTTACAATACAGGGACCAGCAGACCAAAAACAACATGGCCACCATTTAGTGGTTGCAAAGCGGGGAAGCTGAGTCTAAGAGATGTAACTAAGCATTAGTAGGCAATCTGATGTAAATGAGTGTTAGGATACTGAATTCCACTGTCACATAGCAAATGAGCACATTCTGAGTAGTGCAAGATATACATAAGGGGGAGGAATAGAGTAGGAGATAGGTGACATCACAGGGGGGAATAGTAGAAAGAAATGCAGTTCATTGGAGGTCAGTGTTACATGACAGATGTCAGACACATATCATGGAAAGAGGAGTGCCACAAGATAAGCATGGGAAAGTCAAGAAATGGAAGGTGTACACTGTTGCTTACACCAAAGTTTCTTGCTGGGCATGCATGTGCGTATGTCGCACGAGGCGAGTAGGGCAGTGTGCTCACGTGTAAGGCAGACTGAGCATGTGGGAGCGTGTTGGCAGACTTCTAAGACTGTTTGCACTGGTGTGCGCGCGTTTTAACCCGAATAAGTAGATTCTAAACCGTGTAAGCATGTGTGCGTGTGTGTAAGCCACTGTGAGCGTGTTTCTGCTGGTATGCGTGTTGCTCCCCCCTGAGGAAACAGAAAGGAAAAAGGAAGCAACAGAATTAGTAGGAAGCTAGCAGGGAATACTGCTGGAGCTAGCAGGTGAAAACAATTAGAAGCAGGCAATTACACAGGCAGAATAGTAGCTCAGCCAAGCACTTAAAACTCTGCAAACAGCAGTGCAAGATGTTTCTCTCAAGAGACACTGCAAGACAGGAGTAAGCTATTAGAAGTGAAAACTGAAAAAGCTGAACTCAGAGCAGAAATGCTAGGGGCTGCCATAGCTGTCATAAGGAGACATAGGCGACTTGCTGAGGGTGGTGACAATGCAGATGGTGCCAGACTACCTACAGTGAGAAGAAGGAGAAGAGTGCACAGGCCCAGGGTCACCTACCATGGGTTACATGAGCTGGAGATAGTAGAATGCTATAGAGTGGACAGAGACATCCTGCAGCAAATTGTCGAGCTGTGCAGGCCATGCCTCACACACAGAACCAACAGAGGGGAACCCATCCCAGTGGAAACCAAGGTATGTGTTGGCCTAAGAATACTAGCAACAGGTACCTTCCAGAGACCAACTGGTGATATGATGGGGATATCACAGGCATCAGCCTCCAGGGTACTGCACCAGTTCCTGGATGCCATGTCAGCACATGTCGGTGATCATGTATATTTCCCCAATGCCCATGAGGTATTGGCCAGCAATATGCATCTCTTCCAGCAAATAGCGGAATACCCTTAGGTAGTGGGTGCAATAGACTGCACGCACATATGCATCAAAGCACCAGCCGGTGAGCAGGGTAGGGCCTACATTAATCGCAAGGGCTTCCCCTCCATCAACTGCCAGGTCGTGTGAGATGCCCAGGGCATAATAATGAATGTGTGTGCTGGCTGCCCTGGGAGCTACCATGATTCCCATATCTGGCATTTGACGCAGCTGTACCAGACATTTGCCAATGGGGACATCCCACATGGACACCTAGTGGGGGTGCAGGTTATGCACTGGAGCCGTGGCTGATGACACCCATCAGAAACGCACACACACCTGAACAGGAACGCCATAATGAGGCACACGCACAAACACGTAATGTAATAGAGCGTGTGTTTGGGCTGCTCAAGTCATGGTTCCGGTGTCTGGACACATCTAGTGGAGCCTTGCAGTACTCACCAACTACATGTACCCAAATTGTCATGGTATGTGCTATGCTACATAATATGATCTTGCAAAAACAGCTGCAGCAGGACCAGCATAGGGCCGGGCCAAACAGCCCCCCACCATTGCCAAGGCCATCACAGGCAGAGCGTGGCTCAGAGGAGGAACAGCCTGAGCCTGCCC
Organism: Protopterus annectens; assembly: GCF_019279795.1. Lineage (NCBI taxonomy): Eukaryota > Metazoa > Chordata > Ceratodontiformes > Protopteridae > Protopterus > Protopterus annectens. The sequence goes on from NC_056728.1 coordinate 1,187,878,590, forward strand.
CAGTAGGCAGAAGGAGGCATGCCCAATATGCCCTGGCCTTAGCAAAGAGGCAATGCATAGCACATACACTGGCTCAGTAGGAACCCTGGGAATGATACCCCTCTCTGACTCACTCATATAATAACAGGGATGCCTAAAATGACATAACCTGCTCTCAAACATGTACAGGGAGTGTAGTATGTGCATCTGACAGAGGCAGCCCTGCAGCACCACCTGAGTCATGAATGCCATGTGTTAAGCAATGTAACACCATGTAGTATATGCACACTTGAAGACCCTGACTAACATCCTACCCTCACCAAGCATGATGCCACAATATGACAATGAGATTATCAATTGCAATAATTGGCTGAAGTATTGCAGTTAGTCAAAGGGGATCCAATGTGTGCCAGCCTGGGATGACATGCTGAGCATGACATGATGCTCCACCTGCTAGGACTGGCAAGCACCTATCAGTGCAGGCCATATGGATACTGGCAAAGGCTGTTGTTACCCACAGCGTGCCCTGAATAGGTAAGGCTCAAAACACAAACCCACCTCCATAGGTATCACAAGGGATAAGAACCTAGATGTAATGCTACCCAATGCCAGAAGTCTAAACAGCAAGATGCATGCAGTCTAAACTCACCCAGTATGGAGAATGTTGATATCTGTGCTGTAACAGATAACTGGGACAAGGCTCACAACAGCACCCTAACACTACCAGGTTACATCTCATACTGTGCTGTACAGCCTCAAAACATGGAACAAGCTACAAAAGGAGGGTGACTAGCAATAATTGTCAAGGATAACCACACCCCCATGTTGGTCCCACAACAAGAAGCAGCATGGACTAGCCATGGTCAAGTAACAGTGGCTAAAACTGCCTCCCAGTTTATAGCCTGCTACAGACTACCGTCCCAACACCAGGAACTACACCTGGCCTATGTTGGAATACATGAATATATCAAGTCCTCCAAACCACATTATATTGGGTGACTGAAAATACCCAGACATAGACTGGGAGCATTATACTAGCTCCAACACTGTAGGACAAAAGTTCATAGAATCCATAAACCAAAATGCCCAGGAACAACGTACCACTCCCACAAGAGGGGTAAGCATACTGGATGTGATAATCAGCAACATGGGTACTGGATGGCAAGATGAGAAGTGTATCCCTCACTGGTAAGACCAGACCATAGAGTAATCACACTGGATATACACATCCTGACCACAGTCCCTGGCCAGAAAACCACAGTGAAAAACATGTGTAAAGCAAAAGTTGCACTCCTCCAAACTGATGTGGAATCCATTAAAGGCCCTGTGCAGGTGCAAAATATGGGCCACACCTCAGAACCTGTTATACAGGCATTCCATGAACACTGCCAGGAATGCTTGGATTATGCAATCCTAAATTAAAACAAGACACAATGCCATACACACAGGCATCTGGCATGGTGGACTCCAGCCATTACCAAACCATGCAAGAGAATGAGGAAGCTACTACATGATAGAGCAAACATAAAAAGGGAAGTAATCACTGATCAGTAGTATGGCAATAAAATATGTCCACACATACAATCCACTAAGGCCAGCCACAAAAAGTTGAATCTGTGAATCTTGAGGCAATGTTACACCTGCCCCAAGTACACAGAAAACCCTCAACTCCCCCTAAGAAATACAAATATATGTGAGAAATGCAAACATTTATCCAAACTGGAGGCTGAGCTCCCTCAACTCAGTACTTCCAAAACTAGTCAGGAGTAGAAGGTAACCACACACACCACAAACCCAGTCCCACATAGACCTATCACAACTGCAAACCAAAGACATAAACACAGAAAAACATTCCCGGAGGCCCGAATTACAAACACACCACACCAACAGTGGCCTCCAAAGCAGACACCCAATCAAACAACCTCTAAACATAGCACATGCCACACATAGTACACAAAGCTGGTGTGCCAAACAGTCACAGGCCAGAAGGAGAAACAACATGCCTGATACAGTTGTAATAGGTGACTCCATAGTGAGACACGCTGCTGTCCCGCTCACCAGACTGAACAAGGGAAAGGGTACAGTAAGCTGCCTGTAGGCTGCTACAATACGCCACATAACACAAGTATGCAGGTCACCCCAAAGCAAGTAGAAATATGATGCAGTCATAGTCCATGTTGGTGTGAATGACCTGAGATGTACCTCCCTGGACTACATGAAAAAAGACATAGATGAGCTCCCCGATTATGTAGTCCAGGCCGGTATGACACTGACCATTTGCAGCATCCTACCCTCACCAAGAATGATGCCACAGTACAAACACAGAATGATCAGCTTTAACAAGTGGCACAATTACTGGTGTCATTCCAAGGGGATCCAATGTCTGTCTGCTTGGGATGTCATGCTTGACAAGCCACACTGCTGTTCCAGGGATGGCTTGCACCTTTTACCCCTGGGCGTCTGGATATTGGATAAGGCTTTTGCCACCTCCATAGACCCTTTCGTAGGCAAGCCTGAAAAGACTAACCCACCACCCTAGAAAACATAAGTGGAAAGAAACATAAGGATAATGCTGACCAATGCCAGACATGTAAACCTCAATATGCATGCTCCCGAGGCCCTCCCCAGTATGGAGAACATCAATGTCTGTGCAGTGACAGAAACCTGCTGCAAGCCTCCTGACAGCACACCAGCACTACCAGGTTATACCACATATCATGTGTTATGGCCCCAAAACCTGGACCAAAACATAAAAGGAGAGTGAGTATCCATATTCAGCACAGACACCCATACGTCCAGGTAACTGACAATGCACAAAGCATTGGAGTCCACCCATGTGCAACTAACCGTAGGCAATACTGCTGTACAGTCTGTAGCATGCTACAGACCACACTCTCACACACAGGAACCCCACCCAGTCATCCTGAAGACACTGGACAGTATGAATGTCCCACCAAATACCAAACAAGGTACTCACAAATTACCACATAGGTGGTAAACCATTATGTATGGAAGGAGTAATCAGAGACCTAGGGACACAAGTGGACAGTAATCTGTTATGTGACACTCACATTGCCAATGTGGCTAGGAAGACTGTCTATATTGGACACCGTATCATGAAAGGATTCACATCTACGTCAACAGAGGTCATTGTGCCCCTATACTGTTCTCTTATCAGACCCATAATCTAGTACAATGCCTCATTTGAGATGTACCTTACCTGACACCTGCAGCAGTTAGAAAGACCTCAAAGGTACCTCACCAAGAGGATAAAGGGCCTCAAATATATGTCATATGCTGCCTGGCTGTAGACACCCCAGCTGAATTCAGTCACATACTGCCTACACAGAGGCATTTATGTCTGTTGTACAAGGCCATGTCCAACACAGGAGTAATGGACATGTTCCACCCCAGAAAACTCAAAGCCATCGGAGCTGTGAGAGTGAGAGATGTCAGCCTCAACACATAATGAAATAGGATGTGCTGGAGGGACAGATACATAACCCAGAGGCTCCCCACACCCTGGAACAGAATCCCACTCAATGTTAGGCAGAGCCCCTAACTGACACTCTTCAACAGGAATCTTGCCAAGTGGATGGATGATCGTAAATGTACACTGGGGGTCTTCACTGTGTCACGTCCAGACAGAGGCACAGTAAAGTAAATCATAAATGGCCATAATATTCACATAGCAAGGGGTGGCAAAAGCCACACACACTCTGGCTAGGCTTACAAATGCCCTTGGGTGGATAGCCTAGTATGAACCTATGAACCTATGAAGATACAAATTGTACAGGACACTAAGGATAATCCCAAGGCTTCCTCAACTGATGGTAGGAACTGTGTTGGGAATTCACAGATATGCTCTGAATCACACAAATATTACAAACAACATACCAAACACACACACATATTGCCAACATACAACCTGACAGGTGCAGTTCAACCCCCCCCCCCCCGAATGCAAAATATCTATCCCAGCAGACTGCTGGCCCCATGACATTGCAGATGCCAAGGTAATAGCCAGCATCTACAAAGCAAAACACACAGCAGCAATGGTATGAGATGATGTCCTGGGCTGAGTCCAACATGGACTCCAAGAAGAATGGAATGCCAAATCACACTACTGCTCAATGTCAGCCTTATCACAGGATATGTACCCAAAGAGCAGTGTACAACAACAGTGGTCCTTCTCAACAAAGGTGTTGCCTGAATGGATACTGCAAACTACCACCCCAGAATCCTGAGAAGCTTGGTCTGCACAGCAATGGAAAGGACCAGCATGTACCACCGACATAAAGATATTGGGGACCTACTGACACCGGACCCTACCCAGTGTGGCTTTCTTAAGTGCAGATCCTGCCCCTAAACATGTTTGACTCATTTGAAACAGTCATTAAGGTCATTGATGAGGGCAATGTGGTCCACACAGCATAGGTGAACCTTGCAAAGGCTTCCATACAATACCCTACGTGTTCATTATAGATATGCTCACCAGCTTAAATATAAACCCCTATGTCAGTAGAGGGGTTGCAAACCAGACCAAGGACAGAACTGACATGGTCAGACATGCTGCAGCAATGTCAGACTACAAACCAGATATAACTGGCATCCCACAAGGCTTGGTCTTGGGACCTACCTCGTTTGGTATATATGTCTCATAGGTACAGGCCAACATGGAAGGACTGTGGCTGAACATGTTTGCAGAGGACTACAAACTGCCCACCATATCTGACCCTCCAGCTGACACAAGCATCTCACAAAAGGGCCACATAGAAACAGACAACTGGTGCCATAGCCATGTCAGCAAGCTAATTGCAGAAAAGTGTATAGTCAACCCCCGTGGATAAACAGTAAGTGCCCACCAATTACCACATAGGTGTTAATCCATTACGTACTTAACATGTAATGAGAGACCTGGGGACACAAGGTGATAGATATCCTGCATTGGACAAACATGTGTCTGTAGTGTTTACAGACACATATCATATACCCACCTAATCATGAAGGTTGTCAGATCTAGGTAAGGGGAGGTCATTGTGGCTCTGCAGTCATCCTTCATCAGCGTTACAATTGACTACAATAGCCCCTGTGGGATGTACCTCAGCAGACACCTCCATCAACTGTAAAGTCCCCAACAGTACCTCACCAGGAGTATCAAAGAGCTTGAACAGATGCCATGTGTTGCCTGATTAAACAAACTGCAGCTCCACACACTGCCATATTGCCCACCCAGAGGCAAGCTGTGCCTGATGTATAAAGCCATGTCCAAGCTGGAATCAATGAACATGCTGCACCTTGTACAATCTGAATGACAGTGAGCTATGCACATGAGGGACCTGAACCCCAGCACTGACATACATAGGACAAGCTGTACTGCATGATCCATAACACAGAAGCCACCCCCACTCATGAGTAAACTCCCAGTGCAGGTTATCCATAGAGTCACTTATTGATTCTCCTCAAGAGGAATCTTGATGAGTGGATGGGAGATGGTAGGTTTACCCTGGGTATCACTGTTATGTCACAGGTAGACAGAGGCACAGTATACTAACCGTGACATATGTCATGGCAAACACCACTTACAATGTGTGTCAAAGGACAAACACACTCTCTGATTAGCATTAGAAATGGCCTAGGGCACATCGCTAGTGTTTGCAAATGTACACTTATGTTGTGGAATACACTACCAATGTTGGACAAGCCTGGTTTAAGTAGTTCATATCTGAACATAATGCAACATGGTCAGATGTGCACAACTGGCCCCTAACCAGGCTGTTGTGCTCACTATGGAAATGTAAAGCAGTGATAGGACTAAAGCCCAGGATACTGTCCACCACAGTGAAAGTACTGAACCAATACACTATACGGTACTACAGTGTTAGGTCAGTATGAAAGGATGTAGACAACTGTATGCAAAGTATCCCATGCAAACCCTGCAGGCACAGTATAATCCCTGTCGTGTCCACACACAAAGCAGTTGGACAGTAACTACACAACATGACACACAACACACAACCATAAATGGGAGATATTGTTGAAGTTCACACTCATCCACAAATGTGGTAGGCTGCAGAGTTCAACATATGGAAAGCTCACACTGGGCATGCTCGCACACTTTGATAAATGAGACATATGTCAGACAACATGCCATGGGAAGGCTGAACTGGGCATGCTCACACACTTAGGCCAAATCTCAGTTTAGCAGTTGGCCACACATATCTGGTATTTGTACGTGTTATTCCAGGAACCAACCACATTACAGCAATCTGCCCAGTGCACACAGTTAAATGACTACAGAGACATACGTGATATAGTGGATCCCTCCCATATGCAAACATCTTCCACAGATACACAAGTTGTTCATACAAACCGGGAATGCTATGGCAATAAAGACCTGCAAACAGTCTATCAGCAACAAATAATGTGCATCTGACAATTAAACATATGGGTGTAGAGGTCAACACTAGGCTATTTGCCCTAGGGAATGACAGCTTAGCCAGAGTGTGCTTGGCATCTGCCTCCCCAGTACAGTAGGCTACTGTGCCACTGTAAAGTAGGTCACATAAGGCACCGTGTGAGGCTAGTGTGCTGTGCCTCTGTCAAGCAGGGACACAGTGGAAATCCCAGGGTTTGAATTTGCTAAGCCACATCCATGTTGTTGGTGTGTGCTGGAAGAGGGTTGCTGAGGACCTCTAACAGTAAGTGGGCGTCAATAACAGACTGAGGGGAGCCTTATCTGCATTGTCTGAACAATTTCACTGTCAACACTGTGTCATCATGATTATGAGGGATTGAAGTGTCATGATGGTATTGTTCAGAGATGTACTCCCTCTGTGGGCTACTGCTCTGCAATGCATTAGCTCACTCTGTCTGTTGGGCAGCTCATATATGGCTGGTGTACACCTGACAGGTGTCCTGTTGTGGAGCAGTCATGGGTATATTTGGGATAGCATGATCAATGCAAACCTTCCACATGCTCATAGAATGCAATTGTCAAGGATTATGCAGAGTGGCCTGTGTACTCCCCCAGCATGGGTCCTTTGAAGTCTTCCACCCCAGTCTTCACAAGTGTAAAGTCTGCTTTTGATAAATACATTTTGTTTGCAGTGACAACCTTGCCTGGGGGTGGGGATGGGATATGGATGTCCAGGGAAAGGTGGGTATGGTCAGATATCAACAATGGTGGTCTAACTCTGGTGTGGAACAGTGAGTACTCATGTTGCAGATGGTCAGGTGCAATATGTATTCCCCCTTGTGGCTGTGGTGAGTGGTTCTTCCATAGCACATGGACTCACAAATTGTAGTGGCTGTAGGGTAATTCTGTAGAGGCTTGAGTAGTTCCCACACACAATATGCCTGTACCTGACATTAACAACTGGAATGGTGTATGTGAACACCTGCATATCTTGGCACTGTTCCCAGGGAAGCAAAATGTATGTCCTGGATGTGGGAGGGGTGGTCTGGACTGGTTGTGTTGTGTGTTACAGGTCCTGTGGTCACGAAGCATGGTATAGAACATAACCTGCCAGTGCGATGTGCATATCTGACCCTGATGTAGGTGGCTGCAAATGCATATATATGCTGTCCCCCACCTGACAGGTAGTACTAGATGTACATACCTTTGTAGAAATAATGATGTCAGCACCCTATAAATACTGCAGGTGCAAAACACATGCCCAGTAATTCCGATAGTGCGCTCTGCTAATGTGTCTCCCTCAAGTGTCCTAATATAGTTAGGTAGGGGTTTGAATCCTGCAAATGCTCAGTGTGTGTGTGGGTGAGTGGGGTTGTTGTGTGTGCAAGTCTGTGTGAGGGAAATGTCCCTTTTGGCAACTAGGAGAACACACTGCAGGATGCACATTCCCCTTTCTAAACACTGATGATGTCAGCACCCTATAAGTACAGCAGGAGAAGGGAAACCTCCCAGTAATGCGAATAGCACGCTCTGCTAATGCGTCCATCTCAAGTGTCATAACATAGTTACATAGGGATTTGAATCCTGCAAATGCTCAGTGTGTGTGCAATTCTGTATGAAAGAAATGCCCCTTTTGGCAGCTAGGAGAACACACTACAGGATGCACAGTTCCCTTTCTAAACACTGATGATGTCAGCACCCTATAAGTACAGCAGGAAAAGGGAAATCTCCCAGTAATGCGAATAGCGCCCTCTGCTAATGCATCTGTCTCGAATTTCATAATACAGTTAGGTAGGGGTTTGAATCCTGCAAATGCCCACTGTGTGTGGAGGGGGGTTAGGTTTTGCAAGTCTGTAAGAAAGAAATGTCCCTTTTGGCAACTAGGAGAAAACACTACAGGATGCACATTCCCCTTTCTAAACACTGATGATGTCAGCACCCTATAAGTACAGCAGGAGAAGAGAAACCTCCCAATAATGCGAATAGTGCGCTCCGCTAATGTGTCCATCTCGAGTGTCATAACATAATTAGGTAGGGGTTTGAATTCTCCCAATGCCCAGTGTGTGTGGAGGAGGGTTAGTGTGTGTGCAAGACTGTATGAAAAAAATGTTCCTTTTGGCAACTAGGAAAACACACTACAGGATGCACATTCCCCTTTCTAAACACTGATGATGTCAGCACCCTATAAGTACAGCAGGAGAAGAAAATCCTCCCAGTAATACGAATAGCGTGCTCCGCTAGTGCGTCAGTCTCAAATGTCATAAGATAGTCAGGTAGGGGTTTGAATCTTACAAATGCTCAGTGTGTGTGGAGGATGCTTAGTATGTGTGTGAGTCTGTATGAAAGAAATGTCCCTTTTGGCAACTAGGAGAACACACTACAGGATGCACATTTCCCTTTGTAAACACTGATGATGTCAGCACCCTATAAGTATAGCAGGAGAAGGAAACCTCCCAGTAATGCAAATAGCTTTCTGTGCTAATGTGTCCGTCTTGAGTGTCATAGCATAGTTAGGTAGGGGTTTGAATCCTGCAAGTGTGTGTGGAGGGGGTGGAAGTAGTATATATATGCAACTACATGTGTGAGAAAACTCACCCTTTTGCCAACCAGTACAACACACCAGCTGCTGCATATTCCAATCTCTACACAGAGATGATGTCAGCACTCTACAAGTACAGCGGAAGAGGGCAAATCTCCCAGTAATGCAAATAGCATGCTCTGCTACTGCCTCTCACTACTGTCATAGCACAGTTAGTTATGGCTTTGAATTCCACACATGCCACGTGTGTTTTTGTCACACAGAATGCCCATGTGTGTGGGTTGTTATTCACAATAATGCATGACATCGATTAAACCAGTAATGGCAATGGACACAGATGATGTATGTGTATGCCAAATACACATATGTACCTGTGACCTTCAATAGTTACCATGTCTGACACCTGCCACATGTGAATACATGGTATTTGCACTGGATAACATTATGACTGTGGTCTTCTGTGCGGGTGCTGCATGTGGTATGTGTATATACAGTGTGAGATGTAGATGGCATCATCCTAGCAACGAGGGATACACATCTGGTCTGTGGCATATAGTCTACATGTTGTTGATGAACAGGTGCTGCATGTTTTCACCTGTTGTGGGAGTGGTAACAAGTTGTTCCATAGCAATGCAGTGACTACATGCTAGGAACCTTTCAGCTAGGGTGTTGTAGCTACAGTAAATCATCAGCATTCAGTAATACGTCAGCATTCCTGGTGAGGGTATGATGCCAACCAAGGTCTGGTTCATACTAGCCTGTGCCACATGCTCAGAGAGCCCTTCCATCCCTATCATGTAGTCCAGGGAGGTACATCACAGGTCAGCCATGGTGGTGCATGAATGAGTCATATGTGTCCATGCCTCTGACAGACCTGTCTGCTTGTGTTATGTGGTGGACCATAGTGCCCCACGGGCATATCACTGTGACCTTCACCTTGTCCAGCCTGGTGAGCGTGACCTCACTGAACCGGACAATAAAAGTACCTAACACAACTGTAGCAGGTGTGTTGTCTAGCAGTACAGGCTGTGACTGTTTGGCACACAGGATTTGTGTGCTATGTGTTATGCGTGCTGTGTTCTGGCATAACGTATGCCTGTGTGCCAGCTGCAGAGGTGTCTGCCGCTCAGGCAGGATGCTATTCTTAGGCTCCATGAATGGCCCAGTGTGTTCACGTGTTTGTATTGCTGACAGTGTAGGTCTACATCAGACTGGTATTGTAGTCACTGTAGTATTTCATGCCACCTGGCAGGTTATGCCAGTACTGGGTTCAGAGTGCTTAGTCCCCAGTTTGGCTATGTGGTTGAATCTCATACATGTGTTGTACGTCCATGTGTAGGGGAAAGGGTTGACTGTGTACATGTGGCAGCTGTGACATTGCCACATGACCCACATATTCCACAACTGTACCATAGAGGTGACTGACAAGTGACCTTTGCACATGCTACCATAGTATTGGGATTGCCATGGTGATTAACAGCACATAGGGCCAATGGGGAACAAGGTACATAGGTTCATAGGTTCATAGGTTCATACTAGGCTATCTGCCCTAGGGCATTTATAAACCTAGCCAGAATGTGTTTGGCTTTTGCCACCCATTGTAAATTTATCTTGCTATGCCCTTTTTCGAGGTTAGTATACTGTGCCTCTGTCTAACAGTGACACAGAAGTGATACCCAGGGTAATCCTACAATTTCCCATCCACTCATCAAGATTCCTCTTGAAGAGAGTCAATGAGGGACTCTGCCTAACCTGGACTGGGATTTTATTCCAGAGTGAAGGGAGCCTCTGGGTTATGAATCTGTCCCTCCAGCATGTCCTATTTATTTCAGTGCTGATGTTCAAGTCTCTCGAGCACGTTGCTCGATGGGATTTGGATATTCTGAGGTGCAGCATGCCCATTAATTCCGGGTTGGACATGGCTTTATACGTCAGGCACAGATTACCTCTGAACAGGCAGTATGCCACTGAGTAGAGCTGGAGTTTCTTTAACCAGTCAGCATATGGCATCTGTTTGAGCCCTTTGATCCTCTTGGTGAGGCACTTTTGGGGTCTTTCCAGTTGCTGCAGGTGTCTGGTAAGGTACATCCCAACAGGGGCATTGTACTCAATTATGGGCCTGCTGAGGGATGAGTAAAGAGGCACGATGTCCTCCCATGATCTAGATGTGAATCCCTTCATGATGAGGTTGGCTATATAAAATGTTTTTCTAACCAATTTGGCCACGTGGTTGTGAAATGAGAGATTGCTATCAACTTGGGTCCCCAGGTCCCTAATTACTTCTTCTGTACTTAATGGATTACCACCTATGTGGTACTTTGTGGGCACATTGTTTTTGCCAAAGGGGATGACTATACACTTGTTGGCATTCAGCTTGAGGCCATGGCTTTGGCACAAGTTATCTGATTCTATGAGGCCCTTTTGGAGGATGCTTGTGTTGGCTGGAGAGTCGATTATGGTGGCCAGTTTTCAGTCATCTGCGAATTTGGTCAGCCACAGTCCTTCCGTGTTGGCCAGTCAGGCTTATGGGGCGATAGTGTCCAGGATCCGTTGAGGCACCACCTTTATGGAGAGGGACCACTGTTGCTGTACACCACTCTTTGGCCACATATCCTGTAGTAAGGCTGGGATTGAACAGTAGTTTTATGTTTGGGTGTAGCTCTTCTTGGAGTTCATGTAGGACACAGCCCGGGACACTGTCTGGTCCCACTGATGCTGTGTTTTCTGCTTTGGAGAGGGCGGCTCTTACCTGAGCATCTGAGATGTTAGAGGGACAGCACAGTGCTGGGATAAATATTTGCCCTTTCGGTGTGGAGGGGAGAGAAAAGTTTGCGCTGAACCTGTCAGCTAGGATGTTGGCAATGTCTGTGGGTTTGGTGTTTCTTTTGACATTTTGGACTACCTCTGAGCATATCTGGGAATTACCACCCAGGTTCCTAACATAACTAAAGAAAGCCTTGTGATTATCCTTAGTGTCCTGTGCAATTTCCTCTTGAAGCTGGCCTTAGACAATTTTATGTGTGCTTGTAGTTTTTGCTAATACTGATCAGTGATGCCTTCCCTTTTTGGGATTTTGCTGTATCATTTAGTAGCTTCCTCCTGCTATTGTATAGTTTGTTTATGGCTGGGGTCCACCAGACAGGACGTCTTCCTTTGGAGGATTGGGTCTTGGATTTATGTGGGATCGCATGATCCATGCATTCCTGAAGGTGTCCATAGAATGCATTTATAGAGGAATCTGCAGTCTGGGCCGTATGTTCCACAGGCCCGGGGGATTTGAAGGTTTCCACCTCGGCTTTGAGGAGTGTGAATTTGCTTTAGAGAAGTTGTTCACTGTGGTTTTCTGGGCAGGGGGTGGGGTCAGGATGTGAATATCCAGTGAGATTAGTTTATGGTCTGATCTTACCAGTGAGGATACACTTCTGGTCTGGAGCATAGAGTCCCCATGTTGGTGATGATCAGGTCCAGTATGTTTTCCCCTCTTGTGAGAGTGGTAACAAGTTGTTCCATAGCATTTGAGTTCATAAATTCTAGGAATCTTTGGGCTAGGGTGTTGGAGCTAGAGTCATGCTCCCAGTCTATGTTTGTGTAGTTGAAGTCGCCCAATATAATGGTGTTTGGAGAGACCTTCATATTTTCCACTGTTCACAGGAAGGCCGAGTGTGGTTCTTGGGTTTGGGAGGGTGGTCTGTAGCAAGCTATAACCTGGAAGGCAGTTTTATCCACTGTTAGTTGCACATGGATAGTCTGTGATGCTTGGTGCTTTGCCACCAACCTGGAGGTGTGGGTATCTTTGATGAATATCGATACTCTCCCTCCTTTTGTGGTTCGGTCCAAGTTATGGGGCTGAAAAGCATGGTATAAGGTATAACCTGGTAGTGCTGGGGTGCTCTCGGTAGCCCTGAACCAGGTATCTGTTACTGCACAGATATCGATGTTCTCCATGCTAAGGAGAGTTTCGAGTGTGTGCATCTTGAGGTTTAGACTTCTGGCGTTGAGTAGCATTACTCTTAGTTTCTTATCCCTTGTGATACCTATGGAGGTGGGTTTGTCTTTTGAGCCTTGCCTAACAAAGGCACTATGGGGGTAGCAAGAGCCTTTGCCAATATCCGAAAGCCCAGGGGTGACAGGTCCAAGCCGTCCCTAACGAAGCAGGTGGTTCAACAGAGGGTGAGTATGTGAGGGTGTAGTGCCTGTGATTAGTTAGCAGTGGCATATATGACTGCTCACGTGGACAAATGCCAGGTAAGTCATATGCAATGTGTCACAGGCAATGTACATGTGAACTGGACAAACAGTGACGTTCTGTCAAGTGAGACATGGACATACATATAGTAAGCTATGCAGATGTCACTAGGAGTCCACAGAAGCTCTGTAACTCTGCATTGCAGGTGGGATCAGTATTCCAGGGTAACTGCAAGCAAACATGCATGCAAACAAAGCTACAGTAAGCAGGGCTGCATGTAGTCCATTGTACAACAAACAAGCTGTACCACTTCCAGTAGGTAACACTGCAAATATGCAGGCACTATGCACATGTACATGGAAATACACAGGTCAGATGGCTAGAGTCCAGTCTCAGTGCACACAAGTGTATAGACCATGTACCATCAGGATGTACAATAACTGGATGGAAACCCATGTGCTCATACCTGTAGTAATACACATGTCAAATAACAGACACTGAGCCTTCACACAGTGGTCCCATACTTAGTAGGATGTATGCTACCTGGCCTGCCACCACAGTATCCCTGACATGTATGGGGACTCTCCCTCCTGTGACAGTTAGTTTTGTGTGTTGGGGCTGTCTAGCATGGTATGAGATGTGAGCCTGCAGTGCTAGGGTGCTCCTTTGTGTCCTGTACCAGTCGTGTAGTACTGCACACATATCAACATCCTCAAACATCCACATTGCAGAGTCCAGTGTGGGCAACATGCCACTTGTAGTTTACATGTCCATCATTGCGTATTAATGCTTTCATTACCTTATCCCCTGTGCTACCTATGTATGTAGCCTTCTGTTGACATCCTTACCACCAGTATGCCAACATGTGCAGATGATACACTATGGTACTTACCATGGGTGTAGACAACAGTACATGACAATCATACCCTTACTGCATCAGGCATGCTGTGATATACCCACAATTATATCAGCACACAGTACTGTTAACAACATGATACTATTACTACACATCTATGTAGTCACCCTGTGCATCAGCAACATGTTAACCTGTACCTGCACTGATGTTACAGATTGCAGGAGGTGACACAGTTTCATCATATGCACAGGGTGTGAACTTGGTATGCCTGGGTCAGCCACCGATACCACCAATTGACATGTATGTGTATGTGTGTTGGTGAGGGACAGCAGTACAAGGTGGGGCAATGTTGTTGCAGTGTGTGCATGTATGCAGTAGCCCTAGGTGTTGTCAATTTGCATGTGTGTATGGATGCACACAGTTCCACCTCATGGCTGCCATATACTGGTGTTTGTGGACAGCCACAGACTGTACCTGCCAGGTCATACAGGTCAGTGTCTCTGGCCACGGACACGGTACCTGTGCCTTGCAGGGGTGCTACAGACCATATCCGGTACCAACTCAGACTGGGTACTGTCATCAGAAGCAGGTGTTCATTGACTGGACACAGATCCCTGTCAGGCCTGGCCAGAGCCACTTGCATGTGGTCTCCTGGGGCAGTCTAATGACAGCACAGACCCAGTATTGCTGGGGCTGCTGCTGGCACTATGGGGTGGCCGCGGCCCTGTTGTCATCTGCGACGACTGCCAGCTGCTGCTGTTGCTGGCATACACCCACATCGACGCCTCAACCATCCACCATTGCCCTGGCTCATGGACATGTAGTTGTGGAACCAGTCTAATATGTCCCCACAATGTCTGTCTATGACATCGGTGAAATTACGGATGGCAGCTGCAATGTCATGCATACTGTAAGTCATGGCTGTGCGACATGCTGTCAGCTCCCTCAGACCCTGCCTGGTGTACCGTTCCATACGTGACTGTACCTGCATGACAGCCCGAAACATAGCTGAGGTTGTAAGACCTCTGTGGGCACGTCTGACAGGGACAGTACGCCCACGGATGCTCCCACGAGAACCCCTGGACATCTGTCTGTGTGGTACCATCTCAGGGCCATGCCCATGGCTGCTGTGTGGGGACATGTGCCACAGATACCACATTACCCTGGTCAATGCCCACTGTATGCTGTCCATCACCTAGGGACATTGGTGACAAAGGGTGTATTGGCAGGATAACTGTGCGCATTGATGGGGTTGACAGCTGTGTACTGTCAATTGGCTGACCAATGACAGACCCTGGCATACCTTCCTGTGCCATTACACAGATGTCATCATTATCAGTACCCATGGCACCTGATTCAGGTTCCCTGCTGCATGACACCAGAGCAGCACCAGAACCTGTGGGGGGGGAAACAGGAAACACAGTTTACAATGTCTACACAATATTACCAGTGATGCACACATCCACACATGCACAGGTCCACACATGCACGTGTGCATACATGCACACGTGCACACATGCACAGGTGCACACATGCACACATGCACAGGTGCACACATGCACACATGCACACATGCACAGGTGCACATGTGCACACATGCACACATGCACAGGTGCACACATGCACACATGCACACTTGCACAGGTGCACACACGCACACATGCACACATGCACACATGCACATGTGCACACATGCACACATGCACACATGCACACGTGCACACGTACACATGCACACAGTTGCACACAGTTGCACACTACTCAGTATGTGAGATATCAACACACAGACACACCTGCATGCATACACAGAGCACTACTCAGTGAGCCTAATATTACTATTACTATCAAGACTATTAAAGGTATTGTTAATACACACTCACCAGCATGGATAGGCTGCATTGCCGTTACACCGGAGGGACCTGCAGAAGTGAGGAAACCAATGTCAGTGGGCACAACTGTGCCATTGTTACTGAGCATGATACAGGTCAGTAGTACAACAGTCGCCATTCACAGGTCAGCTGCTGATATTGAGGATATCACACTTGCACATTAAATACTATGATGACAGCTACAAACCAAGGACACACCTCACACATGCATTATCTACCAGTGTACACAACAGTCAACTATACATATGGCATATTACCTGCACGCTCATAGTCTTGCTGCTGCGTGGCTCCAGCCTCCATCATAATGCATGTCTGCTGCTGTTGTTGTTGGTGGACTGGAGCCACTACACTCATGAGTAGTCCCTCCAGTCTGGTGAGTGGGGGATGTGTAGCCACCCCACCACCTGTGGCGACCTGTTGCCTGTGGATATCTGACACAATCTGATGGACATTCCTGATTAAATCACTGCAGTGATGTCGTACCTGCTAATATGTCCTATTATGCATGCCTATGTCATTTACCCGATGGACCAGGTCTTGCCACAGTGCAGCCCTCTCCTGCTGATTCTGGCTGGAACAGGAAAAGAGTATTGCATAATCCTGCACCAGGCTCTGGTGTATCTCCTCATCCTCAGCTGCGGAGTAAGCTGGATTTCGTGGGTGAGCCATGTTCCTGAAAAAGGAAATAACATGATTTCAGCAATATATGTCAGCAGAATTTGGCACACATACAACACATGCTACTTGACTGTTATGATACGACATATCTCACTTATATAGCATCTGTCTGTCTATTGGTGGATACACATGTAAATGGCCAGGTATCAGTGCTCAGCCAGCAACTGTGCAACAGTACCTGGCACACTCCATATGACATACTACCAAACCCCAGCAGTCAGAACACTGATTCAGGTCCGGAGCACCTCCTCAATCTGGGGGTTTGTATCTAGGTACTGTATGGGCTACATCATCAACTACTGTGAGCTGACCACAAACTAATTGCCCTGGATATACATATCCCACCTCCACCACCAGCACAAACAACTATAGTGAGTAACATTGCAAATGCAAACTTTACACTTTGTAACAGTGACATGGTATCCTTTCAGCCCACTGGGTCAGTGGAAGACACAACCCACAATGCTGACCCCTTCACAAATGATTTCTACAGACATCTCCAAGAATGCATGGATCATGCAATCCCATATAAGACCAAAACACTCTCCACAAAGGGACAGCATCCTGTCTGGTGGACCCCAGCCATAGACAGATTGTATTACAAATGATGGAAGCTACTGCAAGACAGAGCATAATTCCATAAAGGGAAGGCATGTCTGAGCAGCACTAGTAAGGATCTATTTTCCCTCATACAAACATCCATGGGCAACTTAGAGAAGGAAATCAACAGGGACACTGCAGATAACCACAAGGCCTTCTTCAGTTATGTTAGCAACCTGGTCAGAAACCCTCCACTATGCTCATAGTTAGTACACAACAACAAATAATTCACTGAACCCACAGATATTGGCAACATTGTGGCAGACAGGTTCAGTGCAGGTTTCACCCCTCCCTCTCCCCCAAAATAAGACATAGTTATCTCAGCTGACTGTAACCTCCCTGTCATCACAGATGTCCAGGTGAGAGCCGCCCTCAGGAAAGCAGAATACACAACATGAATGGGACCTGATGGTATCCCCAGTTGCATACTACATGAACTCCAAGAGGAGCTAAACACACATATAGAAGTGTTATGTAACACTAGCCTGACTACGGGATATGTACCTGTACACTGGCACACAGCAGCAGTGGTTCCACTCCACGGAGGAGGCATCTCTACATACCAATACAATACAACACAATACAATACATTACAATACAATACTATACAATATGCTATTGCCCCTGGGACTACAGCAGCATACTGTTCTGCTACCCTGACCATTGTGACACATGTGGTGTGATGGTACCTGCTGATGTCAAACAGTTACAAAGGGTGACTCATATGGCATATTACCTATCTGACTAACATTCAGCAGGGGTATGTGTGACATGTACTCATGGGGAGTCTTGCTTCTTAACACTGTGTGGTTTATTGCAGGGTATGTCTTATCTGTGGGTAGGAACCTGTACCTCCACCATGTGCTCTCTATTGCAGTGGCACGGATGACACACAGCAGTCATTTAGGTTGTGGATGGTGTGAGGTGTTACTATGGTTGTTGGACATCTGTCATGGGTGTGACTTAAGTATGTAAATCCAGGAGTGGTAACCTCTATGTGGGTAGTATGTGTGTACTCTTTGGTGTTGTCAGTCACTGTGCATTGGTAATGTGTTTGAGTGCATTGTCACAGTGTTGTACATGTCACTGTGTCCTTCTCCATATCTGTAGCTGTCATTTCAGGTACATACCATGGCAGCCATTATGTGGTGTGGAGGGATACACTGACCTACATGTCCATAGCTGACACACCATGTCTGCTGACACATACTATGTGCAGGTATTCCAGGAATAGTGTGCCACTGTGAATATCATTGGGGGGACTATTGTACACATTTATGACCCTGTTCACCCCTGACACATGCAGTGGTGGGCAGCCAATCACATATCTGGTGGTTACTGGTGTAGGTGATTTGAAATGGGGTATGGTACTCTAGTTTTGACACTGGTGTTCACTCCATGCCTTTGTCACCAGGCACCTGTTGCAATACATCTGTACACATGTGCCTCACTCAGAATATATATACATCTCTCTCTCTCTCTCTCTCTATATATATATATATATATATATATATATATATATGTATAGATATATATATATATATATATATATATATATATATATATATATATATATATGTCTGTATACATATGCACACATATATATATATATATATTGATGTACATATATTACTATAGATGTGGAGAGGGGGTGAGAGTGACAGAGGGGGTGGGACAGGAGGTGTGTGAGATCATCATATACAGTCATACCTGTAGATAGTCAGATCTGTTTGTCTGTGTATATGTATCTACATATATCTATATCTGTATGTGTGTATTACATATATATGTTTGTACATATTCTATCTATCTACATCTGTCTATGTATTCCTGCATCTCTCTCTATGTATGTATACATATATGCATATATATATATATATATATATATATATATATATATATATATATATACATATTTTGACATACATATGTATCCATATGATAGATAGGTATATCAACATGTTTGTTTACCATACTGTATACACAAACTAACATACTGCTAAACATACATAACTGTGAAACCTACTTTGTACATTGCACTACAACCTACATTCAACCTACATTGATATGTGCACATAGATGCTCTCACATACAAATGTATGTACAGCCTTCACTGATAGTTGCTGTATGTCCCCTGTCCTTTGCACATCTTCATATACATATGGATACAGACCAATGACACATATGGAGGGTTCACAGTATGTAGACTTTTATAGTACTACTTTACATTACCTGTATTTGTCACAGCTGCTTGTGTTGCCGTCTGGTTTGTGTCCTGCTGCTCCACTTGCCAGTTGTCAGCTTTCAGGTGGCTGTTGCTGACCAGTTTTGTTTCTGTATGTTTAGTTTTGTTTTTCTCTGTCTCTCTCTCTCTCTCTCTCTCTGTCTCTGTCTCTCACTTCTCACTACCTCCTCAGGGTGCAATGAAAGTATTGCATGTGCGGACTGAGAGTACAGCATGCTTTTGTAGGTATCTGCATATGTCCATGTGATGGCCTCTGCACCAATTGTTAGCCACCATTTGCTAATTGCATGCAGCCAGTTGTGTACTGATTGCAGTTCTAACTGTGATTTCAGAACAGTGCAATAAAAAGGTATGTGAGATAGGCGTAGCCCTTTCAGATTTTAAGGCCAGGGACCATGCTGGTATGCTGTGGACACTGTTCTGACACTGTAAAGGTTGGTATCTCTCTCATATTTCCGGCTGTGTTGTAGATTAACATTTCTCCATTCATTTCTCCAGTTTCCTGTACTAACTGTGTATGTACACTGACTAAGACTACTACTACTGTTAATGTGTGTATGTGTGTGTGTGTGTGTGTGTGTGTGTGTGTGTGTGTGTGTGTGTGTGTGTGTGTGTGTGTGTGTGTGTGTGTGTGTGTTTGCTTTCCTGTGGGACATGTGGTGTAACTGGTGTATAGTAGTGGCTCTTGCACTTTGTTGCTATGGCTTCAATATTTGCCCTTTACAGTCACTACTTGTATGCCTGCTAGGTGTCCTGACTGTAGTGTGCTGCTGTGGCTTTCCTATTTTCCATGTACATTCACACCTTGGAATGCTTGCTATATCTGCTAGGGTGTTACAGCATGCAGTGTGGTCTGGCCATGGTGTGGGCCTTGATATCTATTAGGGTATTTGAGTATGCTGCTGAGCAAGCCCCAGAGACTCTCAGGTGCATCTGTTATCTGCCTCATGGAATGGTACATATCAGTGGGGTACACCCATTAAATTGTCTGGTATTCTGCAGTTGTGACTGTGGGATAGCATGAGCATATGTATTACTACACTATTTCTGCCGTGCAAGTGGTGCATACTTTCAGGACTTCATAGTTACCATTGCATGTGTTGTAACACCTTTCTGCCTACTGTTTGTACATTTCACATGGAGTCTGTGGGGCATCCCTGTAACTCAGTCACTGTTGCTATGTCTAGGCTCTTAACTATTCAAATATGGTGGTGTCAGACCTCTCAAGTGTACAAATATTTGCAGGTTGTCCACATTTCTGCCTCATATTTTGGTCAATAT
Organism: Protopterus annectens; assembly: GCF_019279795.1. NCBI lineage: Eukaryota > Metazoa > Chordata > Ceratodontiformes > Protopteridae > Protopterus > Protopterus annectens. The sequence continues at coordinate 1,187,899,261 of NC_056728.1, forward strand.
CTCATGCACAGCTCTTTCTGGCAAATCACTCTGGGCTCCAGTCAGAATATAGTGACAAACATTTAAGTTTCAGACTTCATACCCTTCCAAACATCCAACAAAATGCAGAACCTGTTACTCTCTAAACTGTCTAAGTTTGTTGTAACATTATTTGTAATGTGCTCCCTGGTTTTGGCCCTTTGCTCCACATATTTTATTACTTGGTCCGGATGTGTTCCTGTAAGAGGTTGTGGGGTATGGGCAGTGATTATTCTGCTGTGAGTATGTGTGTGGCTTGCAAGGTGCGACAGTGACATTATTACCTACTAGCTACCAACTAGCATGGCTGTTTCTGTTCACAGACTACTATTATAGAAATCCACTAGATTTGACAGTAAATATACATGACATGTTTTGTGTACTACACATCCTATATTCCCTTTACATTCATTCCTACTATTACATGATATATTTATTGTAGCACAATGTTCTTATATAACAGTCATGGCTTAGTGGTAAGTCATGCAGACTACTGTTTCCAAGGTCCTGGGTTCGGGACTGACAGTGGGATTTTATTTTGCTTTTGAGCAGACTACAGGACCTGTCATTCAGAGTAACTAACGCACCTTTAAGCAGTTGTAACCGGGTTAGCGCTGGTTTGCGTGGAGCTCACGCATGCGCACTGGTGTTCAGCTCCACGCACACCCACTTACAACCGCTTAAAAGTGCTTACTCTTGCGCACACCTGCGCTATTTTCTTTGAAAGAAATGAAAATGGGGAGACAGGAAAGCGGTGAAAAAGGGGTCACAAAGAGGGTAAGACAGTAGGGAAACAAGCTTGGGTTTTGCAGGAGGGATGTAGGTAAGGCCCATAGCTGCCCATTTCTTCAACAGCAACAGCTGTGCATATGTTTGTAATTTGGTGTGAGATTTGAAACTTTCCACCCCTGAGAGAGGTGTAAGGACAACAATAATACTTGTTGTACAGCCAATTGTAATTGACAGTTTCCATGTCCAGCAGACATGTGTGCGAAATGGGCAGCTATGTATGGGGCGTAATTTTTTTGTGGGTACAGAGTGTCCTTTTTTTTTTTTTTTTTTTTTTCAGGTGAGTGTGGTATGTCAGGTAAAGGAAGTCGGTATAGCTGGGGAGGTAGGTTGGGTAGGTCAACAGACAAGACAAACAAGATGCATACAGGGGCGGTGTATGACACGTGTGGGGGGGTTACACAATTGACGGGGACGGATGTTTGGAAAACCAGAGCCAATGAGCCCACAGATGGCAACAGTGGAACTGATATCCCCACCCATGGGCCGTTGCCACTGTGCCTTCACTACCCAGGACGGGGCTGTGCTGGGGGCTGTGTAGGCCTGCCCGTTAGTTGTGCCACCTGTGCCTCAAGCTGGCGTAGGGGCCCAAGAACAGCTTCCTGAATCTCCCTACGCACCACAGTCCAGACGCTATGGAGGGTGAGTGGTGGTTCTCCTCCAGCCATACTTGCAGAGAGGGGACGAGCCCCATCCCCTGCAGCGCTTCCACCCGCAGGTGGCACAGGGCCACCGGTGGACGGTCCAGACTGGGCACTACTGCCAGGTGCACTCGCCAGCTGAGGTGGGAGAGGTGGGTCCGCTGAAACCCGCCTTCCCTGTCGTCCTATGTTTTGCATTATGTCATGACAGTTTGGGTTAGTAACATACAATACCATTCACAATTAGTTGTAACAGCATGCATTAGTATTCCCATTAACCAAGCACCCAGATATTCACACCATTGAACAGCAAGCATAACATATGCATAATTTGAACAATAATACACAGTCCAACAACATGCAGGGTTGATTGATGGCAACAGGCCATCAGGTTTGGATGTATGAACAGGGCAGATGCATCAACGTACATGCAAATATGTATGACCCAACAGGACAAATGTCCAGGGGTGTTAATTGTGATTGCACATACCAATTTCATGTGGAATGGATTATATGTGGTTATAGGGTAGGGTGAAGAAAATATAATTAACACCTTCAAATACCAATACATATGCTGTACATTTCTAATAGCTGCAGATATATACACACTACTATTCTACCTACAGTTTCCTATGTGATAACTACTTCAAGTTGGTGATAGGAATGTTACTGCTACATCAATATACATTTTCATTTTTATTCATACACGTTCATATCTGGCTCTGTTCAGCTACATCATCCTGCTACATTTGCTTTATATAGCTATAGACAACTGTGGATGTTTGGTATTTCAGACAATCATACTATCTGCATATTGCAGACTGAGAGCAACATATAACAGATTTTGGGATACACATTCCAGCTGCAGGAATATTTTGAACACATTTTGCAGTTTGGTTCTGCTTGTCACATTCATTTACTTCTGTACTGACTGCAGTATACTTTATTCAGGAGATATTACTACTTTATTGGTGGAATCATAACTCTTTCTCACACTCTCTCACTTGTTTTATTTTTACAATTCAGGATGGTACTTCCTTCTAGGTTTTATTGACATGTTTTACCTGTAGTTATTACAATCCTTTCAAACAGCCTCACTTCTGTCATGTTTCAGTATTTCAACAGGGATATATTTCACACATGTGTTTTGCTCATCTTCTGCAGCTGTACTTTTCAGCCTGCTGCAGGTTGTGTACTATTATATTACAGGTGGGGCATCTTTATTTCAGACTTTATTTCAGACATTTTCATTTTTCTGTTTGGATTACAGACTGCAACACACATTTGTAATCAAGCAATACTTGCAAACACTCTTACACTGTTACTTGCACATTTTATTACTTAGTGACTACACTGCACTCTTTTGCTAACTGTCATAGTTTTATATTTATTTACAGTTACAGGGAGAGGATTACTGACCTGCCTGGTGGCGCAACTGCACCAGCCGATCGCCATAGCTCTCTTAGTTCGCCAACGACACCTGCAATATAAATATATAACAAAAGAGTGAGGAATACACATCTCCATAATATCAGCTAGGTTAATTTCTTACATACATAATTAGATGTAACTTACTCAGTAGTGGGGCATTGGGCATTTGCTGGGCCTCCTGGATCCAAAGGTTCAGTTGGTCCTGCTTGCATCTCTTCAGGTCCACATGGTGGTGATGGACCTGCTCACCAGTCCTTGGAATCCCTGTGGCACTGGTAAGATCATGAGCCAACAGTTCCCACGCATCAGCCCTATATGCTCCTGACAGGACCTGGCCCTGCATGAGTTGGGCCTCATGATTGTGGACAAGGAGCCAAACCATATATCTGGACTCCTCAACGCCCCACCTCTGTGCTCGGAAGCAACTACCCTCACCTACTCCTGACATTCTGGCTGCAAGTTAGTTCTACAATTGGTTATCCTGTGTATTCCCACCTATGGGGCTTATATATGCCATTTTCCCACACTTATCTGTGACTGGCCATTTTGGAATTGTATCAGCTTCACAAAACCTGCTTTGTCATGCTCCTCTTTCTATTCATTCATATATATTTGCTATTACTGCATTTATAAGTACAGCTGTCATGGCTTAGTGGTTCAGTACCTTGACTATGGTGCATGGTATCCTGTGTTCGAACCTGGCCACTGCTTTTTATATTTTATGACTGTCTAGACAGGCTAGGAGGTGTGTCTGTGTAAAGGCAGTTTTGTTACAGCTTGCTCAACGTTGCCCGTCGGTTAGCTTGTTGGCACGGTGCGCAGCTCCGCGCAAACGGGTTACGCTGGTTTCCGCTTCATTTGGCTGTAAGCACGCATATTATGCTCAGCTCAGCTAGGGGCACACAGTTTCAGCGTGTTAAACCACGGCTCACCTACGGGCACTCATTTTGCACCTGTTGAACCACTGCTCACCTACGGGCACTCATTTTGCCCCTGTTAAACCACTGCTCACTTTCAGGCACTCATTTACACCTGTTAAACCACTGCTCACCTATAGGCAGATGCACTCAACTTGTTAAACTGTAGCTCAGCTATAGGCACATCTGGCATTTTTTTATTATTTTGTTATCTGACATTTCTTCAAAATAAATGGCCTATTTCATTACATTTTACATAAAATATAGTTTTATATGTGTACATATATGTCAGGGACTTGTTTCATGCTTATTTCACTAAAAATAAAAATTGATGCTGTGGGGGCTCGAACCATGACTGCCTGCTCTTCAGCCAATGTCTCTACTGCTACGCTATTGCTTTTTGGCTTACTTTGCATAGTTAGCTCTTATATGCTTTTCCACTTGCTGCTAACTGTGGCTGAGCTACGGGCACGCCCGCGCAAACGAGCGCACTCACGGGCAAACATCTTTACAATTTAAAAAAATATAACATGTTCATTTATATAATTTTATGTTCATAGTCTGTGGGGCATGTGCTGTGTTGTGTTTATTCACATTTCCATGTACTCTGTCGTGGGGGTTTACTTTAGGCACTTTTACTCTTCTGGGGGCGTGTCCGCTTGCAGGGCTCGGCCTACGGACACGCCCTCTACTGTCTTCCACAGACCGTGTAAGCCTTAGGTGTGATTCAGCATGCCCTCATGCATATGCATGACATGCTGACGTCACACCGTTTAACTGCAGTCTCCGTGTAAGCCTTGTAACTCTTACATGGAGGCTTCATGAATCCTGCCCTGTGTTTGCATCAGAATTCATAACAGTAATGGAAAAGATTCCATATAATGTACAATAAACTGTAGAGCCTGCTATACATATAAGAATAACTGTATTCTCATAGTGCTATAATTACTGTTTTTTTGCAACACAGTGGGGCTAAGCACAGCAATATAAGGAGAAATATTTGTGTGACTGAAGGTAAATTCCTACACAGAGTAAACAAACCAAGAAAAATATACATACTGCAAGGATCCAAACCACACTTCCAGCTGTAAAACAATTCCAGAGAAATACTCAGAAGTTGAAAGAAATGTTTGATTTTAGTGCTTTCGTTTTAAGTACAAAACTTCTTCAGATAAAACAGTGAAACAAATTGGTTTATCTGAAGAAGTTTTGTACTTATTAAAATGAAAACACTAAAATCAAATGTTTCTTTCAGCTTCTGACTGTTTTTCTGTAATTGTTTTTCTGCTGGAACTGTGGTTTGAAGGAAAATTCTTCAGTTTTTGTAATTGGACATGAGTTATCATTTACTATTAGTTACCATTAGTGAGAGAAGCCATTTTCATGCAAATGCTGAGAACAGAAATAGAGAAATTGCTTTATGGGCCATTTCTGACCTTACAATTGATGTATATATTATATTTTTATTAAAGGTATGAAAGGGGGCTGGTAGAATAGTGGTGAAATGGGGATCAAGCAGAGAGCTAGATACAGGGCAGAGAATAAAATAATATATACGATAGAGGTGGGCAAGTACCATAGATATCCACTTCATCACAAACATATTTGTACAAAGAATTTCTGGGAATTTGGATAGAAACTATTGGTTAATGTTGATATCTCACATATATTTCATTGATATATTGCAACCCTTATGTTCTCTAAGATAATTGATTGCATTCATAAGACAAATATTGTCACAAACAAATATGACATGAAAATCTCAATAATGCTGTTGTCATTAGGTGTTGTCCTTATGCAAATCGTATTCAAGTACTACATAATGTCTTAGGGACACATAAAATGTTAATAAGTGTTACTGAAAGCACCTTGGAAATTAACCAGTTAGAAAAAGTAATCTGAACTCCTTTATTCTGTGTATTAACTGTAAATGCCAGAGGATAACTGACATTTCCAGGGAGTAAGTTGAGTTCTACAAGTCTGTAAAGGATTGGATATAGTCCTACTTCTTACAATCCTGTAACTGCTGCACTTTGAAGTGTCCATTTATTAAAGAAATACTTTGAAGTAAACAGTTTCCTGTGGAAAAATGTTTCAATTGCATTGATTTTTCTATTACCTTCAATGTTAACTGACACATGCTGAAGCTAAGCTTATTTGCATGGCTAATGGCAAGGTCTTAGCAGATGCATTTTTTTTCTGAGTTTTTGCTACAGGACATGAAGTGCCAGCTCTCTGCAGTCATACATGCCTACTGCCAGTGCTCCATGCCACCTATCACACAAACAGTAAGGCAATGTTACAGAAATGATGATTTTTGTTTGATGACCTGTTGTTTTCATTGAAAGTATGATGCATTTATATTACAAGACCTATTTTTCAAGCTGTGTTGATATCCTCTTTCATAATTTCCTAAACCATTTTATGTTGCTAATTGCATTTCCTCATACTTTTGCACAAGTATTTATTTATAAAATGATATCCTCACACGTATGGTTTCACTATAATCAGTGCTATGAGTACTGCAGAAGAGAGAGATCACATTTACATACTTGTGTTGCAACATTCACATTTAAAAATTCAAGTGTGTTTCAGATTAAAGTACAGAAAAAAACATGCTGTTAGTCATAAACTACTTCATTAACACACTGAGCCACTAGGAACGTTGCATAGCAGGATTATATTATAAATTCAATATTGTGCAAAGTGCTGATGAAGGTAAACCACTGTCAGTCTCATTTGTGCAACTGATGGATAAGCCTTTGTGCATGCAAAATTATTTTGAGTTTTTGCCATTATAAATGAACTGATATTCAGTGAAGGTCATTGCCAACAGGCCTTAATACAAAATGACAACAGTTATGCAAAAGATGAAGATGAAGCCAAAAAAAGAATCATAAACCAGTGTGATGATTTCTCAACTTTAGGGCCTTATACAAGGAAACATGTTAACAGTTAGGATCCCTTCTTCCACAGAGACATTATCTTCACTAGATCTGAAACCAGCACCTATGGCATTACCATGAAACATTGACATAATTAACAATTTTTGCCACCGGGATATCTCCAAAATAATGTATAGAAAGTCAAATACACATACTCAGTTTTGTACCTCTGACATTTAAATTTTGTCAGCAATATACCCATGTTACCACATAATATTAATTTGTCCTGTCACAGTAGAATTATTTGTGAATGTTATAATTACAGATGTGATTACGTTTAAGCGGGGGGGGGGGTGACAAATACATTTCCACAACACAAGAATGTCTGGTTCCTTTTGTGTACATTATTTCACTGTAATCCCTTTATAGCATTACATTTTGCAATGAGTTTGTATGTCTTTTCAGTAGTTCTATGTTTTATATATATATATATATATATGTATATATATATATATATATATATATATATATATATATATATATAAACTGTATATTTGCTCTGAGTTACAGCCACTTTGCCTTCACAGGAACATAATCTTCTTACAAAATATTAACAAAAGGGTGTATCAAGGTTTCTCCTAAGTCAATAGATGTACATGAAATGTTTTCAGTAGGACTTTTCTCATTGACACCCTCTGCAAGTGCATTTCTCATAAACAGGAGATAAACAAGTACTTGAATGTGCAGAACTGTTAATGAGTCACAATTTGAAGGCATTACCTACCCAAAGGTCTTAGTACTCACACTTGTACTGCTCAGGTGTATGAGTGTCATCATGACGGTACTAACACCATGTTAATCTGCCCATCACGTTGAGCGGATTGAGTGATTCAGGAATGATAATGAGCTGACACCTAATTAACAAATTCAACATGCCCAGAGGGTTAAACTTAACCATGTAATCAGAATCAGGGTCTATGTAACTTCCACTGTGCCTTGGAAGACTGCGCAAGTGTCACCAAACAAAATTGTGGCTGACTGGTATAGCAGTTACATTTGCGATACTTTTTGGAGAACTCACTGAAAATCAGAACTATTAATTTTGCAACATGTTTTGGAAAACTCACTGGAAATCTTTCATGTTATGACATTTTCTTTACAAGTATCGCTTACACATTTATATTTTGCGTGCTTTTAGTTGCAATGAGTTACGCCTGACTTTGCAAAGTTGTGTTTTTGTAAGGAATATACATACAAACTGTTGTTATTGCAGTTCTTCTTTACTTATATTTTTTATGGTTTCTGGCAATATTCAGAAGATGTTCAAGGATGTCTCATTTGGGAAGCTTATGTTAGTCATTGTAACATTAAAAAAAAAACTTCTCTCCTTATACTTTTCTGTTTGCCTATGAGTTGTATATTAATACTTCTATGTCCTTGACATCAGTGTTTATGTTCTATTTGTGTATCTGTGCATGCGTGTGTGTGTGGGTGCATTTGGTGATTGTACAGGTCTTACCTTAATATATTTTAGATATATTCTTTACATTTCAAACAGTGATGCCTGCATAATGAGTATTTTATCCACAGAACTAGATGAGCCTGTAACCTCCCCAACCCCATTTGTGTTTTCTGTATCTGATATGTTTTCTCTTTTTTACATCACAAAAGGGATACAGTACCAAAACCAAAAAATAAGGGATCAGTCCCATGGAAACCTCAATTTTCAGATGCTGAAAATGAAGATATAGTTTAAGCCCTTTTTCTCCATGGAGAACAGCTCCAAGATCCTCATTTAGTTGACAAGCCCTTCTGTGACCATGTCTGTGAGTTGGTGGACAATAATGAGAATGCAGAAGGTGGACAGGGCCACAATTATAAGAGTGTCAATTGTAGCGACAGTGATGTCATCAGGAAAACTAATGACAGAGCCAAGGCTATGGCATGGGGTGGGCCTCCTACACAGCCATGACTCAGTGAGACAGAAGTCTTCTTGTCAACTTTAAGCAATCTAAGCAGCAGAGAAAAGTTCCACAATGCTGCAATAGATGTGGGGTCAGAGGTGGAAGACAACCACAGGCTGTCAAGTAGTGAAGCAACAAGGAACAAGTATGCCATTCAAATATATATGAAATATTACAAGGTTAATGTTTTTCTTAAGTGTTTTTTCTTTGTGTTTTATGCTTAGAATACATCTGTCAGCTGCAATTTGTTTGTCTAAGGACATTAGGCACTGAGGTACAATAGCCACCTGCACACATACCTCTCGACCTCTTAGCTCAGGAAATCTAGAGAAAGCCTAAAATAACGGGGGTACAAAGGCACAAAAATAAGGACAGATTTTAAGTATTGGTTTTATAAACTAAGAAAGCTGGTAGAATAACATGGTCTGTGTTAACATGCATTTTCTGATACTCAAATGCATGGCATTATTTTGTGACGTCACTCCTCAGTGATTTGTCATAAAACTATAAATTTTTTGAAGAACAGACTAAATAAATGAAGCAAAAATCTGCAGATTCTGTGAAAATCTGGACAGTTGATTGGTTTGCGTGCATATAGTATGGGCTTACATTTTTGTCTTCAGTTTTATCTATATATCTATCTATATTACTGTAAAGGTTATTTGCATTTGCATCTTTTGCTGCTTTATTCACATGTGGGTAGCATCCATCCATCCATTCTCAACCGCTTTTCCCATGTAGGTAGCATATTGTAATCATTTATTTGCATTTCATTTGTTTTTCTGTTTTCTTGGGGTATTCACAAATGAACCTGGCAGCAGCACTGTGGTGCTCCAACCGCATGATGTTTGAGGACTGGTAGCCTCATTTGAGGATAGCTTTGATGTCAAGCACAGTCTGGGGTTGTAAAGGTTATGTCTGACATGGGGGATATGGCTCCCACTTCCCACAGTCTGGACACAGTCATTATGCCTACACATCTCCATATCACAGAACCATCTGAGTGTAGACAGGCTTTTGGGGATGCTGTTGGTCTGGGTAGTGTGGTTACCCCAGATGAAGAGCTAGCAGAATCTCCCTGTAGCCATCATGAGTGTATATTATTACACGAAGGTCCATAGAGCTGCTTAGAGAAGGCATGCTTACTACCCTTTCTCTAATGTTGGTGTATTAGTATCTGCTACTCAACTAATGTGCAGGCCACAGTCAGGATCCACCAAAGTCTGGTAACAGCTAGGCAATGTATTGCATTACATGAATTCTCATGTACAAATCTGCATGAACCATGAACCATGTGTGACCCTTGGATCAGAGGAATGACACATTGGACAATATGCTGTCTGCTAAGGAATGTCTTCTGGGGGAAAGGCAGCACCCATGAGGCAGAACAAATGGTACTGCAACAGATGTTAGATGACATGGCTATGGCCCTGCCATATCACTCTCTGCAGTGATATTACTTCCACTGGTCTGTCAGTGGTAGATGTGCCCACACCCAGTGGTGGCTGGCCATGTGGTTGTGGTCATGCATGTGTTTATGATGACAGATCATTCAGCAGATGCCATTTATGTTCAGGTATCACTCCGACTACTAGCCAGGATCATGGAGCTAGCAGTGTAACTCCTGGCAGTGGTATTTGACATGGCAGGGGGCACTGACGATGAAATGGATCCTCTACCATGCATGGCTCACACCAGCCCAAGATGCAAGGGCATAGTGGTAGCTCTATGCAATGATACAGTGCTGGCATAGATGCTTTAGCTGTATTCCTACAGACCCACACACAGTACAGCTCATGCTGGCCATGACACCTCACACACAATCATAATGTTGTTCAAAAACTGACTTCTTAACATCTGGAAATACTGGCTCTGATAGTGCTTAATTGCTCTGACCTCATGTCTGTCATATGCACTCACAAAATTATTTTTTGTCAACTTTGCCCTCCTGTAACTGCCCCAACACGCAAACACACACACACACACACACACACACACACACACACACACACACACACACACACACACACACACACACACACTGTGCAAATTATGATGACTGTGGCCTTCTCTTCGCATAATGCTGTGATTTAGTATTGCATATGCTTGATGCACAGAGTGGCCAGTTAATGATTGCTTAGTCAAATACCTGTTTTCATCATGATATGTAATAGTTTCCAATGTTGTCCTTTTTAGTCTGCTTGAGTTCAATGGTGTCATTAGATCTAGTGATTATATTTGCATTATTATTATTAGTAGTAGTAGTAGTAATAGAAGTCGTAATAGTTATAGTAGCAGTAGCAGTAACAATAGAGCAATAGTAGCAGCAGTAATAGTAAGTAGTAATTGTAACAATTCCAGTGGTAGCAGTAATAGCAGTAGTAGTACGGTAATATTATTTATATACTACTACTTGCTTGGTGCCTTGTACAGATGATGCTGATATTGCCCTGATTCCGGCTTGGATGTCTGATTTTGGCTACTTATGTCTTAAGCACAAGATTGAGCAGGCTACGCATATTTTTTGGCTATACGTTTTTTTCTATCTACTGTTGGATTACAACTTCTCATTTGTGTCCTAACTAATTCTCTTTTCATTTAAAGTTATAACATTCTATGACTATGCTTGATAATCTACCTTCACAGATGACGGTGACACTGCCCATGTCATGGGGCTGCCTAAGCTTGACATTCAGGCTGGAATCATAATATATGTGCAGGAATATATGTTTGTTCTGCTTAAAAACTTCATAGTTAGTTTGGTTTGGTCTCCATATGTTGCATATATCAGTCCTAGATATTACTTATGACATCCCTGTATAGTTAATCATAGTTTGATTTTACTGAAGGGCAGTACATAAAAATAAGAAAGCATTATCTGTTCATTACAGGTTCATCATTAATCCTTGCTACTGCTGTTGAGAACGTCACAGAATGGGGTTGCCTATATCTAACGATCCCAGTAGCAAGCCAGTACATGGGTAAAAAAGGCATGTAAGTTTGCATTCATTAGTGTTACTGTTTGCATATGCTTACCTCCTTTTCTTTTTAATTAAATGATGAGTGTGTGTGCTGTTCACTGGCTCTTGGTCAGTGCCATGGCAGACTGTGCAAACCTCCATCTGCCATGGTCATCACTAGCTGTAGGTTCCTCATTGAACTTCTCATCTTTGTCTGCTGACTCTGCATGGTGGTAGTGGGAATTGTGGATCCTATCATGGGGCACCCTTCTGCAAAGGTTTTCTGAGTATGATAAGGAGAAACTGTAGTTATGGCACACTAAGTCAGGCTGCACAACAAAAAATTAATGGTAAATTAAATACACAAGCACTTTTGTCCTGCCACAATGCAGGACTTTTTCAATGTGATTCACTATTCTCTTTATTTTTTTACATTGGCGGTTAATTCTGTTTTTTATTGGTTTTCTGAGTATGATGTTATGTAAGGTAGCACAGTCAGTCAGTATTTTGGTAGAGGTGGCATGGCCATATTGCAGGGCACCTTCAGATGTATCTCCATATCTAAAACATGACTTGAACAGGCCAAATACATGCTAAATTATATCACTAGTCTGTGCATCTACATTGCTGTTCATAAGTTCATAGGTTAGTAATAGGCTAGCTGCCATTGTGTGTCATTTTAAGCCTAGCCAACTATCTTTTTTTTTTGTGCTTCAAATAGCCTATCCTAATTGGTTATAGATTGGCCTTACCCATCCCATCCCATTGTTGATAATTATATACTACCTATATTGAGAATAACTGGGATCATACTCTAGACAAATAAGGGGTCCCATGCATGGGATAAAGCATTTAGGAGCTGGCTCTTTCCATTAGTAGTACAGGGGGCAGTCCTGGGGTATATTTTCTGTTTTTCATCCATAGATTACCTTTGCACTTGAATATGATCAGGGATTAACTTTGTTTTATATGGATGGGGAGCCTGTTCCACAGCAGCAGTATCCTCTGTGAGATATATCTGTCCCTCCAAACTGTTCTGTTGATATTGGAGAATATGTTTATTAGTATTTCTGATGCCATTTGACTTGCTGATGTGAATTAAATACATCAGTAATGGATCTGAGGATGCCTTGTATTCCAGACACAGGTCACCTCTTAACAGTCTGTAGGATATAGGGTATAGTGACAACACTTTTATTCAGTCCATGTAGGATATGTTGTTTAGGCCTTGTATCCCTTTAATAAGGTATCTCTGTGTGTGTTCCATTTGTTGCATGAGTCTGGACAGATACATGCCAAAGGGCTATGATGTCCAAAGGCTGGCCTAATGAGGGATGAGTAAAGGTGGACAATAACATCCCTAGATCTAGATACAATCCCTTTATTTATAAGTTGTGGAATATAGAAGAATTTTCAACAACAGACACATGTTGGTCAAACGTTACATCACAGCTCACATAAGTTCCAGAATCCTGACTGACAAAACATTTAAAATAAAATAAGCTATCTATAAAAGGGTTATTGTTATGTATTGTTAAATGTTTGTATTGTTAAATCTAGTACTTTAGTGACTGTGGTGCCGATACTGGCATTGCCTCCCCTTTGCTACAGCAACATCATCCATGCTTATTACTAACCTACTTTAGTGAGATAGCTGTAATATGTGACATCATTAAGAGGTATTGGCCAGTCTTAATGGCTAGTAAAGATGTCAGTCAGTTAGTTGGGTCTACGCCTAATTTTGCCATTAGGAACAAGTCTCTGAAACGGGAGTTATGTTATAGATGTTTTGGATACAGTAATATTAATATTGGTCATTCAGACCATTTTGGTATATTCCCTTGTAGGATTTGCTCAGCTTGTGCTTTTTTTTTGGTCCACGAGTTTTATTTTATGTCAGGTAAATCAGAGCAGGATTGATTTTAATTTCTACGCTGATTGTAAGACTAGGCATGTAATTTACTATGCTTAATTTGTTTTATGCAAAGTGCACTATGGAGGGAAACCAATCAGAGATTTAAAGAAAGAATTTTGGAACCCATTGGTTATATCAGGAACTCCATTGATAATAGTGCACTGTCTAAACATGTTGCCATGAATGGATTTGGCCATAAGTTTAAGTTTATGGTTCTAGAGATTGTGAGAGAACATCTTAGGGGTGGAGATTTAATCAATAGAACTGAATGTGCTGAACTACGGTGGATAGTTTCATTACAAGCTGACATTTTTGAATGGGAAGGTGTCTATTAAACCTATATTGAAAGCTTGTGGTTTATTTCATTAATGTTGTGAACATTTTAATAAGTAGCTTCTATGTTTATCACAGTTCTGCTAATGAATATCTGTGTAATATGTATAAGATGCTGAGTTATGTTGAGGGGATGTGTTTGCAAATTTGTATTTTGATTGGTTAGTAAAGTTTTTTAATTGAGTGTGTGTCTACAAATTTGTATTCTGATTGGTTAGTAAAGCTTTTTAATTAGGGTGTCTAAATGCTTTTTAATGGTCTGATGAAGCTACGTTCAGTAGTGAAAGCATGCACCATGCACAGTTTTTATTTTTGTTTTACAATAAATTTATTGGCTTGCCTTTCCATGGTAGTTGGATATATTAGTTTATTACTTTGGACAACTACATGCACACCAAGAACTAGCCCACTCTATTTGGGCTCACTCCACTCCTCTGTCCTACCCCATTCCCAGCCACCATCAACCTCCTTAAATTTATACTGCTCCAGACCACTCTCAACCGCAATCAGCCATACTCAAACCACAACCACACCTCTCACACAATTTCACCTTAAAGGCCCCCTACTCTAACCAATATCCTATATATATTTTTACCTCACTTCTACTTTATTGCATATCCTATCAATTTACTTTGTAGAGTGTCCACCATACACTTACCATTGTTCATCTCCTCTTTCACCATTTCTCTTCTCATACTAACCCAGGCTAGATCCCTCTACTATATAAACTGCACATTTCCTCCAAAATCTCCTACCCTAACTATAACAACAGTATTCAAAATAATAAGCTTCTCAAACATCTCCTCATGAATATTCAACTATTTTAACATACTGCCTCATAAATTCAGATTTCTCCCCATTAAATACAAACTCAAATTACCCTACAGTACTCTATCCAAACACTTTACTAAGTCATTTTACTTTGCAAAAATAATCCCACTCCAACTACTAACACAAAGTGGCAATATTCACCCAAACCCTTGTCTTTCCCCCACTCCCAATGCAAAGTGGTCCCTCTCACCTTCCTTAAACACAGCTGCAAACATTCAAAGTCTTACTATAGTAACAATCAACACAATAAGTATCTGTAAAAAGGTTACTGAATTTTGATGGGTTTATCTCTCAATACACCCCTGACATAGTAGCCATCACAGAAACATGGTTAAAGTCTCATATGTTAGACACAGAAATAGTACCAAATGGCTATAATATCCTCTGAAAAGATAGTCACAAGGAAAGGTGGTGGTGTAACTATAACCTATCATAACTATTTAGCCATTGCATCCTTTCCCAAACCTGCCCCAACTTTCAGCAACATGGAATTTCTGTTGGCATCTTTACAAGTTAACAATAATAAAATCGTATGCATAGCAGCAATATACATTCCCCCTGGCCACAATACAACACTTGAGAATTTCCTAGCATGGACCATTCAATATATATCTAATGAAATAATTATTCTAGGTGACACCAACATCAACTGGCAAAACCTCACCTCTAACTCCCCTGATAACTGTATCAACCTGTATAGATTCACACAACTAGTCACAACCCCTACATGAATACTAAATAAATCATCCAGAATCCACCCTAGACTGGATCCTTGTCTCAGATCAACAAAAACTCTCAAACACTAGTACTCTCCCTAACATTTTCAGTGACCATCAACCTGTCCTTATACATAGAATCCATACTCAGATCATGAAATCCTATTCATATAGAGCAGGAACCTAACTAATTTTAAGCAAACAGCCTTTAACAATGCTTTATACACACATAATTGGTCCCCTCTAAAATTCTTGCCACTAGAAGAAGCAGTGCACTATTTTAATGAGATCTTTCTGAACACCCTAAACACTTTAGCCCCTCTGTGATTCAAAAGAATAAAACTCAACCATGCACTCTGGCTTATCAAACCAACTAAACAAATACTTAATTCCAGAAACCAAGCCTGAAAAGAATGGCATAAAAACAAAACTCAGGCTAACAAAATTAACCTTAAACAACTTCATAATAAATAAAAAATAAATAAAAATGATAATAGAAACTACTTCTCACAAAAATTATCTAATTCACAAAATAACCCTTGAAAATTTTGGAAATCAGTCTCCTCACTCCTTAAGCCTGGGACACCACAAAACTTGTCTCCTTTTCCTGACATTGATCCATAACATACAGCCCATAGTTTTAACTCTCATTACATAGAAAGCATTTCCTATTAAGTCAACAAATCTCCACCTAAAACACAAGAAACCCCTGACAATAAGATAACCACTACAAATTCAAACCATAATGATCCCAGCATGCACCCTCAGTCAGCAATGAAATAGGTAACAACACCCCAACAATTCCACCCTTCTTCCTAAAACCCGTGCCCACCTCCCTAGTATTCAAACTACTAAACCAATTAAAGCCATGCTTCTTATAAGCTGACAACCTCCCCTCCAAGTATCTGAAACTCGGTGCAAAGGCAATAGCTTACCCTGTCAGTATTCTAATTAACAGGTCTATCTCAGAGTCTATAATCCCTCATATCTGGAAACAACTCCATTATAACCCCACTGTATAAGGCTGAACCACTAATGACTTGACTATCATCCATTTCCATTCCCTTTCCATTATCCAAAATATTAGAAAAATATATACAAATTCAGCTACTAAAACACCTTTGTGATAATAATCTCCTTGTTCCTACCCAGCATGGTTTTTGACCTGCACACAGTACTATAACTGCCTACTATCATTTATTGATGACGTGAACAAGGCTTTGGACAGTGGTCTAGTAACATCTGTACTCTTACAGTTATTTACAAGACAAAATATATGACCTGGCTACATAGTAAATAAAACAGGTGTCCCACAGGGGTCTATTCTGGGACCTTTACTGTTTAACGTATTTATAAATGGTCTTCACACTGTCTCTGATCAAAACTCAGTCATCCAGTGCACTGATGATTTCACTATTATATCCTCCTTCAATAACTTCCCCAACCTCCAAATAATAAAACAAAATGCCTTTACAAACATAGCAATTTGGCTAAATGAAGCACAACTTCTAAACTACTACTATTTTCATTTAAGACACCTACACATGACTTTATGATCTTTTCCCATAACAGAACCAAAATTGAAGTAGTAAACTCAGCAAAATTATTAAGCATTACTATCAATGATAAACTATCATTTGAGCAATATATTCTAAACACAATAAAAAATGCACTTCAAACTAGTCAAACTCTATAGACAGAAATCATATATGGATAAAACCACAAAAATAAAATGGGCAAATACCCTCCTACTCTCATCCCTTCTCTATTGTTCTCTCATCTTTACTAACTTATATCATCTCTAAGCAGCAAGCTATGATCATGTCAATATAAAATTGCTAAATTTGCCACTGGACTATCCTACCAAACTCACCACTGTCAAGACATTAAGGAATTGAACTTGCTTGAATTTTCACATTTCTTTCATTACACTCAACTAACACTAGCCCATAAACTAATATATAACACATCTCTTCTTTCTATTCTGCATTTCTACACCCACACCAGAAACCTTTGATCCACTAATAAACATATCCTAAAAGTTTCTAAACCTAATAAAAGGGCTGGGCAAAGCCTGTACTCACACTCCATATCTAAGCTAAGAAGTGCCCTACCCCTTCTATCACACAAATAGATTCTTTAAAAAACTTTAAACTCACATTAAAAAAAATATCTCCTTAAAGAACCAATATGTTCCTGCTTACAAAATCATAGACTGCCATAAGCATTGCCTAATGTAATGAAGTTTTTATCTGCCAACACAACAACATACGTTTATCTCTGAGAATGTGTTCTTTCTATACTTCTCTCCAATAATCCCATTATCTAAGTTATAAGGGGTCTGTCTGCTGACATGCACCATAATTCTGTCTAACAAAATGCACAAAGTAGAACTCTATTTAGACTATGTACATCACTATACTCTATGTTGCTAAAATATACAGTCATAAATGCATTAGAATTGTATTAAAGTGAGAAAACATATGTCATAGAAATTTATTAATACTCTACACGTGATGTATTGTACTCTTTGACAACTTATATGAAATCTTGGATGTTGTATATATAGTATTGTCTTGTATATTTCTTTATTTGTATTTGGAGCTTTTCTCCCCACACTTCCACTGAAAATAGGTTTCTGATCCAGTGAACTTTCCCGGTCAACAAATGTCAGTAAATAAATATTGCTTTATGATCTCATGTCATTCTTGTTCTACTTCCTTCTTCCAAAAAAGTCTAGTTACGATTTTTTTGACTTCGAAAGAAATCCGACACTTACTCCATTTCTAAGCCCATGCTGTGTAGATTACCTGTTGCAAAATAAATATTTCCAGCCCAAATGCACTCTGATCTATATCTAGTACAAATGTTTTCCATTTCTATAGAGTTTCTGTTTTCATTTTCACCATCTCCTAAGTTTATCGCATTGATTATTCAACTGTTTTTGCAATCACAATCCTCTAAGTATCTACAGTTAACCATATTTCAAAATACAGAAAATTCCTAATCAACTGTGTGCTCAGATAAATGTGAATAGCCATTGCCTTCGTTTTTACCACATTTATTTTGTATCCTGAATCTGCAGCAAAAGCATACAACATTGAAAATGTTTTCTCAGAGTCTCTTGTTGGATCTTATAGCATAAGAAAAGTATATTCAGCAGATAAACTTTTAGTTGTTTTTGTCCCCAGTAATATGCTACCACATCCAAACCTCTAATCTAATCTGCCAGGAACTTTATGTACAAATCAAATAGCAGTGGGGGCAATGATCATTCCTGCCTTGTGCTTCCTCTCAGTTTTACTTCTTCTGATAAATCGTCTGATATTTTCACTCCATCTCTTCATCCCTCATAGACATGTTCATAATCAGGTTGATAAATTAATTGCATTTGTTTTGAAAAATTCATTTTTTATGTTAAAGATTATGTTCCTGTAGATTTTAATGGTATCAGAGAGGGCGAGTTAGAATTTAAAGACATAAAATGGCAGATTTTGTTGAATGCACATTTACCTAGGGCTTAATGGAGCAATCAATAGTGTGCTTTAAAAAGAAAAAGAGATTAAAGAAGTGTGAACATTATAGTGAAATGACAAGTCATATGACTGTCTTGTGAGTTTACATCAGATATGTTGTATGTATTGTGTGTTATTCTGAAGATCTTATTGTAGATTGAAAGTGCTTAATACATTTTTAAAATTATCTTTCCAGAGTGATTTTGCCCTTCAGCTACTTTTAAGGAGTTATTTGTTGTAAAATTTTGTATCCAACATTCCAATGTTCCCGTTATAGAGCTACCTCCCCCCTCAACCTGCCTGGGAAAGCCTATTGCAGGGTGTTGGAAGTGCACATTGTCCAAGAGTCAAACCCATGATTCCTGATAGCAATGCAGATTATGCCTTGGTCATGGTATAATGGATCAACTCTTTACTTTGCACTGATATTGAGGCTTTAAGACATTGTCAGTATTCTCTACATATGTTGTTTGGATCTACCCAAGGTATATGAGGATTTAGTTGCTATCAATACATTTTTTTCCTGGACCATCTGAAAATCAGATCAGTTTTGTTGCAGTCCAGAAATCACTGTATAAACTCCAATTCTCAGCTGGGCATATAAACAGAGGGCTATATTTTTAAAACCACAGCCTAAATGACTGTTTCTTTGTTTGTTTGCTTTTTTGTTGTTTTTTAACAGAAACATTGCTTTATTGAGGTGATATCATGTCAGAGAATACCTAAAATTATATTCCTATACCCTTTTACATACCAACTCCGCCATAAAATGAACATGAAAATGACTGGTATGTATAGGGAAGGGGGGTGAACAAAACTGGTGGTGAGGGTGGTCTAAGAATTGTAGATCTTTCACAGTTTTTGGCTCAGATAAAAGTGGCAAACCATAATAAGCACATACCTCTAGCTATCTTGGCTTATATCAGCAAGTGGCAAAAGCGAAGAGATTGACCTCCACATAGTTAAAAGGAAAACATCAACTACAGTATGTAAATCTAGACTAAACATACTTTTCAATACAAAATGCAGTCACATGTGGAAGGAAAACAAACTTGTATTTGTGATCATAAAATAAGAAATTCAAAGCCAAACACACACACACACACACACACACACACACACACACACACACACACACACACACACACACAAGCTGCATTTACCAGGATAGACCTTCCCCGCACAGCAATTTGGGGATATTGCCCCCTCACCACCCTACTTATATTTACTAACTTCATGGTCCCACATCTGCCAAGCAAAGGAAGCAGCAAAAAACAAACAAACAAAAAATATTCTTACATGCAACTTGACCAAATCAGTAGTTGGACAAAAGTGAAATTCAAGTGTTCAGTCAGAAGAGTGAAGATATGGCATTATGCATTTCAACCATGTTTTGTGGGAGGTTCTACATCAGCTCAGGTTCACAGGGTCAGTGCTACTTCCTATTTGATCCCTTTACTTGAGGAGTCACAGTAATGCCAGCATTTCTGGCATTAACCTGCCTGCATATATTAAAGGTAGGCAAAGGATTCCAAAAAGGCGTATCTTATCTCCCATTTGTTTGCAATTTTATTGGAGAGAATATAAAGATACAGTCAGGGCTGAATATTACCCATTTTGGAATTTGAATGTGGCATCTTTGTTTTTCAATGATGTTTTACTCTTATTCTCTAGTGTGCAGTTTTCCACCAAGTAGGAAGCATCTGGAGTGAAAGTTACCTTCACCTGTTCACAGGTACTGAAACCCTCCAGGTTAGGAATGGATCGTTCTACGCAGGTGAGTGTATACGTATGATAGGGGAGTCTAACACTCCTGGATTTTGTTCATCAGTAAAGACAGAGGGGAACAGGAGATTGACAAGTGCATGGGTGGATGTCAAAGGAAAAAACAACTTCAAAAAGATCAACACATGGCAGGTTCAGGTTAAGGCACTTTAATCTTGCAGCAAGGAGACAAAAACGTGCTAATACAGAGTTTGTCTAACTAGAATCAGGAAGTGAAGCCATTCTTATACATTTCTTACAAGACATTGCCTACTAAGCTGACGTAATAAATCACAAGTTCTTTCAATATTATTTCATAGCAGCTGTTTGTCCATGATTTTCTGCTGGCATATCAAGTTTACAAAAACACTTCCTAAGAAAAACAACATGGCCTTGATGACCACTGGTCAGATAAAACTTCTCACTATGCAATGTTACTATTCAAGGTACTATGGCTAATTTGAGCACAAAGCAAGTACAGATTATAGTTAATTTCTTCAAGCAGTCTTTGTTCAACTGTATCTATCTTTTCTGCAGCTGTGCATGTTCTCATAACACGAACAGAGCTGATTGTTCACGTTCAGTAACATTATAGAAAACAGTATTGTTCTATTCATTATTTTCCTGACCTAGCAGATAATCACCTGCTTCTCAGTAAATTTCCAAAAGTCATAAACATGAATTTTGCTGTGCTAGCAAATACTAGGTCATAGAGCATCTTGCACTTTGAAAAGCATCTTGCAGTTTGAAAAGCATCTTGTAGTTTCATGCAAAACTAAGCTGTACATAAAATAGAATGAAATGTGTTAACCCTTTTAGCTTCTAATAAGCACTAAACATATACATTAATACATATTTTCTAACATTTCCCCCCTGTTAATACTTTTTATTCTATTTTCAAAAGCATAAACAGTTTGCTTCTTCTCCTAACCTCTTCTGTTCAGATTTTGCAGTTAAGAGAGTCATTCAGTTTAAACTTATGAAAGTGTTTCATTTTTCAACAGTTCTTCAATTTCAGTACTTTGATACAATGTCTCAGAAACTGACATGTCTATAAAATCTTTGATTAATCTTTTCATGCAGGGAATACTACAACAAACACATACTCCTAATAGGAGTAATCCCACACAAATGGCAATCAGGATGTTCATTAGGATGCTACCCCACCCCCCAAACAAATTCTGGAAAAAATCCGTCAGCGGGTTTGGGCCTGGTTTGGTCATGGCCGACACCTGCTGAATCACCTCAAGATGGTCGTTTATCTCGTGTTGGTTGTCAGGAATATACGAACAGCACTCCTCTTTTATTAAAGTGCACGTACCACCTTTCGCCGCTAGGGTGAAGTCGATAGTCATGCGGTTTTGAAGCACCACAGTTCTCATAGCATTCAGTTCATCAGTTACTAATTCGAGAGCAGAAAAAGTTGCATTGCTCATTACTTCAAGAAGTTTGGACAGTTTTCTCAGCTCCCAAATTGATTTCACTGCGCCATATGCAGGGGCTATACCTGCCCACAATATAACAGTGTCATTCAAGTCCATGTGTGTCAGTTTATCTTTGTTTTTCACGGAGTTATGGTTTCTCCAGCCTGCTTCAATTTGTCCCACTGGATTCTCAGGTCTCTTGATTGGATTTCCAGGTTTCTTGGTGACCTCTCTGACATTTTGAATTCTTCCCTGAGGCAAAACTGCAGTGTGTCGTATGGCCGGAACCAGGTGACCCAGAAAACAACTGCCGGACCAATTCTCAGGTAACCATTTGTATGCCTTTTTCCCACACACAAAATAACAATTCTCTGCTTTAGTATTAATATATACTTGCCCTACATGAAACATTTTCTTATCAATGATAGATAGTTGTTTAAAAAGAACAGGATTATGTTGTACTTCATCAACCGTTCTGTGCATTGATTCAAAATATGAGTCATAGTTTGTATTCCAGATATAACCTGCATTATTAGCTTTGGTATAACATTTGTAAGGAACAGTCACATTACAATTGCTCCAACCCACCTGAACAGTATAATTTTTTGTAAAAACATACAATTCCCTTTTGTGTAACAGGCAGGTACAATGCTATTTTGTCTTGTGATTTCACAGTTGTAGTATCAAAAATCAAATTTTCCCAGGTCTCATTGACCCCTAGGGGGACAGCAGTCATTAACAATCCCCTGTATGCTGTTGGTATAGCTGTGCAAATCCAGCAATTCGAAACATTAAAAGTTTCAGCATACACATATTTAATTGCTTGGTAAGTGTTAAAGTTCGGATGCCAGTCTATGAGTAACGCATCTCGTTTATTCAGTTCAGCTCATGTGGCTGGAAAAAGGAAAGGCCACAGCAAAAAGATCAATGTTATCAGTATAGTTAACAGAATGATCATGCAATACTTCTGAGGTTGTTCTGTATTTCTATTTGCTCCATATCTGGTCATTTTGTTCTTGTGTAACAGTAACAAGTTTTTTGTCCAGTTCAAAGTTTTTAACCAATTTACAGTGTGTCAGATGAATCCAGGATGCTCGCTCTGCGATCTTGACTGCAGTGGGTGTTGACAGTAGCACTTGGTATGGCCCTTCCCACTTCAGTGATGTCCAATTTTTTCTCTTGATGACTTTCACCCAGACCCACGTGCCTGGGACTACTGCTGCTTCCGATGGTCTGGTTTGTTCATTATCTGAAACAGAATAACTGCAAAAGTTGTTTATTACTTAAAAATCATCTCATATATTCTGCAAGTGAACTGTCGGCCTCCTGGTCTGCAGGCATGAGAGGTTTCCACTGAGGTATATAGTATGCCCTCCCAAATAATTTTTCAAAAGGAGTTAACCCCTTTGCATTCGGAACAGTTCTCATGCTCAACAATGCCAGAGGCAGGCAGTACACCCAGTTCTTTTGTTTCTCACTAATTAATTTCCTAAGTTTATTTTTCAAAACCCCATTATGCCTTTCTACTAGTCCTGCAGATTGTGGATGGTATGCAAAATGGTTCTTTAAGGAAATTCCGAAATATCGGCTCAACTGTTATATAGTTTGATTTACAAAGTGTGTTCCATTGTCGCTGTACATCTTTTCCAGTATGCCAAATCTAGGAATAATTTTTTAACAAGGACTTTTGCAAAAGTAGCTGCATCTGGATTTTTGGTCGGAAAAGCTTCCACCCATTTGGAAAACATATCTACAATGACAAGACGATACTTCTTATTTTCGCATTTGTTCAGTTCTATGAAATCCATACAGATAGTATGGAACGGGTACTGTGGTGCAGGGAAATTCCCTTGTTTAGGCTTCAATGCCCCTTGTGCATGATGCTTGTTACAAATATGGCATGCCGCACAAAAATTTTTTGTGTAGTTTGTAAATCCATATGCCGTGAACACTCACTTCACTAACTGTACCATCCCCCCTGTTGAGACATGGCATTGCCCATGGCTCAACAAAGCTGCATATCTAAACAAATTAGACGGCAAAATCGGTTTTCCTTCTTTGGAGATGTATAGCCCTTTCTCAAAAATTGCTCCTCATTTTATCCATTTTATGTTTTTCTACTTTCTTAGTAAGTGTCTGTATTGTTTTCAACATTTCCAAATCTAAAATCTCAGAAGGTTGTAATTCCTCGCTCAAAAGAAATATTTCTGAAGCTGAAGCTGCCTGCTTTGCAGCTGTATCAGCTCCCACATTACCTTTTGAAATCCTATCCTGTTGCTTGGTATGAGCTACACATTTACAAATAGCTACTTTCTGAGGTAACTGAATAGATTCTAACAAATCTAAAATAAACTGCGCATGATTAATCAGTTTACCAGTAGATGTTATCATTCCTCTATTTTTCCACTGTTGCACAAAAACATGTACAGTAGAAAAAGCGTACTGGCTGTCAGTAAACACGTTCACACATTTACCCTTTGCCAAGGTACATGCCCTTGTCAAGGCAGTCAATTCTGCAGCTTGTGCAGATAAGTTGTGTGGTAAAGAATTTGCTTCTAAAATCTCAGTATCAGAAACTGCTGCATACCCCACTAGGTTCTGCCCTGTAGGACCCCTTCTGCATGAGCCGTCCACGTAATATGTCACCTCAGCATCATCCAAGGGAACATCCATTAGATCTTTTCTAGGCAATGTCTTTTGCTTGATCTCCTGCAGGCAGCTGTGTGGTGTGCCATCCGCAGGGGTCGGGACCAAGGTAGACGGATTCAAAGTTGTACATCATTCAATTGTCATATGAGCCTGGCTCAAGAGTATAGTCATACAGGAAAGATGTCTAGCAGGAGAAAGATATGCTACTTTTTCTTGCAGTAAAATAATCATGACTGCATGAGGCACTCTCAATGTGAGAGGGTGGAACAACACTACTGAGGCCGAAGCCTGTACTGCCATTGCAGCTGCGACTACTGCTTGTACACAGTGGGGCAGGGATCATGCCACTGGATCCAGCTGTGATGAATAGTAAGCTATGGGGCATTGCTTGTCCCCATGTTGCTGTGTTAACACTGATGTCATATAACCTTGCTTACAATCTACAGTTTGGAAAAAAACATTTATGATAGTTTGGTAATCCTAAAACTAATGAGGATGCTATCAATTGTTTTAGTTTGCAGAAAGCTGATTCTGCTTCTGGTGTCCATTGTAATAAATCTTGTGCTGCCATAGGCTTCTTGTATATCAAGTTGATCAGTGGATCAGACTCCAAGGCATAGTTTGGAATCCAACTCCGACAGAAATTAGTCGTACCCAGGAAGGACATCATTTCCTTCTTGGTAGTCGGTTTGGGTGCTTGTAAAATTGCTATTTTCCTATCTTCATCTAATGTTCTGCCTTCTTTGGATATTACATATCCCAGGTATTTAACCTGTTTTCTCCAAAGCTGCAACTTGTTTTTGTTTACGTTATGTCCTTGAGTGGCTAAAAATTATAGTAATGCTATGGTATCTTCTCTGCATTCTTGCTGAGTGGGGGCTGCCAGCAGTATGTCATCTAAATAAAGTACAATCTGACTGCCTCTTGGTGGGCTAAATCCCGCCAGGTTGCTTGCCATCTCTTGTGCGAATATTGTTGGACTTTCACAATATCCCTATGGTAGTCACGTGTATGTATACCTTTTCCCCTGAAATGTGAATGCAAACCAATGTTGGCTGTCAGGGTGTATCAGTATCAAAAAGAGCGCATTGCTAATATCTACCACAGAAAAATACTTCTGTTGAAGCTTCAAATCATTCAATAGGGTGTGTGGATCTGGCACCGTAGGTGCTCTAGATATTACTGTGTCATTTACAGCTTGTAAATCTTGGACTATACACCATTCTCCGTTTACTTTCCTGACAGGAAATAAAGGTGTGTTACATGGTGAATCGGGAGATTCTACCAGTACTCCTTCCTTAAGTAAAGCTGCTATTATAGGTTTGATTCCTACTTCTGCATCTTTCCTTAAGGGATACTGTCTCTTCTGTGGTCTAAATGCTGATTTTAGCGTAATAGTAACTGGTCCTGCTGTACGAATTAGTCCTACTTCTGATTTCCCTGTTGACCAGAGAGTTTCTGGTATTCTCCGTAAGGCATTTTCTTCCTCTTCTAGTAAGAGTGCTAATCAGCTGTCCTCGCTAGACTGCATGTGTACAGCTGGGTGTGTCTGTTATCCAGTTTAACTTCTGCTTCTGTACTCCCTGTTCTGACAATTCTAACTCCATCTGTTTTTCCCACTTTCTGACTTTTTCTCCTAGGTCTGCCCATTTCACATTCTTGTCCTTAGTTAAATTAACATGTGGTAATCGATTAGATTTATAGATTACAAAGAATTCCTGGGGCAATGAACAGCTAACTACACTGTTCCCTTCTGTGTCCCAGTACAGATTACGTAGTACTAATCTGTTTGCATGGTTTTTAAACAGTTCTTGCTCATATTCCTTATCAGGTCCTGGTGTGCTTCAATAATACAGAGTACAGTGCAACAAATGCTGTTTATCAGTGTCAAGGGAGGGGAACTTACTGATGGCTATGTTCATCAGTTCTTCGGTTACTGCCCCTGGACCAGTCATGACCAAGTCCTGGCTGTACCAATAAAATGTTTCGCCCTCCGATCGCACCACAAAAGTATCCATCTGTCACTGTGCTTCCATACCCTGCATAGTCGGAACTACTGCTATGCCAAATATCTGCATAAGATCTCTGCCCAAAAGGTTTACTGGGCATTTTGCAGAAACAACAATTTTGCTTTTCTGGGTCATCCCTGAAACAGGGTCAGTTATTGCTATGTTATGGGAGAGTGGCTCCAGATACAGCTGTCCATTAGCTGCTTTCACTAATATGTAATCAAATTATTCTGCATTTTCTGGTAGTTTGGAAGGATGTATCAGGGTCCGTGATGCCCCTGAGTCACACAGGAATTTTACTTCCCTCTCCTCTACCAGAAGTGTAACTTCCGATTTCGTGTCTGCTAAATAGAGCTCTAGGCTCAATAATGCTAAGTCTAAAATTTCACTTTCTTCACCATCTGCGATTTCTTGCACTTCCTCTATTTCTTCTATCACATTCTCTACTCCCTTCATCACATTTGCATTTGTCTTTTCTCGGTTACTCCCTTCTAGTGATTCTTGTCTATCATATAGTCAGTCCTCACCCTCCTTATCTTCCATGGTTACCTTCTTGTTTTGGTTGCAATCCCTTGCTAAATGTCCCTTTTTTCCGCACTTAAAACATTCACCCCTTTTCTTTCTCTCTTCAAACTCCACTGATTGCTTATCAGATTGTTTGTTTCCTTGGGCATTTTTCTTGCCCTTTTTCCCAGACTGTACTACATAAACTTCTGCTCCATCTTCTACAGAAAATACTTGGGCTTTCTTTTTCTTTTTACTGTTAAAATGCCTTTTGGCATGTCTAGCATATTCAAGTATTGACTGTAATCTACTTGTACGATGGTCTACCATGTGCTTTGTAATAAAGCTGCTTATAGGCAAAATACTGCCTTTCAAAAATGCATTCTTTAGCTGCTGCTCATATGGGGAATCAAGTGTTTGGTCTTCAGGTACCTGCATTCCACGATGGTTATCAAAACACTCTAATAATCTAGTATAATATCTGTCAGCAATTTCACCTTCTTGTTGGATGCATTGATTAATGCAAGTCCAGTCTGCCCTAGGGTTCCACTTCTCAGAGATTCGCTCTGTTAGACCGTTCACTCTGTTATCCAGTTCTGCATTGCTATGTGGGAGTGGCTTGTGTTCTGCATTACAGGGATTCCAGTTGCCACTGATCATGTGCCAATCTGGACCTACGATTTGTCTAACTACTTTTTCTACTTCTTCTCCATTTAAATGATAACTTAACCTCATACCCTGTAAGTCTTCTAAGAATTTTCTAAAATTAACTTTTGGATGGGGAATTCCCTCTGTGGCTTTCCAGATGTCTTCCGGTGTCCACGGTCTATATACTAGGAGAGTCAGGTCCTGCCCTTCCTGTCTTGCCTGAGGATTTGGTACTTCTATGAGTGGACATATATCTTCTTTGCTCATAGCTCATGAATTTTTGTTCATTTGATATAACTCAGTATCCCCTCTTAAGTTACATGTTTGAGACCTAGTCTCGACGGGATCTCTGACAAATGGCTTCGCGGAGACAGCTGGGTATAGCGGAGGTGGACCAGCTTGTCCACTCACTTCATATTCTGGTAAGGGAA
Organism: Protopterus annectens; assembly: GCF_019279795.1. Lineage (NCBI taxonomy): Eukaryota > Metazoa > Chordata > Ceratodontiformes > Protopteridae > Protopterus > Protopterus annectens. The sequence goes on from NC_056728.1 coordinate 1,187,927,605, forward strand.
GTGCAGGGGGCGGAGGGGCTGATGCTATTACCAAATTATTGTCTTCTTTATCTAGAAACATAGCTTTTGAATTATTACTTTTTTGTTCCCTATGGTTTGCTTCCTCAATCCACCTGTATGCTTGAGGAATGCCTAATTGACATTGCTTTTTCACCTGACCTTTTGCATCAGTTTTAAGCTGTTTGACAAGTTTAATAAGCGAGGATTTTTCTAATTTTCCATCAAATTCATATTTATTATCCCATTTTGTATAGTACCTAACATTGTTGGCATGCTGTAATTGCATATATTTTGCATCTTCAGTTAACGGTGGATCTTGGGAACTTTTTGTGCACTTATTTCCCATATTGTTCTGACTATTAAAATGTTATGTAACCCTTCTTATTTTCACGTGGTACCACGATTTCTCTTTTTCACAGTTTATCTAGAATAACTGCCTTACCTATTCTGTTTCCCTGATCTATGACAAGACTGCAATCTTCCTGTCCTTGACTTGTACAAGACAAATCTCTTGACAGATGATACAAATCAAGTCCCTGATCTAAAACAGAAAAAAGGTAAATCTCACCTTACCTGAGCCTCCGTGATTGATCGCCTGGTTCGAAGGAAAACAGTTAACTCGTCCTCCAGTCGCAGATCAGAAAAGTGGCTGGCCTCTTTTGAACAACAATTCAGTCGGAGGTCTTTCACAGCAGAAGAACCGATGTGGTCTCTTCCCCGTACAGTTTCATGCCACCTGGCCCATCTGACCTGAGGCAAAGTGAGAGTTTCTGGTCCGAAGGACCAATCTGTCAAAGGAAAAACAACTTCAAAAAGATCAACACATGGCAGGTTCAGGTTAAGGTACTTTAATCTTGCAGCAAGGAGACAAAAACATGCTAATACAGAGTTTGTCTAACTAGAATCAGGAAGTGAAGCCATTCTTATACATTTCTTACAAGATATTGCCTACTAAGCTGACGTAATAAATCACAAGTTCTTTCAATATTATTTCATAGCAGCTGTTTTCCATGATTTTCTGCTGGCATATCAAGTTTACAAAAAAACATCCTAAGAAAAACAATGTGGCCTTGATGACCACCGGTCAGATACAGCTTCTCACTATGCAATGTTACCATTCAAGGTACTATGGCTAATTCAAGCACAAAGCAAGTATAGATTATAGTTCATTTCTTCAAGCAGTCTTTGTTCAACTGTATCTATCTTTTCTGCAGCTGTGCATGTTCTCATAACACTAACAGAGCTGATTGTTCACATTCAGTAACATTGTAGAAAGCAGTATTGTTCTATTAATTATTTTCCTGACCTAGCAGATAATCACCTGCTTCTCAGTAAATTTCCAAAAGGCATAAACATGAAATTTGCTGTGCTAGCAAATACTAGGTCATAGAGCATCTTGCAGTTTGAAAAGCATCTTGCAGTTTGAAAAACATCTTGTAGTTTCATACAAAATTAAGCTGTACATAAAATAGAATGAAATGTGTTAACCCTTTTAGCTTCTAATAAGCACTAAACATAAACATTAATACATATTTTTCTAACAGTGGAACAGTGGCAGAACATGATGTATATCTGATTATGCTAGGAACTAAAAATTGACTCATACAAGTAGCAGAAATTAGTTTCTTTTGCAGGGTGGTAGGGTTCACTGTCCACAAGTAGCAGAAATTAGTTTCTTTTACAGGGTGGTAGGGTTCACTGTCCACATCAGAGTAAGGGTTAGTGAAGTAAGAAGATCTTGGATTATAGTCATTGCTCCTCCTTCTTCTGAGACTTCATGTGATGATGACTGAGTACCTTATAAAAACTATTTTGGACACTTAAAATGGGAAGCGTACTAAACATGCTTGACTTGGTTGAGACCTCAGAAAAGACCAAAATACCCTGGAGGAATAATAGATCCCACTTGCTAAAATGATTGTGATTACTTGGAATAGGAATGTCTAGTGATAGAAAATGGGTGGATGAGTGGATGGAAAGATGGATGGATGGCTGCATTCCCATTTTTATAGTTCATATAGTGAAAGGCTCAGGAACAGTGTTTTTTTCTCCACAATACATATTGTTCTGAACATCACAAGTATGCAGTTGTTTTGAAACCTTATTGCTTGATTCTCCCTTCCATATGAAGAGAAGGATGCTTTACCTACTGATTCTATTTTCAGAGCCATTTGTTACGGCTACCTGGAGGTCTATGTGAATGGCAGGTGCTCGTATGGGTGGAACTCCTGATGATATATACAGAACATCTGCTGTCTTCAGTGCTTGCATCAAAGGAACTCAGGTCAGTGCAATTGTGTGCAGACCAAACTCTTTGGTAAGTGCAGTAACATAAAGATGTTGCCACACAGACTATCATAGAAGGAACATCATATCATTCTTACCATGATCTATTTGCACTAACACTAAGTATTTTGAAATTATTTAACATTCGATAGGTGTTTGACCATTACTTTACATCATGTAGGTTCCTTGTTTTCATTTATCCAGCATATCTTTGTACTACTAATTTGTGTGAATTTAGGCAAACTAGCTCTGCATGTTTACAGTAGTTTTTGTGTGATCAGTTGAATTGCCATTTTATTGTCTACATTTTGGCCTTAAGATGAATCACTTCAGACAGTTCTTCTAAAGATTTATTCTAAAAGATGCTTACCTCTTAAAACAAACTATAACCTGAAAACAGCCAGTAGCCATGTATTATAAAAGGCCCCATTTTTCTGTTGATTAATGAATGTTGACGCATGTGGCATATAATGACTTCAAGAGTTCACCTTTTCCAACCTTTTTAAGTACTGATGTCTAAAAAAAGTGTAGAAATTGTCCATTCTCAACAGAAACATAGTATTTTTGTTCATATTAACTTCTATTCAAGATATATACATATTTAAGAATATGCAAGACAATTAACATTTAAAGAATTCGGTAGGCATCCACATTCCTCAGGATGTTATTCTGGCATTCTCAAAGACTGAGTGATCAAGACTCCTCAGCAAGACAAAGCAATAGACCTATAATAATAGCTTTATAAATATAGTCACCTGACATGATGCTCATCTCCCACCATTACTCTTTCCCCTTGTTAAATCAGACCACAAAACATTAACAATTTACATCAGAAGTAAGGATAATCTCATGTCCAACATCTCCACATTTATTAAATAGATTACAGCAGAATGTGGCATGAGATTGCTGATAGATGTGATTTACTGGCATCAGCGAGGTTTTTATTCTGACAAAGCAATGGTCACTAAAAGGCAAAGCATGGATTAGGACAGAAAATGAGAAACTGGATTACTTCATTCCTCAAAATTAAGTCAGATAAAGTTATGGTGAAAAAGACAATGCCAGGAGTAAGGAAATTCACTATATGAGTATTGCAGAGGTTAGGTCTGGGTCCAGTATTCATCACTGTGGCTGCATCAGGCATGTCTTTAGGAATAGAGAGAGATTTATAATCTTTGCTGAAGTCATAAAAACAGCTGCATCACTGGAAGGGGGGGGGGGCATGTCAACAGGCATTTGAAAAAACTGAAGTACATAGCAAGGTAGCAGTTTTGGTTTAATGCAAACGTATGAAGAAACTACTGCACTTGGGTCATGATTGCCCTCATTCGAATTATCAGATGAAGAGTGAGGCTGATGTAGATGGATTAGAAAACAGATGCGGTGGTGTGGGACACACATCGAATGGATTATCAGATGCAGAATGAGTTGGCAGAGACAGCATGTATAAAAATGATAAGGTATATCTTCATGGCTATAGACTCCATATGCAAAGATGCAATACTTGCATTCAGCAGGGTCATGCTCCAGCCATTCCTTAAGTATTGCACTGGTACTTCTGGTGGCTCCTCAGAAATAAGGATGTCAGTCTGGAGAAGAAAATGCAAGGAAAAGAAACGAGCATAGCAAATTGCATGACAAAGGATGAGAATAATCAGATATTCAACAAGACAGAGCTCTTCTCATTAATTTCTATGACAGGAGGCTGAGATGTGACCTGGATGTACTTAACCATATAAGTGACGTAAAAGTTCACCCTGAACAAGTATAGCAATGTAAGCAGTAGGTACTCTTTGTGTCACTGAAATTATTTCTTCACAGTGAGGGCTGAAAACTCCTTACACCTGGATAACAGAATGGAATAGCTTAGAAAAGGGAATCAATAGGTGCATTCACCTGGACATAACAACTCTTCTTTTATCTTCTTTTGGTCTTTCAGAAAATTGGAATCCTTCCCATCACATTCAAATGTCAACCCTCTTCCAATTAGATCCCCCTTTTCTAACCTGCAACTTCATGATATATTTCACTTAAAGCTGTAATCCATGTAGCTCAGCCAACAGCCCCAATATACAGTCTTTCTTTATGATTGTGCTCAGTATTGGATGAATGGAAATTTTCAGTAATCAATGAACTACCTAAAATCTCCAAGCACTGCTTGCCAAATCATTACTGAAAAAAAAACAAAACCTTCCACAAGTATGGCCAGTGCAAAGGCCCAAAATATTGAATCCAAACCAAAATATGGCCAGCACAGTAGTGCATGGAGAGTAATTTAATAAGTTATTAAAAGCAAAAATCAAGTCACAAACTGGTTTCAGCTCTAAGCCTTGCTCAGTGTGTTAAAGCAAATAATAATAATCACAGCATTTTATAGGAGGCGTGCCATTGTTATCCACCCATCTCATGAATAATTAAATACTAATAATGTTGTGTTTTAAACATAAAATCACATATAGTGAAAATTGAAGCAATCCTGTTGTCCAAAAAAAGCAGTTGTTGTTTAGGTTGCACTCCTGCTCAACATACCAAAGTAAACAAATATTAATGACAATTAGCAGGCCTGTGACGACTCATGAAAACTGGAATGATGAATGTCCACTAGTTCATGTCACACTTCTGCTCAACATGCAATCTACCTGTAAGCGTATATTCATGAAAATCAATTATTGTTTCAGTTGCTCTTCTGCTAAACATACCAAAGTAAAAAATAGTAATGAAAATTAGCAGGCCTGTAACAACTCATGAAAACTGGGATGATGAATTTCCAATTGTTCATGCCACACTTCTGCTCAACATGTTCAGTTTACCTCAAAACAACAGTCAATGAAGTTAAGATATCGTCATTTAGAAAGAAATCAGATATCCCTTTTGACTGAAATATTAAGGTGATATGTAATACATGCAGCACTTCTGCTCTACATGTACGATCGTATTTGCATATCATATAATTGCTCCGACCTAAAGATCTAGTCCAATATTGGCAAATACGTCAGATAACCAGTGATACAATGAAAAAATCATTACATAAATCTAAAGTTGCTGTGATACAACAAAAGATTCAAACTCTGAAAGTTCCTTATATCAATATAAAATGGAATTCACCCTAAGAAATTTCGAGCTGGCCACCAAAAATGCCAGCTTTAATAAAAAATAGATATCAATGGTGACTAAAGAAATAGTTGGCATATAAACTAACACTAAATTAAGCCCACTAACTGGCTTGATAAGAGATTCCAATCATGAGAAACAATACTTAAATTGAATTGTGAAGTATAATACAAGAAAGCACCTGGATTATCAAGTTAGGTTGGACATTCTCACCAGGACTGAATGAACATTTTTGAATTATGTTCTGAACCTATATGGTGGGTTGGTTATATATTTAATATATGTCAAGCTAAACTAGTCATATATATATTTTTATAATATGACTGCTTTTTTGGACAACAGGTTTGCTTTGATTTTCACTATATGTGATTTTATGTTTAAAACACAACATTATTAGTATTTAATTATTCATGAGATGGGTGGATAAGAATAGCACACCTCCTATAAAATGCTGTGACTATTATTATTATTTGGTTTAACACACTGAGGAAGGCTTAGAGCCGAAAATGTTTTGTGACTTGATTTTTGCTTTAATAACTTATTAAATTACTTTCCACTCACTACTATGCTGGCCATTTTTTTGTTTGGGTTCAAATCATTACTGACCCATCACAAATTTCTCTAACAGCGCAACATTTGAAAAAAATATTCATTCTCATATCCTTGGCTTTGTCCAAAAGAATAATATTCTCAGTCCTGGTCATCATGAATTCAGGTTCAGTTTTACAGAACTACTGTTTTTTTTTACAGGCCACAAGTACTACCTTCAAACTGTAGAAACTGGCTATTAAAAAAGAAAGAAAGGCTTTCTACTATAATGTTCATTCATATAGCCTTCAGATGCTTTCTTCTGCTCAATTTGCTAAAATGAGTCTTTAGTGAGCCTCTGACTAGGTCTTTTAACTCTCACATATAAATCATGTATTAACCCATCTTATTTAAATGAATCCTTCTCCATGCTGGAGTTGTGCAATGCTCCATTCTACATCTAATATTTCTCCCTTTATTATCTTTTTCTCATACAGTGTATAGCAGTGAATCATGATACTGTACACCAGTTATCTCTTTCTGATATTTTTCACTAACATTCAAGATCTCTAAGGAGGTGTTATTCTGTAAGACTTGTATAATGTCTATACATTATTTGGTAATCATAAGCTACTAATTAATGTCACTGTAACTATGACCATGCTACCTTGTTTACCAAATATCTTCTTGAAACACTTTAACAATATCATTGATCCTCTATGTCACAGAGGTAGACTACTGCACACATTCATACACTCCAACATCTCTGTCGACTTATTTATTTCCCTCCATTTCCATGATTTGACCTATATCTCCATTCCAGTCACACAATATAAATCTGTCTGTATATTAACCAATATTCTTACTCCTATTGTTATAAACTTGATAGTTGAAATGAATCTCATTTCCAAAGGGTAGCATGGTCTCCCATTCTGACATTCTCTAATCTACAAAATGACACTTCTCCTGAAAAAACGCAACTTGTTAACACCTATGTGGTGTGGAATGTCACATCTTTAGAATCCTACAGACATTTTGGAATTCCAGTGCATTTTATAAAAAATCAACTTAAAAAGCATAACAAACAAATGGAAAGATGTTCTTAACAATAAAATCATTAAAATTGTACAATTAACAATGTTATCAGTAAAAAAATATTCTTTATAGAGACATTAGTAAGTGCATGCAAAGTCTATATATAAATGCTATGCTATATTATAATGCACATGAACCCAGAATTACATATTTGTTAAATGTTCACAAACAAATTGTCGTATCTTTGAAACTGTACAATGTAGACATATATTGTTAGAACATTTTTGTTGTTGAAACATAATCTTTCACATAACAGCAAGGAATTTGAGTACATATTTATTGAGATAATTGACAGAAATATGAAAACTTATTCCTAATTGTGTAATGAGTAATATAAATAACACTGGATATCTCTCAAGATATGCAAATTAAAATGTAAAAATCAAAGACAGTTTCATTCAACAACATCCAGGTTTTCACCTGATGCCATGCAATAGTTTGTAAGTCACCTGTTTTTTTGATATATTAAGTACTTATGGAAATGTTTTCATAACTACTAACAGACGAGCAGTATCTCTACCATAGTGTGCTAAAAATAGACACTGACAATGAATATTCTTGTATCCCAAAATGATATTTCACTCCACACTCCTAATTAGCATGCAGGTCTCTCAGTTATGAAAATATGAACACTAATAAAATATGAAAAGTAAGTGGAAAACTGTGATTAATTACTCTACTGCAGGACATCCTAGATTAATAGTCTTAGTGGCATTTTGTTAATAACTCCTTGACCTTTTTATTAATGTCTATTATTAGCTAGTAAGCCATTTAGTTAAAAAAGCCAGACCCAGGAAATGTCTGGATGCCATAAGGAGCTATGGGTGCTAACTGGAAGTATACAAAAAAGATGCTATAGGCCTGTAATAGTTAATGCAGTCTAACACCTGAGTTCATCACTCTACCTTAATAAATCTCACAAACTGCCCATAGATAGACACCTCTCTATTTGCTCCTTGTACACATCAACTTTTTTTTTCATTAGTTGTGGCCAGCACATGCACAACAGCTTTCAATGTCCGTGTTCTTTAAGAATGCTCAGGAACTATTACTCTTTGTTCACCCCCCTTGACAAAATGGGAAAAAGAAAGCTTTTTTAACCTTGCACTCACAATATGGAATAATGCTACTTTGTATTAGACAGGGTAGCAACATCCCACTTTACTTATGCTCTGCTTATTCACCCAAAAAAATCATGTCAGTATCGGTGCTTTTGACATATTCTTCAGAATTCCCTCAGCATTCTTCAATTCCTAAGTACCACACTTGCTCTGTATTTCTCATTAATAATGTAATGCAGCAATTAATAACTTGCATGCCCTACTTTCTATGCACGCTTTCATAACATAAGGTAAGCTGTCTGTCTCGTATTATGGCAATAACCCACACCTGGGTGTGGGTAATGCTGGATTTACCCATGGTTGGTGTGGTTTGGTCACAAGGGAGAAGCCCAAGTGGCCAAACAAAGACAACCGTGGGTAAATCCAGCATTATCGACACCCAGAAGTGGGTTATTGCTATTATACAATGACATTATTTAAGAAAAAAAAAATAATTACTTTTCTTAAATAATGGTATTGTATAATGCCTATTTGCTGCCCTTCCACAGCTGTCTGGTATTCTGTGGCAGTTTTGATGTACTGTGCATGCGTATGCTTATGCAGTACATCAGAGCTGTGGGCAAAAGCAATGGAGAAACAAGATCTCCGTTGCTTTTTACAAAGTGTCTCGCTATGTTAAAGGAGTTTAACATAGCGAGACACCTTTAAAAAAAGCAACAGAGATAGGAAGATCTCCGTTACTTTTTTTAAAGCTGTCTTGCTATGTGAAAGTCATTTAACATAGCAAGACAGGTTGTAAAAAGCAACAGAGATCTTGCGTTCTCCATTGCTGTAAAAAAAAAAAAAGAAAAAAAAAGAGTTATACTAATGGAAAAAGTCCGGGTGACCGGACCTTTTTCCATTACTATAACTCTGATTTACAATGTGCATGCTGACCAATCAGCATGTATGTTTTGGAATATTAATGGGCGGGTCACTGTACAAACTGGCTCGCTATGTTAAAGGAGTTTAATATAGCGAGACAGCTTTACAAAAAGCAACGGAGAATCTCCATTGCTTTTTTTTAAAGCTGTCTCGCTTTGTTAAACCCATGTAACATAGCTAGACAGTTTTGAAAAAAGCAACGGAGAAAGCAAGATCTCCGTTGCTTTTTACAAAGTGTCTCGCTATCTTAAAGGTGTTTAACATACCGAGACACCTTTAAAAAAGCAATGTCTGCAGCTAGAAATTCTTTCTATTGTCTGGAAACAGAAATAATTACAGGTTTCAAAGGTAAAAGTGTTTAACTGTTTTATGACTTCCAGTTACAGGCAACCTTCTGAGAGATAAGTATTTTTGACACAGAGGTGACAAAGAGTGATGCAATCTGAGATAACACAGCAGATATGTTTGATAGCAACTAAAGAATTATCTCAGAAAGTGAGTTTGTGCACTTTGTATTTATCTTTAGATCTGACAACATCCTCTCATCAGCACTTGTCTGACTCAGTAAGTAAGACTAAGATTACAGTGATTTCTCTTAGCAATAGATAGGAACTTAAGTAAGATTAGTTTAGATGTTGTTTTGAAGTATTTCCTGTGATTCTGAACTCTGTTGTCACTGTGTTGAGTTATTGAGTACTGTCTTGTTCTTGTATTATGTATTATTAAATATATTTAAACCTTTTAATTGTGGTTGGTTTGTTTAGAGATATTTAAGCTCTTAGAATACTTGCATGTATTTGGTGACACTGTATAGGCCACTCTTAAATAGCCTTAAAAGTCGTGGACACACCATTTGGATAATAGTAACATTACACAGTAGAATTTGTCACCCTTTGGGAAGGGCCTTATTAGTAGCTAATAAGAGTGGTTGGTGGCAGCTGGTACTACCTTATAGTCTGTGCAGAAGGCAGAATAGCTAGTGGACCTGTGCCAGCCTTCTCCAGGAGTGTCTGTGTTTTTGTATATAAATCAAATCTCAAAGTGTGTGTTTGTGTGTGTGTGTGTGTGTGTGTGTGTGTGTGTGTGTGTGTGTGTGTGTGTGTGTGTGTGTGTGTGTGTGTGTGTGTGTGTTTGTGTGTGTGTGTGTGTGTGTGTGCTTTTCTGCAGTGCCCACACTATGGCTAGACATTCCTTTTCTACAGCAGCATAGCATTTCTCCTTGGGTTGGAGCCTATGACTGAGATAAACCACTGGGTGCTTTTCTCCCTCTGAGGAAATCTGGCTGTACAGCCCACACCCCATGGTTTGAAGCATCCACCTGCACAACAAGTTACTTGCTGTAATCTGGACTGGCTAACACATGGGGTCCTCCAAAAGCTTCTTTAAACTTCTGGAATGCCTGTGCACATGCTGGGGTCTACACTACCTTATCTGGGCTGTTTTTCCTTGTCAGATCTGTGAGGGGAGCAACTATGGTACTATAACTGGGGACAAACTTTCTGTAGTACCCTGCTGTCCCAAAAAAACACCCTCACCTGCTTTTTGGTAACAGGTGCAGGCCATGCCTGAATGGCTTCCACTTTGGCCAGTTCTGACCTGATCTTACCACTTCCCACTCTATGTCCTAGGTAGGAGACCTCTGCCATACCCACCTGACATTTGCTGGGCTTTATAGTCAACTCTGCCCTCTGTAATCTGCCCAGCACCTCCCTGACATGCTGAAGGTGCTCTTGCCAAGAATGACTATAGATGGCAATATTAACTATGTAAGCAAGGGCAAAATCTCCTGCTCCTGCTAGGATATGATCAACCTGCCTCTGGAATGTCGCTGGGGCATTTTTCATCCCAAAGGGCATCTTTGTGAACTCATACAGGCCAAAAAAAGTCACAAAGGCTGACCTCTCTTTAGCACTGGGAGTCAAGAGCACCTTCAGTAACCCTTGGTAAGATTAATGGTGGTAAGATACTTAGCCCCACCCAGCTGCTATAGGACTTCATCTGTTCTAGGCATGGGGTAAGCATCTGACTCTGTGTCACTATTTAATTTCCTATAGTCTGCAAAGAACCTGGTGCTGCCACCCTCCTTTGGTACCAGCACTAATGGGGAGGCCCCACGACTGCTGGACTCCTGAATTACCCCTAGTTCCAACATTTCCTTTATCTCATCCCTCAGATTTTGTTTGACTCTCTCAGGAACCCTATAAGGGACCTGCTTAATTGGCCTTTGGGATCCTGTATCCACATGGTGTTACAACCTGGTGGGTGCACCCTGGTTTCCCATTGAACATGCCCCCAAACTCCTGTAACACTGCTCAGATTTCTTGAACCTGAGTAGAGGATAACTGCTGGGACATTGCTACCCCTTCCACTGAGGTGTCAGTTCGAGCCTCACTGAGGAGATCAATCACCAATCCCCTCAGGCTCTTCCTACAATCCACTGCAAATACTCAGCACGAGGGCCTCTCTTAACATGATGAAACCTGTAAGGTTTCATCATGTTAACATGGTATAGATTGTTCCCCTGCCTCCTGCCTAGCTGTTCTACCATTTAGTTAACATCACTCACTGTCCTTACCACTTTGTAGGGTCCCTCCCAAGCTGACTGCAGCTTGTTGTGTCTGACACGAATGAGAACCATTACCTGCTGCCCTACAGCATACTCTCTATCTCGAGCATTCCTGTCATACCAGACCTTTTTCTGCTGTTGGGCCTCAGACAGGTTCTCCTGGGCAAAGCCCTTGATTTCCCTGATCCTTGTCCTGAGGTTTAGGACATATGCCACAACAGACTCTTTGTGGGATTCACAGTCACCCTCCCACTCATCTCAAATTAAATCTAGAGGTTCTCTCACCCTATGCCCACACAATAACTCAAAGGGTGAAAAACTTGTGGATTCCTGGGGCACCTTTCTGTAAGCAAACAACAGATGGGCAAATATCTGTCCCTTTCCCTCTTAAACTGGTTTTTAAATGCACATCGCATGGTCTTGAGTATATAATTTAATGTCACAACAAGACCATTAGTCTGGGTATGGTAGGGGGTAGTCTTTAGGTGCTTCACCCCACAGTACTTTCACAGACAAGTCAGCAGGTCTGACATGAAATTGGCACCACTGTCAGTCATCATTTCTTTTGGGAAAACTAACCTGGTGAAAATCTCTAACAAAGCATTTGCCACCTTTTCTGCTTCAATGAAGGACAAATCCACTGCCTCAGGGTATCTGGTAGTATTATCTACTACCACTAGGATATACTTTTTCGCTGTGAAACCTGGGGTACTCAGAGGCCCCAAAATACACATAGCTACACTCTGAAATGGCTCCTCAATCACAGGCAAAGGCATCAAAGGAGCTTTCACCTTGTCTCTTGCCTTGTCTACCTTTTGGCTCTGTTCATAGGTCCTGCAGTACACTGCTACAGCTCTGGAAATCACAGGCCAATAAAAGTTCTGCATAATGCATCTCTTTGTATGTTTTATGCTCATATGACCTGCAAAGGGAATATCATGCATTATGGCTAGAAGTGCCAGATGGTATGCTCTAGGCAATACCAACTGCTGTATTCTCTCACCTTCTATCCCTCCCTCAGGGTTCCACTCTCTATACAGTAACCCTTTGTCCCAATATACAGACTCCCCTTTTCCTTGACAATCAGGTGGCTCACTAGCTACCTCCCTCAGGCCTTGTAATGTAGGGTCTGAGAACTGAGCCTGTCTCAACTCTCTCTTTGTAACCCTTCCCAGCTCCCCTTCCACAGGAAGTCTGGTATCCTCTGACAGCAGTGCTTCACTGTCAGCCTGGGTACTATTACTCATCTCTACCTTTGCAGTCACTCTGTCCAAGGGAACATCAGTACCCCAAAGCAGCTGTGGCTCACCTTCAGTCTCACTGCTACAGGGTAGCTCTCTCCCCTGTAGTAACCACCTCACCAGTCCTGGCTGCAAGTTTGCAATCTGTCTGGGTCTCCCCCAGGCTACCAGACCCACATGCTTGTCTCCAAGCCTGACTTTGTGTAACTTCATGAACACATGGTACTGCATTATCAAAATCATTCCCTATCAGAACATCTGCAGGGTGGTAGTTTGGTAAACTTGTTGTCTCAAGACAACCTACTGTTGGCATTTTGTCATTCCCATTTAAAGGCTCTCCCACCTTTTGTTCCCCACCTTGTGTCCGTGGACACACACACACACACACACATATATATATATATATGCTACATGACCCCACTGGTTACATTTAAAACATTTAACCCTAGGTCCTGGACATGTAACCAGACTGGTGGCTTCCCCTGCTACTGGCGTATTCTGTTGGAGCAGTCTGGGCTGCCCACCATGGGCTTCCTTAGATCCATGAGCAACATTGAGTGTCCCTTTCCTGTGCAGTATAGGTCTGCTTACTAGGTATAGGTCTCCATACTTCCCCAACTCATCTACAGTAAGGCATTGTCTATCAGCTAACCAGATTCTCATGTCCTCGGTCAACATGCTAAGGGCTTGTTTCCTCACCAAAAGGTCTGCCAGCCCTTCAGAAGTGGTGACCTGACATCCACTCACCCACCTATGAAAATCAGTGCTTAGTTCAGCAAAATATTCACATACACTTTCATCTGCCTTGCGTCTTTGCTCACAAAACTTTTTCCTATAACCTACAGGTTTTAACTTAAAAAATTCTAGCAAGCAGTTCTTTACAACTTTATAATTTAAGCAGTCATTATCAGACAGTTTGGAAAGAACAGTTACAGCTTTACCATGGTGTAAGGGGGTCAGGAACCATGCCCAGAGCCCTTGGTCAACATTATAATGTTTACATACCCTCTCAAACATATGAATGAAACCATCAAAATTATCCCCTTCTGTAAATTTTGGAAGAAATTTACTGACCTTTATTGCTTCTGTGGTTTGTTTACTCCCTTCTCCATTACCTCCATGATTCTGGCGAAAAATCAGTATCTCCTTTTGATGTTACCTCTGCATCTCCTTCTCCTCAGCTTCCAGGCATAGCAGTTTCTTATTTTTCTCAGTCTCTAGATGCCTCAGTCTTTCTGCTGCCTCTTTTGCCAAATGCTTGGCCTCTAGCTCAAGTCTCTTTAACTCCAGATGGATTTTAAGTCCTCTGTGGAAAGGCTGAGCTGCCCATTCTCTGAGAGTTGTACATTCCAATGGCCAGTCTGATTGTCTTTCTTGGTTGCTATTCTTTGGTGCAGCTATGACTAAAGCTGCAATCATGTCTGCCTTAGTCAGGTTGGCATGCACCAATCCTTTAACTTGGCAAATCTCAGCCAACTGGCTCCTTGTCAGCTTGCAATACTCCTCTGCTGACATGCTTGCCTGCTCACCCTGACTAACTAAGCTAACAAAAAAAAAAAATAAAACAATTGTGATATGAACTCTGAATGCTCACTGCATGGCTGATGATTAAGAGTGCAAGCACATTTAGTGATCACTGTACACAAGCTACAGGAATTCAATATCCACACCACTACAAGCCAATTAATATGTGATGTGGCTATCCCACCAGTGTCAAACAATTAATATGTGATGCCCCTGCACTCGCCCAGTAATCAAGGAGCCTCAATCCTCACCCTAGAACCAGTGAGGGGCATGCACATTGGGAGGGTAACAAGTATACACACAGTAAATTACAATTTCCCTTAAGAGTGCACAGAGATCACAGTCAGTCTGGGGCTGGTTTCTCCCTCTTTCATTCAGATCCCCAGTAAGACTCCCCACTGGCACAGCTATAGGGTTAAGATCTCAGCCTAGTGGCCAAACCATAGTCTCCAGCACCCTCTTTGTCCAACCAGTGCTTTGTGTCCTTAACAAAGTAGCTGACACAAACACACACACACACACACACACACACACACACACACACACACACACACACACACACACACACACACACACATACACACACATGCACACACACTTTGAGATTTGATTTATATACAAACACTCAAACACTCATGTGGAAGGCTGGCACAGGTTCACTAGCTATGCCCCCTTCTACACAGAATGTAAGGTAGTACCAGCTGCCACCAACCACTCTTATCAGCTATTAATAAGGCCCTTCCCAAAGGGTGACAAATTCTACTGTGTAATGTTACTATTATCCAAATGATAAGTATGTCTAAGACTTTTAAGGCTATTTAAGAATGGCTTATATAGTGTCACCAAATACATGCAAGTATTCTAAGAGCTTAAATATCTTTAAACAAACCAACCACAATTAAAATGTTTAAATATATTTAATAATAAATAATAAAAGAACAAAACAATGCTCAATAACTCAACACAGTGACAGCAGAGATCAGAATCACATGAAGTACTTCAAAACAACATTGCAGAACAGTCCCAAATAAATACAGAAAACATCTAAACTAATCTTACTAATTTTGTATCTGTCTCTAAGAGAAATCACTATAATCCAAGTCTTAATTACAGAGCCAGACAAGTGCTGATGAGAAGATGTTGTCAGACCCAAAGACAAATATAAAATGCACAGACTCACTCTCTGAGAAAGTTCTTAAGTTACTATCAAACATTTCTGCTGGGTTATCTCAGATTGTGTCAAAAATACTTATCTCTCTGAAGGCTGCCTGGAACTGGAAGTTGTAAAAAATTACACACTTTTACCATTGAAACCTGTAATTATTTCTGTTTCCAGGCAATAAAAAGAATTTCTAGCTGCAGACATTCTGTCTCCTATCTGAGAAAAACACCATCATAAACAATTCACTCATTTTCTCAGAGTTTGCAAGTTAACTCTGTTCTTTTGCAATAGGGTACACTGTGGTTACCTTCTTGAAGCTCAGTACAGAACATACAGTTCAACACACATCCCCGGATTCACTAATCTGCCGTGCAGGACTAAACTAGTCCTGCACATAAGCGGCAGTTTAAGAGGAGGATGGCAGCGCGCCATGCATAATAATGAAGGCATGCCGCTGGAGCTCCAAATCCTACACTGAGCATGGACGAGTGCAGGGGGCATGTCTGAGAACAGAGCTCTCAGAATAAACACACCCCTGAAAGCAAAACAGAAGAAAGTGTAAATAAATGAGCAAAACTGCTCATAGGTTTCTGCATATCTCCACCCAACAGCCCCATGTGTTCAACAGCAACAGTACATTGAAATAAAATGAAGAAACCCTTATATTAATTTTTTTAAAACCCCGAGTACTGCTAACAGTAGATGCATGGGTTTGCCCATCACCTAGCTATGGTTAAAGCAGCTGAAAAGGCTGAAGAGGATAACAAGGAATATATATGCCAATGAAACAGCACAGCAATAGTGGAGTGGTTAAAGCATCTGCCTAACGAACAGGCATTCCCAATTTGAGTCCCACTGCAGCACAAATCATTTTCCATGGAAAATCTGTATATGACCATACTTTTACATCATTTTGCCATATAACCTACAAAATAACAATTAAATGTGAACTAGAGTACTGCAGGAAATGCACATGTGAAGTGTTAGTGTCATAATGAGTAAGGCACAAGTAAGCAAGTCTAAGCACAAATAAGAAGCTGTAATCATGTTCAAGTGAGTTTACGTGGAGGTAAGCATTACCTACACAGATTAAGCAAATCAGAAGCTAAATGATTGTAAGAAACTGTATGTGGAAGTTAGCACTGCTTACCATTGCACAAACCTGTGCATACCCGCTTACAACTGCTTTAAAGTGCCTTAATCACTCTGGATCCAATGGGCCATGTTCTGCCCAGCAACAAAATAAACTGCCTCTGCAAGGCTCAAACTCAGGACCCTGTACACTATAGTAACACAAGTTAACCACCAAGCCATCATAGCAATAGATATGCATGAGGTATCAGCAAACTAAGTCTCACCACAGGAAAATCAAGCCAAACATGTGAACTGCATCTGTGTAAAGTGTGATGTTGGATAACATACCACAGAACATAAATACGTGAACTGGAATACTACAGTAAGCATAGATTGGAGGTGTTATTGCATACTGTGTATGTACACATGGATCACGGATACCAGACACATATATAACCTGTAATGAAGACTAAATCATTACAAATGGCAAACATAGTGGTAATTAACCATTAAGCAATGCTAACCAAAGCACAGCTCAAGTTAGTAAGTGTAAGCAATGTGTAGATGAGACAATTCAATCTGCCTAGTGGTATACCTCTTTCAGCAGTGCCAACCTCCTGTAAGCAGGTCTACCCATAGCTTAGCTATTTCAAAATTGGCC
Organism: Protopterus annectens; assembly: GCF_019279795.1. Taxonomy (NCBI): domain Eukaryota; kingdom Metazoa; phylum Chordata; order Ceratodontiformes; family Protopteridae; genus Protopterus; species Protopterus annectens. Next base: position 1,187,944,838 of record NC_056728.1, read on the forward strand.
AATCACAGGGAAGTGCAGGAAAATGTCCGTATTTAAACCCCACAGCTGGTAATACTACCCATAACGGGTTGCAGCTTCCTACTGCAGGCAGAATGGCTGGTGTGGGTGAAGGGACTCGATTTAGAGTGCAGTGCTGGAGCATCAAGGAGTTAAAAATCATGGTATGGCTCCTGGTAAAACACCATGATCAGAGACTACTGCAGGGCCAGTACCAGGGCTCACAGTATAAAATGGAGGCCTGAGACAGTCTCGCCCGTGATCTCACCAGTGCCGCAGTTATCCCCGGGACTGGTGAGCAGGTCAGGCACCACCATGCTGACCTGAAGTGGTGGAGGGAGGATGTACTGGAACAGTGGATCCAGGAGTCTTGGTAGATGCCCAATGCCCCAGGACTGAGTAAGTATTCATTCTACTAAGTAGTAAATAATTGCCTAGCTTGTGTATACTATTGATAGGTATGGCTAAATAACACTGCATTTCTCTGACAGCTGCAGATGAGTGGGCTGCAAACCAGCAAGCTGATGATGCTAGGCTGCAAAGGCTGCATTGTGAGGCAAGTTAGTAATCAGTTTGCATGTACTGTCATAACAAATAAATATAAGAGCCTTAGAAAGTATTGTACCAGTAGAAATAAATGTGTAATAGTCTGTGAGTAAAGGTATAACTCCTGGAGTGCTTCTGTTTACTTTTCTCTCATATGTTGGCGATCTGTTCCATACTATAAATAGTAATGTTGTATCTTAAGCAGTGTCACCCACACCATGGTATGCAGATAAAATGGGCATGAAGTCCTGCATAACAATGTTGGAACTACCAAGAGGTCAGTTATACTGTACAAGTTAGAGAGACTTAGATAGAAAATACCTAAAAGTTTTACATCAGTTCCCTGATAGTACAATGTACTGTGATGTTAGCTATAATAGTTTGTCACACACAGCAGGGGTCTGAATCCTGAGAGTGCTACTACGTTGCATGCATAATCATACCCCACAACTGTACAGATTGTGCTACAACATCCAGATAGAAAGCTGTATGCATACTTACAGCCAACAACAGTACAAAATTTGTTAGAATGCTCAGAATGTAAGTTGTATGCATATGCATACCCCACAACTGTTCCAGTCTGTCCAGCATGTCCAGATAAATGGTACATATCACCAGCTTGGTACCCTGTTCCCCTGAAAATCCAATGTGATGTTCCAAGAAATCTAGGCAGTTGTCAATGACATATAACTGATATTCAAATGTGTACATAGTCAGAGAATGTGTACGGAAACAAACCTGTCATTCTAGCACCTCACCCAAAGTGTATGTCAGCAGTACTCAACATATGTTGCATTAACACCTGCAGCCTGTCCCAACTGCATGTAAGACGCAGGTCACGTATATAGTAACTTATAAACATACCAGTGTACAATATAAGGCCATTGTGTAGTGTAATAATACATGTAAGGGAAAGACCACTGCAGTGACTAAGAATGTTGCGTAAACTACAAGGATATATTAGTTGTTAATCGAAGTCTCTCTCTCACCCCTACCATATGTGCATAATAACCCAATGACACTTCTCAATTGGTATGTGTACACTCCACACTTTTGTTGGGACATATGTCCTAATGGTGTATAAATATTCACATTTCTTACTATACATGTGCCACGTGAAAATACACCCATATTGGTGGCCTGTTGCCATCAATGAAACCTGCATGCACCTGTAATGGCCACTGTTGTTCAATATATGCATGTGTTCTGCTTGCTCTGCAACTTTGTTAAAGCTTGTGTGTTGGGTTAATGGGAATACCTGTGCATGCTGTTATAACTAATCCTGAATGCTGTTGACTGTTACTAACCCATATCTGTCATAAACCTGTGACAACGCAGCTTGTATGGGAAGGCCAGTCACAGCGAACCCACCAGTCCCACCTTAGCTGGCCATGGCACCAGGCACCAGCACATCTGGGGCCCAGCCTGGGACCTCCTCCTCCGTAGGCCCTACACCACCTTTGGTGGGAACTGCTGCAGGGGATGGGGCTCACCCCCTCCAGAGCGGGAGCGGAACCTGTTACCCGTCAACAGGTCCGGGCCATGGTGCGTAAGGAGCTCGATCTGGAGTATTGAGAATGGCTATGCCAGCTTGAGGGCTGAGTGGTGCAATTACACAGCCCCCAGCACAGCCACCTTCAGGGCCATGAAGGTGCAGTGGTGACTGCCCATGGATTGTGACCTCATTCCTACTGTTTCCAGTTGGGAGCTCATGGGCTTGTGACTTCCAAACACCCCCACTTCCAAGGTGTTTACCCCCCATGTGTCATATACCGGCCCTGTATGCATCTTGTATGTCATGTCTGTTAACCTACCCAACCTACCTCCGAAAATATAGCTACTACCCCTCCCCAACATCCCACTCTTTCCTGAAAAAAAAAGAGTAATCTGGCCCAACAAAAATATCACGCCCCACACATAGCTGTCCATTTCACACGTGTCCACTGGACATGTAATCTGCTCTAATTGGCATCACAATAAATATATGTCATCCTCACCCCTCCGCCTGGGGTTTGAGGGTCCAGATCTACCTGCAAATATAATGTATATGCACAGCTGTTGCTGTAGAAGAAATGGGCAGCTATGGACCTTTCCTATACCCTTCCTGCACATGCCTAGCTATTTTCCCTACTGTCTTCCCTCTTTGTGCCCCATTTTTCACCACTGTCCTATCAACCCCTTTTTCTTTTCTTTTAAAGGAATTAACATGGGGGTAAGCGGCAGAAGGCACCATTAAGCAGCGGTAAGCAGGTTTGTGTGGGGGTAAGCTATGGCTACACAGGTTGAGAAATTCGATGCTAACTGACTGTAAGGAAACAAGTGGTGGTTGGCAGTGCTTACCATTGTGCAAACTTGCGCAAACCTGCTTACAACTCCAAACCCGCTTACAACCCCTTAAAAGTGCCAACAACCCTTGTTCTGTCTAGCAACAAAATAAACTGCCTCTCCAAGGCTCAAGCCCAGGACCCTGCACACCATACATAAAGAGATTTACCACTAAACCATAGCAGATATGCATAACCTGATGTTTTCACAAACATAGCATGCAGCACAATCAGTCAACAGTACAGGAAATGTATTATTATCACACCACATAACCTGTTAATGCAAGAAATCTGGACAAAGTATGCCACACTGTGTGTACAAATAGGGATATATGTCAACTAATGCTCTGATACACTTAAAATGTTGCTAGTTGCACAGTTATATGTATTAGGACACATATGTAAAAGGAGATGAAGCCTGATACACAAAAGTGTTGGTGCTAGTTACTAACTTCAATGCTGCGATCATCCATGACAATTGCCAAGTGAATGAAGAACAGGCCAAAATATGAGCCGAACATGCATGGACATATGGACAGATATATATCTGTAAATGCAGACAGATAGACACCTATATGTAGATATATATTAATGTATGACTCACACATACTCATATAACATCAATTTTATATAGATACAATACATATGTTCATATGTATGTATATATATGTACATTTATATATATATATATATATATATATATATATATATATATATATATATATACAGATGAATATATCTATAGATACATATAGACAGGTATAGCCATATGAGATATATATATAGGTACATACACATATACACACACAAACGGTATCAGTAGCCATACATATGTAGAAGTAGTATGGAAGTACTGGATGCAAAGTATATCCCTCAGCCACAAGCTCTTCAACTGGCACCTGTGTAATGTGTAGTGTGGCAATGATTCCCACCAATGAGAATACTGACATTAAACATATACCCACCCACAATTCAAAGGACATGACATGACACACAGGTATGCATACACAGATAATCTTTATTCCTGTACTATTCAATAATGTATGCCAGTACTGACACCACATATGGTTTGAAATATGCAATCAGCAATTAATGCAAGGCCCACACAAAGCAGTAGATGCAAGCAATGTGTATATATACCATACTATGCTGTCCAGGCCAAGGCCTTCAATTAGTACAGCAGTAGAAACAGGTTTTGCCCTCAGGATACGTAACAATCAACAATTACAGATGTAGTTCAGCAGCCTCCAATTACACCCTGTAGTCAAGCCCTAGGGGGAAAAGTAGCACTTGTGTCAATGTCACAGTATCTTGTACATAGCATTGCTTAACCTAACATCTCACTATCACACTGAATGAAACTCATCTTAACAGTTATATCCCTAAAAAGGTGCCATAGCCTAGGTTACTGGCATAGAACCCCCTCCCCCATAAAAGGATGTACAATGGCAAGGAACACTATGTACCACTGGAATGTACAAGGGCACATATGTGTTCTCAAGCTGTTGCCCCCATATATATGGACGTGGCCTAACAATTGGTGTGGGAGTCCGTGACATGACTGGGATGATAGCATTAATGCTAGCAGTAAATAATGATAGGCCATTACCTAACAACCCTTCTTGTATCACAGCAGGAGTAAGCCTGGCATATATGTGGAGGACTGAGGCAGGGTCATAGGGCCATAATTGCATTATTGCTGTTACACACCCTGGAAATTGCTGGTGTTACAGGATTCGTTGCAGCATATCCTTATGCGGGGATACAACATTGAAATACAAATGGATGTAGCCATAGCCATGTACTGATAGCACTCAACAGACAGGCTGCCACAGATATATCTGGGACAATACCTGTGTGGTGCACAGACAAAGCCTAACAGACAATCCCCCTGGTATCATGAAGATAGGCCCACAGTTGAGAGCTATGCAGACAGACAACATTCCTTGAAAAAGTATCATGTACACAGAAACCCTGTAAGAACAGCAAGATACATTGCACAAAACAACACTACTCACGCTGTCTGTAGTTATGGAACCTTACTCAAATGTGAATGTGCCCTATGTCTGCAGGTTCTGCTGTAAGTGGTATTGCTACCTGCTGTCTATAACACTGATGTCCATACACAGGAAGGATGTCATCCATACTGTAAAGGTGAAGGGACAACGCCCACAGAAGGCAGCACTTTATAGTACAGGGTTGTCATGACAGTGGTTATCTGAAGTACAACACAGCAGGCTGCATGCAATTAATAAGTGGTGGACACTGACTGGTGCAGAGGCCACCACCTGATCATGCGCAATACCAACAAAAGCATGCTACAATCTATTCATACCTGCTCATTCACTCTACTGGAGAGACTGAGAGAGAGAGAGAGTTAAAAAAAAAACACCTTCAATTAAGTTCACAAAGCTCGGGCTTGTGTTACAGCAAAAACAACATAACAGGTATGTGAAAAAGATGTATATGTGCCATCAGTACTTGTTCCTGTAATGATGCTGTGCTCAACAACTGCACTGGACAGTAGTGTCAGTCTCTCTGGTCAATGGGACATACCTGGTAAATGTTCAGATCAGCAGTGAATGGCAATGATGTGACCCATGATATCTGTGTTCTGTAAATTACTGTGGCCAATGGCTGGTGGGGGCATTAATACAGTCATGATAGACACATGGGTGACACACCACACCACCTGCAGGACAGTCATGTTAAAGTGTAGCATAGCATGCCCAACTGCCATATCAGTTAATATGCTTATCTAATGTTTGTTTCCATATATATCCCCCTAATGTTAGTCGCATACACACCATATACACATACATATATGTGTGATACATATTCACAGCTGTGTATGTGTACAGAACCTCAGACAGTTATACATTCATACAGGTATATAAACAACACAACTTGATGTCTACACATATGTGCACATATGTATATATACATATATATATATATATATATATATATATATATATACACATGTATATCTATATATAATCTGTGTGTGTGTGTGTGTGTGTGTGTGTGTATTTCTACATATATATATATATATATATATATGGGTCCCTATCAAATGATAGAAAGCTCATTTGATAGAATCTCATTTCACTGACACCATAAGATATAAAGCTCACAACAGTGAAAACTCATTTGACTGAAACTCAAATCACTGAAAATGCTATATGCCCTTTTCCCCACGATAGTGCGATCCTGGAGTTAGTATATATAGTTATGGGGGTGGGGGGGTCGCTCCCCACATAGTTTATGTAAATATTGTTTTCTCCAAACAGTTATTCATTGTATTTGTAAGTATCTATTTGTAGGGTTTAAAATGTATGAAGTATGTGGGGGGCTATGCCCCCCACACCCCTCTATCTATATATACTAACTCCAGGATCACACTACCATGGGGAAAAGGGCATATAGCATTTTCAGTGTTTTGAGTTTCAGTCAAATGAGTTTTCAGTGTTTTGAGCTTTCTATGTTTTGGTTTCAGCCAAATGATTTTCCATCAAATGCGTTTTCTATCATTTGATAGGGACCCATATATATCTATATATATATATATATATATATATATATATATATATATCTATATATATATATATATATATATATATATATATATATATATATATATATATATATATATATATATATATATATATATATATATGTGTGTGTGTGTGTGTGTGTGTGTATAGATAGAAAAAATATATATACATGTCAATACATATCCCCTGCCATGACATGTGTGAGAGAACATCACACATCAATACACAACATATCTACACACCAGTACATGGCTGCAAGATGGAGTGTGGAGTGAGGTGTGTAACCCATGTTGGGAACACATTGCAATTCTATGAGATGGTGGGATATATATGTTGGTGAAGGATATTAGGCACATATTGGTATGTAGGTCTGGTTGGTTGACAAACAAGGCAGCATACAGGGCTGGTATATGACACGTGGTGGTTAAACACTGTATATGGGTAGTTACATTTGGAATGTGGAGGCTATTGAGCCCCCACATGGGAACAAAGGGAACATGTTGCCCACCCTTGGACAGTCAGGACAGCATCTACATGGACATAAAGGTGCCCGGGCTGTGCACTGGGCAGGATGGACATGCATGTTGAACCTCGTGTATGTGTACTGCATGCCTCCAGGTGATGTAGCACATACCCCATGTCTCTGTGGAGCTCCCTATGCCCAACACCCGTGCCCTAACTGTGTGACAGACACATGTCTGTATGTGCTCCATGGGGGGGACACCATCCCCTGAGGTGGTTCCACATGAAGGTAGTGATGGAACAGTAGATAATGAGGTTGCATGGTGGGTCACGGATGTGATGTGGACTGGTAACATGTGCACATTAGGTTGGAGTGGTGTTCCTGCTGGCAAATAACCCCTACACATACTGGTGTGTAACTGTCATGGAAAATATGTGGGCTGTAATAGTCTACACAATCCCAGAACATGTCCAACAGCATGCATAGATATCCCCAATACTACAGAATGGCAGATGTGTAGCAACCACATAGCAGGCCTACCACATGCATATGTGGAAACATAGTGGCAGTGACAATGGCATGCAGTTGAAGTACCCTGTAATAGCCCTGCAGCTCTAGTGTCCCCACAGGGAGTATGTCTATAACCACATAGCAGAAAGTGTTGTACAATACAATATATGGACCAATGGTACACATACCGGACCCATACCATTAGTGTAGTGTGAGCATTATGTTGGAGCTGATGTGGTGGCGTGAGACTGATATGTGTATTGTATTATGGTAAACATGGCATATGAGTTGCTCAGACATATTTCCATCATTACGTCTTTCAGGGAGTATGGCACACCCGAGGAACACCACCTACAGTGCCACTGATGAGGAGATCATCATCACCAGCATCATCCACAACTATCAGCTGTTGTTCTCACGGACAAGCATGGACCAGCAAGAGAGAACAGCCATGTGGACTGATGCAGTACGCAGGGTAAATGAGGTGGGGATGCACAGCCATACTTATAAGCAGGTCCGCCAACATTGTAGCGACCTGCTCCGGCAAGTACATCATTGTGCCGCTGCCGTGCAGGGTGACCACCTTTCAACGGGGGGCATAACATCCATCCCCCCCTCACCAGAGTGGAGGAGCTGCTCATCAGCCTGGTAGCTCCTGCCCATCCTCAAGAGCTCCAGACTTATACAGTCATGGAGGTGGGTGCTACTCACACACCACACATTGAGCGGTTCCAGGGCAAATCAGTAGACTACTGTAGTGTATGCATCTGTACAGGTAGACCATGCATATGTGAGATGTGAAGTATGTTGCGGTGTAGTACCAATAAGCAATAATGCATAAACTATAGTACTGTGGACTTTAGCTGTTGTTGTACTGTAATATACAGCCACCCTGTAGCAATGCCACACCTGTGGCCACTGATATCAGCTCTAGCCCATGTCAATGTAGGTACCTCTGGGATACCAGCAAGGCAGCAGATGGATGCCGATGAGTATGGTTAAAGGTTATGATTGGCAATTCACTGTGCATATCATAGCTAAGGTGTAGGCCATGTACACATCTAACACACCTACCCATAATGCATGTTGTACATGTGCACTGACACAGCACACACCTCACTAATGGGATTACCAGCCTAAAACACATGCAATACACAGTCCATCCCAGACAACTGTGGCTACACTCCAGTGCACATTGCCCAGGCACAGCTGACATCTGCCCAACATACACAGCTATGTCATACACAGACCAGTTGAACATGCTACATATAATGACATCCCACACCCTCTGCTAACACATGCTCCAGGGGCCTAAACATAATCAACATATTGCACAGAACATACTGGAGGGATAGGGGCCTGAACTGGGGAATCCCTACACTCTGGAATGGACTACTCATACATGTCAGGCAATGCTACTCATTGGACCTCTTGACAGAAACACTTGGCAATTGGATGAGGACTAGGGAATACACCCTGGGTAGCAAGTCTGTGCCACAGCCTAACAGGGGAACAGGGGAATAACATTAGTGTGTGGTGCATGGCAGGGAACCCCTGTGGCTAGGCTTATGTAGGCCCCAGGACCAATAGACCAGTACTCAACTATGAGCCTATGTGCACCACAGGCAACATCGGCCAGGGTCCAATCATGGTCAGTAATGGTCTATACACTCACCATAGGTACAGTACATTGTCTGTGTGGTTGGTCTAATGGTAGTCTACCACTCACCACTGATGATGACATATGTGAATACACATCAAGCATTCACTAAACACATGTGTCCACATGTGATCCAGGAACACACTGAGGCTGTGAGCAGCAGTGGAAACACACTTGACACACAGAGACACATCCTGCAATGGTGTGTGCACCCGTGAGGTATGGTGCATCGTACATGTCAGGGTGCTGTACAGATGCACAGCAATGCTGTTGACATGGGTGTAGTGGGTTCCAGGAGGAGGTCCATCATCTACAAACAGAGGCCATGCATCACAGCCATGTATAATGTTAGAAACAGGGATTGACTACAGTTGCACTGCATGCTGTTGAGCCCCCCCATGTCCTGCATGCTGACATGTGTGCAATTACAGGTATGTGTGTAACACTGCACTGCACTATCACCTGCTATTGTGTGTTTTATGGGGTTGTGGGAGCTGTCTCTAGGTGCTGTCTGGTGGAGTGTATGGGTTGCCATGTATGTCAACCACATGTGTGCATGTCTGTATTTGTGGCCATGTCTGCACACATATGTGTGTGTGTGTGTGTGTGTGTGTGCGTCTGCGTGTGTGTGTGTGTGTGTGTGTGTGTGTGTGTGTGTGTGTGTGTGTGTGTGTGTGTGTGTGTATGTATTTACTGTTTAGCGGTGTTGTACAGGTCTTACAGTCTGTTCCCTGTTTTCCCCTCACAGGTGGTGAAGTGGGGCTGGGTTCCCCCCCACAGGGAATCTGATGTCACTGATACAGACAGTGACCATGAAGATTGGTGTGTTGAGGCACAGGAAGGGTCATCAGGGGCTGCTGCTGGGCCACCAATTGACAACTCACCCATATCCACACCATCCATGCACACAGTCACACTGCCTCTATACACCTCATCACCGTTAGCCCTAGCTGAGGGACAGCCTATGGTTGGCATGGGCCAGGACAGTGTGACATCTATGCCATGTGTGTCAGGATACAGCAGCCATAGCCAGATTCCTGGCAGGGTATCACATAGGCAGATGTGTAGGGGTGCTCGTAGGAGCACTGCTGGTCATCATGCCCCTGGCAGATGTGCCACATCTATTTCAACCACAAGCATGTTCCAGACTGTCATGGTGGCACAGACAAGAATGGAATGGTACACCAGGCAGAGTTATAGCAACCCCATTAGTGTTGCACACCTCAACAGTGTGGAGGAGGGCATTGACACATCTATGACATGTGAAGGACTGTATGCCCACAGGATGACACCTGTGGTATGTTGGCATATGCCAAACAGTCCTGGTGGTAACATATCCTGTGAATGGAGGTAGGTCCCATAACAACTACACAGATTCCTACAAGCGGGATGGTATACAAAAGCCTGCTATGATCTACATAGGCATTGTGCACCTCCTAACCCTCATCTACTCCTGTCATGATTGGTTTAAGGAGGTATAACAGGTTCAGGTTGTATTCTGTGCCTTTCACAAGTCTAAAATTGGTGGGGTCCCATGTGTTGAGATAACCAGTGACATTGGCCATGGGTTCATTCTTGGTATGTTCCATGTCCCTGCAGACCATGGTCATCAGGCTACTGGGTGGTAGTTCCCAGCTGACATGAAGGGTTTGTGGATGCCCCTGCCAACATTGGTGAATTCATTGTCAGGTGTAGGGCTATTGGATTGTATGAGGGATCTCAGCTACTTACTGCACCTGCACAGTGGGTCTCTCAAGCATGACATGTGACTTGACTGTACTGCATGCTATGTTAGTAATGCCAGCCTTACATCCTACAGTGGGGATGGAATACTGTTAACATGTACTGCCCTTGTCGTGTAGGGTCCTGCTTATGGGATCTGCTAAGGCTGGTATTGTATTGCAGGCTAGATGTATTTGGCTGGGGGTGGATCCCTATCTGTGCCAGATGTATGTTGTTTACTTCTCTCAAACCCATCAATGCTGCATGTGGACATATATGTTGTGGTTACATTCCCAGTTCCATCTACAGATGTATGTCCATATATACCTATATTGATATATATGTGCTCACCTTTGACAGGAGGACAATCATTCCTCAACCGGCCCTTTCTGCAAACTGAAAGGACTAACCCATCATTTCTTATTGCACCACAGTTAAGAGAACTGCAGTTCTAAAGGCACCTTTGGTAACTCTCGAACTGCAAGTTGGAATACATATTGTAATGGTGGGGGCATGACTCCCTGCACCCCCCCGTCTGGGGGACTGGGCCCCCCACAACCACCCTACTGTGATATATGAACTCCTAGTGTGCACTGCAGTGGGGATAGGCAATTTTTCCCCATCCCCACTATAGTAGCATCCGCTACCAAATTCCCTAATCTGCACTGAATGGATGTATAGTGACATTAGCTCATTGCACATTTGATGCATGTATTGCAGGATTGTGCAATGCTGAGAACATACTTTAGGCCTTCCAGCTTTTGGACACATGGATTTCTCCCTGTGAAAGGTGAGCCATATATATGCTGGCAAATATGCATTCCTAGTGCTGTCTATATGTGGACATGTGGATATATACATACATATCAATGGCTGTATGCGTATCTATGTATATATGTATTTATTGGCATATATATATATATATACATATATATATATATATATATATATATATATATATATATAGATAGATATATATATATATAGATAGATAGATAGATAGATAGATATAGATATGTCTATACCTATATCTACATATATAGATATGTTATATCCATTTAATGATGAATATATATATATATATATATATATATATACACACACACACAAATACATCTACATGGTGGAATACATTCCCTGTAGTGTTGTACACCTGGGTTGGATGATATGTATGTGGAAACTTCATGATTATGCATATCTGCCATGGATTAGTGGTAAATCACTTTGTGTATCATGTGCAGGGTCCTGGTTATGAGCCTTGCAGGACGTGTTTATTTTGCTGCTGTGTAGAACACACAAACCTGCTTACAACTGCTTTACAGTGACTTAATCACTCTCTGTCCAATGGGCTGTGTTCTGGCCAGCAACAAATTAAACAACTCTTGCAAGGCTCAAACCAAGAATCCTGCACACCCTAGACAAACTGATGTACCACTAAGCCATGACAGGTACACAGATATTCAATGTTTCAGAAACATATCAGCCAGTCCTGTCATGCAACTGTGCAGAGAATGTATGCCAACATCTAGATATCTGTGTGTGTAACTATAGTGCAACCTTAACAGATACAGCATACCCATATATGTATAGATACACATATATTCAAATATTTATGTTGTTTTACTAACTCTATATACATATATATCGCTATCTATGCACATATACCGATATATCTGTTAGCAGATAAATCTATCTATATATGG